>NC_049169.1:96135455-96450646 GCF_009769625.2 Cygnus olor
ACAGGAGATATCCCAGCATTTGGCATCACAAACTCCTGAAGACTCCTCACACAAGTGATGTCATACCAGGATGTCCTTCAAGATGATCTCAGGAGAACAGGGAGCAGCAAAAGGAAAAAAATAAAAACTTCAAAGGCAGAGTGGAAAGTGTTTTAAAGGATTGACAAAAGCTTTGCAGGATGGCCTTGGCAGCTTGATTAGGAGGGGCATTTGGTATGGAAATCTGGGCCTTGCTCACTTGCAGTTTTTGCTTTATCATTTACCTTAATGGACTACTAATTCAAAGCCAGCTGTAAACAGGGCTGGCTCCAAAAAGAATTAACAGTGCCTGCTTGTGGAATTTAAGGATATATAATAAAAATAATCATAAAAAGAAAGAGCCCTGGGTTTTCCATCAGACAAAAATATTTGTCATTGAAAGTTCTGCTTAAAAAAGAACAAGCAAAATTGGAAAACTCCTCAAAACCTTACATCCCAAACAGCCTCAGCAACTTTAATTTCATATCCAAGCACACGTTTCATTTGCAATACATACGATAATGGTGTTTAATTGGATTTATTTTGCCACACTAGGTTCCCAACGGCCTACTTTACTCCTTTCTTCAGCTCCTTGAATGTTATTTACAAATCACTCTCTGGGATTTAATTTTAATGGTAGCTTGATTTCTTTTTTTTTTTTTCCCTCCTTTTTTTGGTACTTTTCTTTAATTGTGTTTGTGGATTTGCCTTTTAAATAGGCAATTGTGACTACATCCTGAGCCTGAATAAGTTGCCAAGAGCAGAGCTTGATTTGAAAACGCAGAGTAGTTAAACGGAGCTGATGTAACACCCAGCATTTATTGTTCTTTTCATGGGAGTACCTGCAGGTGCTTTACTTGGGCAGGTGCCCTTTTGCAAAACAACATGGGTTCGTAATAACACTCTACCTCCAAGCTCTATGCAGACGTTAACTATTGAGGCCTCAGAGCATCCCATGAGTTGAGTATATCTCCATCATATGGCAGTGAAGCAAAGATACTGAGGAGCCCTAGGCCAAAGTGTTTTAAGTGAATAAGGGGACTGGCCGCCTTATTGCTGATTTAGCTTCAAACCCCTGGAAACAGCCCAATTTCAGGAAGTGCTGAGTCTCTGTGCTTTTACACAATCTCAAGATTGCATCCAAACACCAAACCTCATGTGCACATCTGGGCCACGCTGCCTGGACCTGAGGCATGCTTTAGCAGCATGTGGCAAGAACAGGAAAAATACTCAGGCTCTGTTTTCCCTTCATACCTCCTCCCTTTGTAATAAACCAGTCCGTAACACCTCACTGTGGTTTATGTGTTTACCTTGAGCTTTTTTTTCATGCTGTCTGCCTCAGGTTGGAAATGAGGAGACATTTCTTTTCAGAAAGAGCAGTCAGGCATTGGAACGGGTTGCCCAGGGAGGTGGTGGAGTCACCGTCCCTGGGGGTGTTCAAGGAAAGGTTGGACCTGGTGCTTAGGGACATGGTCTAGTGGGTGATATTGGTGGTAGGGTAATGGTTGGACCAGATCATCTTGGAGGTCTTTTCCAACCTGAACAATTCTGTGATTCCACGAAATGCAGCACTACGGGACAGACAGATTTGGGGGTATATGACAGAGGAATGAGAAAACAATGCATTGTGAATAGCTTGCACATATAGAGTGAAAAAATCTCCTGGCAGCACTTTAATTTTTAGCTTCTCACTTGTCCCCTCCACCATCCCTGCAACATTTTAGACCTGTTTATGCTTTTGATCCAAATCAGGATATGTGAAAAGAAAGCATAGGACTGGAATATATGTAAGGAATGGGTCTCTAGACAAACTGATCCCCACTGAAGACTGTCCAGACCTGGATGAGGACACGATGTCATGGATCAAAGTTTGGTTAAAGGTTGTTGCTTTTTAGCTGACTGGTTTCCTGAAATGGAAGGGGGGGAAGGGAAGGATGAGGAAGGTGAGCAGAAGAGAACAAATGGCATGTAGAAGAGATGGGAAGGCCCTTATTGTCCTGCACTGTTTTGCCCATCCCTTGCTCTTCGCATATATCAGGATGATGGAGAATGACCCAGCTAGAGCTACTTTGACATAAAGCATATACTGACCTGGAAAAGGGTTGGGGAGTGTGGGTAAAACTCGTTCTAAGGGGGGAAAAAAAACAATAAGCAACATGCAGGAGAAAAGCCACTTTTCACACCAAGCAAAAGCAGCAGATACAAACCTGATGGAGTTGTCCATCCCCAAATTAGATGAGCTAGAGTAAATTTCATACAAAGCATTCTGCTAGCAACACACCTATTATACATCAACATTCCTTGGGACTTGGAGTCAGACAGAAGTCATTTGAAAAACTAAACAAATAATATCCACACAACAAGAGGGATTAAGCACCTGCAGAGAAGCTAATTGGAGTTGATGGGCCACATCTCCCCTCTGACTTTCAAGACCGCTCATCTCATCACACTACAGCTCCTCTTAGCTACACCTCTGGCTGGAAGCTAGCCTTTGACAGAAAGGTGAGTTGTGGAGGTCCTCCACAGGTAGTTACTGCCTTCAAAGAACCTTCTCCACAATGGATTTCTTCCCAGAGAGAGGTCCCCTGAGGATGTGAGCATGGGAGGTATCGCCCTGGTGAATCCTCAAGGGCACTCTGTTTCTTTTGCACCTTTGTCTTCCTACAGGAACAGAGCTTTTGCAGATTCATCAGCCTCTGGTAGCACACAGAGCCTGCTGTTTTGGTTATAGGGTTTTTACAATGCATTCTTTTTCTATGCCACAGCAGGCCTCTGGTATACATCGCTGCTGGCTTCACACATTGCTTCTTCCTAGCCAGGATCTCAAAAGAACTGCACAGAAACTGAAGGAAACTGGGACTCGGAGACCGCAGTCTGAGGCTAACAGCAGTGGTAATTCCACTTTACAGATAGTGCAGGTGAGGCACAGAACAAGGAAGCAATTTGCCCAAGGTCAAACACTGAACTGTTGGCAGAGCCAGGCAGAACCATGAACACAAGCCCACCAGACCTGAGTAATGACTGGGTCTCTCTCCATTAACTGCAGAGCTTGCTGAATGCCTCGTGCTGACTGAGACGCGTTCCTACTCAGGGGCTGTCTGCTGGGTAGACGTTTAGCTGTAGAGATATGTCACTATGCAAAAGCTGATAGGCCTGGGGCAATGAGCTGTCTCCGGGCTTACCTGTGAGGCTGGTGCTAAGATCACTGCTGACGGACATACGGCTTGGCAGGATACATCAACAGCCCGCTATTATTCTCTGATCACACTCTGGTCCCAGCTATTTGGAGGCCAACGCTCTTTAAAAAGCACGCTTGGTGCAAGGAGCTAGCTTCTGACTATCTGGAACCCATGGGGACACAGCAGGTCGATCCAATCTCTGTGACACTGGCAGATCTCCTGCCCTCACAGTGGTAACGGGGCTGTTTGAATCCGCAGCAGGCACAGGGGAGATTGCCTCTTGCGTAGAAAATACATGGTTAGTCTGGATCTCTGTGTTTATGTAGCACCAGGGGACTATTGTTCTGTGAAAGCAGGCTGTTGTGCTGACATGACTTCCTTGTTATTTAGTTTGGTTAAATAACTCAACTCCCCTTTACCTTCTTCCTGCACAGCAGGCTGCAGACTGCACAGCATAAGCAGTTAAAGCAAAGCACTACGGCCTCATTATCACGCTGCTTTCTATTCAAGGACTCTACCTCTGTTCCCCTCGCCTGCTGCGTGCTGCCTTTATTGCTCCACCCTGCCTCATTAGCAGTGTCTCAGGCTTGCCCCATCTGGCTGTCACCCTAACCACTATCTTCTCTCTCCCAAGCCTCCCTGTTATTGACAGCCCCTGGGAAATCACGGGGTTTGCTCTAAGAGCCTCAGACTCCACTCGCAGTTGCGCTCCAAACCCTAGCAGCCACCACCATAAGCAGATGCTCAGGCGCAAGGAAGCACGGGCAGGGCATCACGAGAAGGGGTGGAACAGGGCACCCACAGCCAGCACTTGTGCTGGGGCACTAGCAAGAAATGACAATTTAGAGGCAAGTGCCAGCTCTTCTTAGGAATGTGCCTCTTGCTGGGATTAAAACTGCTGGACTAAAATGGTAGCTATACCTGAAGCATCTCAAGGAGACCATGGTGGGATCCTGCCTGCTGCTTGCGTCTAATTGGCACTGGCCTTGCCAGGTGCTGCTTCACCTCTGCTTTTCCTAACTCACTGGAGGGCGCCGAGGATGCAAGCTGGAGAGGATGCGGCAGGGTTCCTGCTGAGGTGGCAGTCTCCCATAATTGAGACAATTTAGCCAGCAGGACTGCATAAGGATGTGCAGCACTGCCCCGTTGTCTCCTGTTTTATCCTCAGGGATGGGCTGGCTCTGCAGGAGGAAGAAGTCAACTGATTTGGAAGGGCTTTCATTGCTTTTCTCTGCCTTGCTAGATTGCACCAGGTGCTGCGCCTGCTTCTGTGTGCCTGTGGATATGTTTGCTTGCTTATTATACTCACACATGTAAACCTATGTATGCATATGCTTGTATGACAGATGTGATTCTCCCATATATATATATATATATACATAATATATATATACACACATATACTTTTATGCTGCACGGGTTAGGATATAAATTGTGGCTTTTTTTTTTTCATAGCACTCTGTTGGCTTAGTGGAACGAAAAGGAAACAAGTTCCCTCCCCCCTAATTCACTTGGTAAAAAACCCTCTCCCTTTAGCTGTAGCACTGCTTTTCACCTCTGTCATGCTGTGATGGCAGCCCTGACTTGACCTCCCTGTCAGATAATTTTTATGGAGATCCGCATGCCCCTTTCTGCCCCTTTCACAGCTCTCACGGTGTTTTGTGCTTGGGGGTTACAGACCTTGTTCCTAGGCTCTGCAGAGCTGAACTAACCTACTGGCTCACCAGTGCTGCAAAGCACGGTTGTGCCTCCCAGCTCCTCCTGTCCATGGACGTGTGATATGTCCCCCCCTGCCTTGCATGGGCTTTGGTGCTTGTTGAACTAATTCAGCTCTGCACAACAAGAGAAAACATTTGGCAGCATTTTGAGGGGTGGGTGGTAAACCTCAGTTATGTTTTTGCAGGTGCAGCATGTTGAGCTGGCTCAGTGTGTGGTCCACAGAGTCCCAGAGTATAGGAAACACCAAAAACATGCAGCAGAGAGCAGGGTGAGCAATAAGAGCGGGGCTGAAGGGATGGCAGCAAGCTATGAGATGAGCTCTATTATCAAACAGTACCTCTCTGGGTACGCTCTCAGTAAACGTATTCCAGATTGCTGTTGGAGACAAGTTCCTGGGTAAGACAGACCTTTGGTCAGACCCAGTATGGCCATTTGTATGTTGCTATAAACTCAGTCTCCAGGAATGAGGAGTATAAATCTCTCCACCTACAGCAGGCAATCCCGCTGCCACATCCTTTAGAGAAGATTGCTAGCTATCTACTCATATAGCTCAAGGGAGGTGCTTTTGTATTTTAATACATCTTCTAGCTATGGAATTGACATCTAAGGCACTTGGTCTCTCCAAGACTTTCTCAACGCAGGCTGAGATTTCCTGGAATGGAAGTCACCCATTTTTCTCTGTTGCTAAACTGTTCTTTCACATCATTTTGTTAGCTCCCCTTCTGCCTTCCACCTCAGGCAAAGCTTCCAGTACCTCATTACTAACTCTCTAGTTGTTTCTTCACTACCGGCTGCCATATTTTTTTTTCTCTGCAATGGGCCACTGAGGAATCATCATTGTGTCTGCCTCCCTAGTGGGATGTTGCCCTACAGTGAGTTTGTTCTCTATTTAAAAAAAAAAAAAAAGAAATAAAACCTCTGGTTCTGGGGAAGAAAAACACTCAAAACATTTCAGTGTCTGCTGTACCTTGCCAAACTTGGCACTGCTTTTTTTCTTTTTGTTTCTGCGTGAGTGTGTTGTCTGGGAACGTGCATTTCAGCTATTGTGTGATCAGTTCAGTATTTTTTTCAGCCAGGCTTGTAGGTTTTTTGGGCCACTTCTTTATCTTTATGAGGCTTGATTCCCTTCACTCATCGCCTCCCTGGTTTTTTAACCTTAGAAATACCAACTGTAGTCTGCCTGAATTTATTATTTTTATCTCTCTCTCTCTTTTCCACACTAACTACAAGAACAGAGAAACAATATGAAGCAATTTTCACAATGGCTTTCTTTCTCCATAACACTGAACACTGAAGAAATGGGATTAACTAAGCAACAAAAATAAAAGTTAGAAACAATCTGATAAAAATCATCAAATCTTTCTCAGCTCCTGCACCTCCATTCTTCTGGCTCTTGTGAAGTTGCTACTTCACAAGCTCTCAAGTGTTTCGCAGCATAAATAGGACTTGAATTTCTAAGGTAAAAATGATAAACAAAATTCAACAACTCAACAGAAGGAAAGTTACCTTCATACACATCAAAAGGAGGCTAAAATAGAATCCTTACTTTATTTCCTTGTTGCAAGTCATCTTTAATATTTGACATGTTTCCTCTTGGTATAGGTATTGGCAACTTTGCAAGATCTCCCTGGATCTCTTACAGGTTCTGCCACTGATTTTATGACCATGGGTAAACTGTTCCTTCACTCTACTTCTTAGGTTCTTCTTGCAAAATGGTGCTAATAACACTCACCCATTTCTGAATAACTTGCAATGTTAAAATATTCATTGCTAGCAAATCCTTTGAGATCCTTTGAGGTGAAGCTCAATGCAAAATGCTTTTCTAGCAAAACCAACCCCCCATCTAAAATCACGTGTGCATACATACATTATTGAATTTCATCTTATATTTTGTTTCAGTGATGCTTTTCAGCTCATCTGTATAACAGGAACCAACAGAGAGGGCCAAATTTAGAATTCAGCCACAAATAATTGATTCTAAACTTAGCATTATATTAATATCAGCAAGAACAAATCTGGAGTATTTGAAAACTGTGCTCCAAATTGCTGCCTGAGGATTTTATTTGAATCTCATGACAGTCACAAGACCAGGGTGAAAAGAATTTCAAAGTAGAAATTTGCTTTGTTTTTGTGACCAAATGCTGCAGGAAATCAAAGATATGTTATTTTATGATAATACTGATTCTTTAAGAAAAAAAGTCTGTAGAACACTCTTAAATCTTGCAATAATTCAAACTGCACTTGTAATAAATCCAGAGGTGGTAAACACAGAACACCAATGGTTTTATCCTTTTCCACTACATCTGTTAAAAAACAAACCAAAAACTTTTTTTTTTCCTGGTGCTTCCAGTAATCTGACCACACACAGCAGAAACTAGACTAAACTGCCTCTCATATTTAGACAGCTTTGCATAGTTTATCTTTTTTTTTCCGTTTAAAAGGTCATGCAGGTCATGGCCTGAGTGTTTTAATTCAGTGTGGAAACATCAGAGGAATATAGCCCTATGTCACTTCTTGGTCTTTGGGTGCATTCATATGAGTGGGTCATTCTGCTGCAGTCTATTTCTGGTGGCAATAATAATGTGCATTGTAAGCTGAGTCCAAGTGTTGTGCCTAGGATCCAGAACTGGATTTTGAATAAACCTCAGTTTGTACATGTGCATGGGTGGGAGGAAAGGAGCAGGGTCTTTATTTAGGGCAAGTTTTGAACCAGCTGCAAAATTCAGATTCAGCAGGTAATTCTGTTCTGGAGTTTGGTGTAGTCCCAGCTTCCACGCTTTTAAGTTTACTGCAGTAAACTCAGTAATTGAAAGGTAGCAGAATGAGATCCCAGGAATTTTGCTCCATATTTCATCTGCTGATTACCTTTTTCCCCATGTTCCCTACAGTATGCCCCTTTAAATCATTCTGTCTTATCCCACTTTTTTTCCTTTCCATTTTCCTCCTATTTTCAAACTCATTCCTCTCTCCTTTTTTTTATTTTTTATTTTTTTTATTTTTTATTTTTTTGACTCTCTTGTTCTCCTCAGGCTCAGTGGCTAGTCTCTCCATCTCTCTGAATTACTTGTCATTTCTCAGCTGTCACAGACCCTCCGAGCCCCGGTCTTTCCTCTCCTTATTAAAAGGCCTGTCATTCTAACGGGGTCTTTGGTTCCAGCCTTAAAACAAACATGTTTTTATTACTTTAACAAAACCTGACTTCAGCAAAGAAAGTCGATCAAAGGGCTTGACCGTAAACATTTTAATTTGGCTGTGTTCTTGTTTCACTGTCAGTATGAACACGTATGTGTCTGAAGTCAGTTCCCAGCTGGAGGTCCTGGGGGGTTGGCAAGCAGATCATTCCTGTGTTTTGTGTCCCAGTGTCCCCGTGTGCTTACTACCAAGCCTGGTTTTTGTGAGAGCGGTCTGGACCTCCTTTCACCCTCTCCCATACTTACTGTAAAGATATAGGCTGGCGTTTGTGACTCCCAGCTTGTTGGCAGCCACGCAGGTGTAGTTCCCATAGTGCTCCTCAGTGACGTTGGCCACCATCAGCAGAGACTGGCTCCCCGTGCTCTTTATCTCCAGACCATTGGCGCTGTTTATCCTGGGAAGACAGGAGAAGAGGCGTGCAGTGCAATGGCAGTTGGGCATCAGGGAGGAAATAACAGCCCAGGGGGTGGGTGGTAAACCAAAGTCATTTGGACCAGCTGGCAGGTGAGGATGGAGGGAGGCAGAGATGAGATGGGAGAAGGAAGAGGACAGAGGAGGCACTGATGGAAAGCAGGAGAAGGGAATGAAAGGAAGAAGGAGCACAATGGAGAGAAATGCCACTGGTAAAGTAGTGAAGAAGAAAGAAAAGCTGAGGGCAAGGGAAGAATCCTTTATCCGGCATCGGCTTACACTGGGAAATGAATGCACCATGGCCAGCTGAGGGCTAGTCTATGGTTGGAGAAAAGACTTTTAGTGGAACACACCAATTAAGCTTATCTAATACATGCTTTAACAAAAGCAAGCCACTGCTGAGCCTGGACATGTGGGTCAGGTTAAAAACTGCAATAATAAAACCACTTCTAAATGCAAAGTAAATGCTCAGGTATAAGGAACAGATAGATCCCTTTTCTCATTTTCTCACACCATGCAAATCCAGGTGGCTCAGGTTGCAGAGATGGGGGAGCCTTACACCTCAAGGAGCACCATCCCCTACATGAAGGCAGTTAGAGTGGTGTTATTTACTTGGGGACCAACGCTGCTTATTTTATTTTCTGTATCATGGACGAACATTTATGCATGAACATTTGCAGGAAGAAATGTATTATGGATGTCTTAATTGCAAATTAGCCCATTACTGACTTGAAGGCAAGAGCCCCATCCTTAGCACTTCCTTCAGCAACCCTGGCACAGAGAAGGATTGCCTCCTCCAGCCCCTAACACATTGCCTCTGACTAGGCTGATGGGACAGTCTTGACTTACAGGGCTCATGGAGAGTAACTTGCTTGAGGAGAAGAATTGGGGATGATAAAAGTTCTGAGGATCCTCTGTTGGACTGACAAGAAGAGAAAGGAAAAGGAGATCTAATGGTCTTACCTGGTGTCATCCCTGTACCACTCAAAATCAGGTGTGGGCACTGCTGATGCCTCGCACCGGAGTAAGGCTTGTCGTCCCGTGGCCGCTTCATTGCTCTTGGACTCCGTGATGGTGGGAGGGTCTGCAGGGAGGAAACACTGGGTCACTTCACACATTTTCAGATGGAAGGAAACAGTGAAACTGCTTCAGGGCTGGCTTCCTTAGCCAAACTATTTGGGCTGGCGGAGGCCCGCAGCTGCTGTATGCTGTGGCACATAGACCTCTTGCTTCCCTGGAGAACACCTGCTCTTTGAACTCCCCCTAATACATTATGCCAGCACCACTCCATATGCATGCTTCTCTTTACTGGCCCTCTGTCATAAATGCATAGGCACACACAGGCAGAGTTAAGGTTAATGATGGAGTTATGTAATTTATGAATATTTACCTGTGGCTCTCTAGTGCACATGGGCTCATCAGAGGGAAGAAGATGAGAGAGAGATGTTAGCAATGGTAAAGGAAGACAGCAGCAGCGAAAGGAAGAAAGTAGGAATTTAACACTAACACAAACATTACTTTCTGCACAACCTCTGCGTCTAACGTCAACACTATAATAAGAAAGGAAAGGGCTGAGGGCAGAAAGACGTTCACGGCTCATAATGGAGGAGCTTTAGCAGGAGCTGTGGGTGCAACTTTGAAAGCCAGACCTCTCGCTGAGACACCTCCCTGAGGCATGCAAGGCCACAAGGCCTGCGCGAGCCCTTCCAGACACCACACTTTGTCACAGGCTCCCAAGGGTTTATTCGTGCTAGCTCTGTGTGAAGCCTGTCCTCAGCCCAGCCTGGTGCTCTCACCCCTGCTCACTTCAAAGCCTGAGAGTTGTGCCATGGGCAAGCAAAACTTGGGAAGCATCGGTGTGCTCTGCTGGAGCAGGGCCCAGGTACTGGGCAGGGTAGGCGCCGGTGCCTTCACTCTCAGCACCGTGTCTGAAATGTTAAGTGACAGGCTTTACAAATTAAAAGGCAGAATTATTTCCACCTGGCTGCTGAGAGGGAGGAAGTGCCTTGTCTGCCATCACGGGTGCTTGGATACTCTGAGAGTCTGGGGCTGCAGCTCAGCCGGCTGCTCTGCTGAGACTCAGGCTGCCATAAAGCACCTTCCCTCTGCAGGATACAGCTCCGCTGTCTGTATCCACCCTGGTACCAAAAGGCCAGAAATAAGAATCAAAATGGATTGTGTCAGTCAAAGAAAAAAAAGTAGTTCTGCCTGGAAAATGTATGGTGAGAAGTTTCTTGTGAACACATTAGCCATCTCAATGTGATCCCTTTCCTGACCTTAATTGGGATTTTATGCAGGGCTTTAGGGATATTGCAGTGCGCCCTCTAACATCATAAATATTAATAAGTGTACATAAATAGGATCCTACATTCAAAGGCTGTGGGTTCACGTAAATATTTTAATTTGTAAAGGAGGAGGGGTAATAAAAGGATGGTGAAGGTGATTTTTTAAGCATCCTTCTTTGATTTTTTGTTTGAGTAGTATATCTTCCTGCTGTCTGCAGCAAGAAAAACCTTTTCCACCTCACTAAATCCAGCGCATGTGATGAGTCATGCAATGAACAGCACCTTTCTGTGAGCCTTGAAAACGCAGCCGCTCTGTGTTTGGCTGTATGCTGCTGGGGAAGCCAGGAGCTGGTTCCCTTTCACTGGGGTTTGCCCTCTGCTCTTCCCCAGGCCTCAGTTTCCCTGTCTGCAGTGAGCCAGAGCCATTACTCACAAAGCCTGAAGGTGGTAGTGTGAGACCAAAGCAAAGAGATGATGCTTTCTCCTGCAGTCCAGGCTGACAAGCTGCCTGCTCCACAGCCTCAGCAAGAGATGAGATGATAAGAGATGGCCAGGAAGCTCCTCGTGTTGGGCAGGTCTCATTTTTCAAACCTACTGTGATTTTCATAATTTTTACTGCTTGTGGTGTATTTAAAGAAGCAAGATAAGGAAAGATGTATGCAAATATCTGGTTTTCATTTCCCAAACAGGACTGTTTTGTTTTTTTTTTTCCTGTGCAGGGCCCTCATGAACTCTTTGAGTTTTTCCCTTTGCTTGGCAACAAAAGATCTGTCCTGAAGGAAATTATAATTTGTGCACATTACAAATTAGGCCATGTAATAATATTACAATACTGTATCATTTTATTTTCATGTGTTATGACAGTAAAAATGTTTAAGATATTACTCTAGTATAGCTACTATGAGTTGAAACAAAGTCAAAATCAAACACTGACTTTATACAAACAATCTGTTTCAACCATGTTAAAGGCATCATTGAAATTACGCTTCACAGAAATATTTGAAAACATTAACTGGTTCTCATGGAATGCCTCAGGTTTATAAATTTGGCTGTTTTTGAAAGAAAAAAAAATACTTTAGACAGAAAAAAAAAAAAAAAGCTTTAGTTCAGAAAATCTGCTACTACAGTTTCATACTAATGGCAAAATTTGGCCCAAGAAGCAGCCTTTATTAAACTACTGTCACCCAATTTTCTAAGATAATTCAAAAAAAAATGGTGTGGAATCTGAAGACACTGCAGGGAGCCCAGAAGCAGTGCCTATAACCTTGACTTCTAAAGCAAGACAGAAGAGTTGATCCGATGTGATGGCTCAGAAGGAAAGAAAGAAAAGAAGAGCAAGACTGGTATAAAGAGGTGCTAAAACCACATGGAGTGGCAAAGGAGGCTGAGACACTTGTTGCTGTCAGCTCTCTGCCCTAACCCACTCCCAGGGAGTGCTTACCCATGAATCAAGGGCATGTATATGCACCCTGAAACGTGCCTGTAACCATCTCCAATTTCAGTTTAAGTTAATAGTCTGAGTAAATCGAAGCAGGTCTAGAGAGGCTGTACGTCCCATTTATCCATCCCTGCTGCGGAGGTATTAACCTCCAAGCAGGGGAACAGCACAGGCAGGTGGGGATATTCCTTTTAAATCACTCCAGTGCCAAACACGAGCCATACAAACAGGGATGTGGATGTACACACACGCAGGATTGTGCTACTAAAGGCAGGCTGAAATATCTTGTGTGTGTAGGCATGGCCGATGTGGTCCATGCCCCACTTGCTAGAGCAACACCCAGAGAGGATTCATCGAGGTGTGGGGTGTGGATGGAAGCCACGTAGCTAGCTGTGCCTCTGAGTGCTTTCAGATGGATTGCAGTTTCCTTTGGCTGAACCCTTTTCTGTGCTGCATTGGTGCACGGAGGGCTTTGTGCAAATGACCTGAAGCCAGCTTAGAAGTCACGTTTCTGGCCCCTCTCATTAACGCGTGCCTCTACCACGTGTGCCCCCAAGCCCCTGGGGCGTGATACCCATGTAAGCACTGCCGAGACTGGGTGCAGGCAGGCGCGTTTGCTCTGAGCTGGCTGAACCTTATCTATCCTTGCTGCCTTGCTGAAGCTTCTCTTCACGCTACTGTTCTCCCGAATATCAATGAGTAAGAACAAGGCATCACCAGCCATACTGAGGGGAGAGGGGCAATGCACTGCTTCTCGCTCTCTTTCTCTCTTTTCCCCCCACTTTTCTTATATATTTCCAGGTTTAAAGCACAAACTATACCCTATGGTAAGTGCCCCACATTTCAGATCCTGTAATTTAGACCTGGAGAGGCTTCTCCGTTTATCCTTAAGCCACCTGTGGCCGTGGGGAAAGCTGTCCCCGTGGACCCGCTCCCATCGTGAGGTACTCACAGTTCACAGTGACCCGGACTTGCTTGACATCTGCTGAAGCAACCTCGTTGGCAGCTTTGCACTCGTACTTGCCCGACTGCTCTCGCGTGATCCCCAGGATCTCCAGATACTCTTCCTCACCTTCAAACTCTCTGCCTGCAGAAGAGAAAAATACAGATGGTGGCTCTGCCTGGCATACAGATTGGGGAAGTCTTCTGCTTAATTCCTATGGAGGAACAATCACCACAGCGATTCTGCAAATAAACAAAAGCCATTGAGGGAGCTATTTTGAGGTTATTTCAGAAGCTGTATCAGCAAGATATTTGCATTTTATTTAGTTATTGAAAACTTGGTTTGGAAAACTGGGAAGGAAACATACAAGTGGTAGCAAAGTGCTGCACATCCTGTAGGCTGTCCAGACCAAAAAGCAAAATCTTCACCATTTGAGACTGAAGTTCGGTGGTGTGACCATGAGAAGTCAGCCTGTGGCCGACGTGCTGGGTCAGGGGTGGCTGGCTCCTCAGACGAGCTGCTGTATTGTCAGCAGCCCTTTGGGCACCGCAAAGCTGTGAAAAATGTCTTTCTGTCTCTCGGAGCAACCGCCACCCCGAAGTGTCATCGATCAGCTCACGCTACAGTTAAACACATCCAAACTGAGAGAAACAAAGTGTAATTTGATCTGCGAAGACCAATAATCATTACGAATCCTCCACCTACTGTCCATGCGAGAGGACGCATTTAAGCCGTGCTGCCTTGCTACGACAGGTTTGAAAGCAGAGACTTGAGCATCAGCTGGAGCAGGAACCAGGGGAGGGCTACAGCCGTGCTTTTAATTCACTGCCTGACCCTGGGTGAGGCACTCATTGCTTTCCCCCCGTAAACTGCAGCTAATCGCCCTTCTCTGCCAT
The DNA here is from genome assembly GCF_009769625.2 of Cygnus olor. Taxonomy (NCBI): domain Eukaryota; kingdom Metazoa; phylum Chordata; class Aves; order Anseriformes; family Anatidae; genus Cygnus; species Cygnus olor. Next base: position 96,149,537 of record NC_049169.1, read on the forward strand.
CACCTCCTGGTCAGGGAAGGGCACTGAGGTTAATGCATGCAAAGCACATTGGAGTTGCTGGATGAAAGGTGCCAGGGAAGCATGAAATATTAGGATTGGTGTATCTATGCTATTCCTTCAGAAAGCAAAGTAGAAAAAGGCTCCTCCTGGAAAGACTATGAACTACCATGGCAGCACTGTGATGGGAGACACCCCCCATCCTTTTTGGGGGCTGCAGCGTGCAAAGCCATGAGCCCCAGCTGCATGCCTGGGTTTGTTTAGAGAAATCATCCACCAAGCCTTAAAGGGTAAGAGCCAGATTTTTTTTTTTTTTTTTTTTTTTAAAAAGAAGGTCAGCACACAAGGGCTCCCTTTCAGGCTCCTAAGAGAGCGGTCAGATTTTCCAGTGAAGCTCTGCCCGGAAGACGATTTCCGCTGAAAGGGTGCTGAGCACTTCTGAAATCCTGCCCACTTCTCATCAGCACTTGCTTGATGGACTTCAACCAGAGCCTGGACGACAGGGCTGTAGTCCTGGGCTCTGCAGCACTGAGTGAAAGCAGCAGCTAAGCCCCCTCTCCTGCGGAGCCCTCTGAAATGAATCCCACCACACAGGCACGCGTCTGCTGCAGCGTATTAGCCAGGTCAGGCTGGCTGCACACACGGTGGTGATGCCAGCTGCATGCATTTGCCTTCTGCACCGGAGATAGGGACTTCAGCAACTTCACAATCTGCTCAGAACTCTGTCCTTCACACAATTATTTTTGCCTTTTTTTTTTTTTTTTTTTTTTCCAGGCAATTTTCAGAACCATTGTAGGGGAAAACCAACCCCCGTCACAGAGACTCAGCATGTGTACTTATTAAACTCATGCAAAGACAAGCTTTCCCCTTTCTTTCAGCAGGACTAACCAGCAATCCCTTTTCCAACTCCTACCAGCTGTTCCGGTGAGTGGAAATCTCATTGCTACGTCTAAAATTTACAACAGCTTCGATGCAGGCTTTCCCACCCCCTAACAGGCTGCTGAAAGGCCTTGCTCCGTGGCACCTGTGTATTTTACAAGGTAATCCATTGGCAAAGCTGGGACACTGCTCTCAGCCCTCTGCTGTGCACTGGGGCTGATGCTCTGGAGAGCCAGGGGAGAGCTCATGGAGAAAGAGGAAGGGCAGGGTTTTCACAGGTGCTTGTTATTGGGGTAACTCCTGAATATACTTGGGAATCTCACCTCCTGTAGGAGCAGAGTTAGGTCAGTTCTGGTACAGGAAGAGACTTCAGTCACCATAAACCCCTTCCCTAATCTCAGCATGACACAAGGGCCCTTTCAGGGAGATGGTCTTGCCCTGCCCTCCAGCAACAGAGACTCTGCAGCTTCTCCAGATGGTCTGTTCCCCTGCTTCACCACCCTTACCGCTGGAACCATTTTCCCTGCAGTCTGACCCAAGTCTCCCTTGCTGCAATTTAAGGCTTTTTTTTTTTTCCTTAGCCACTATAGACAAAAAGAACAAATCATTCCCTCCTTCTCTGCAATAGCCTTTTATCAACTTTAAATCACTTATGTTCCTTCCTTAGTTGTTTCTTTTTTTTTTTTTTTTTTTTCCTTTTCTTTTGGCTGAATAGTGTCAGGTCTTTCAACCTTTCTTTGTAGGTGAGGTTTTGTAGACCCTTGATCATTCTTGCTCTTTTCTTTTAGACCTCTCTGACAAGTTCACATTTTCCTGGAAGTGCAACACCCCAAACTGAACACAGCACTTCAGATGAGGAATTACTGCAGACGAAGGATTGCATCACTTCTGCACTGGGCTGCTCTTTGTACAGCCAACACATAGTTTGTGTTTTCGTCATAGCATGATTCATTTTTGATTGAGATCTCCTTTAATCCTTAGATCGTCTTCCAACATACTGTTACCTGCTAATAACTCTCTTTGAAAATGCCACCCCCAATTTGAGCTGATGGTCAACACTTGCCTCCTTTTACAGCAGCCCTCCCAGTTGGTAGGTCAGCCAGTTGACTGGAAAGTTAATCGGACACTGAGGAAAGGCTTACAGAGAAAAGGTTAAAACATAATTTGCCTCCACTTTGCAAATCATTTGCTCTGCAGTTTTGCCTTGTTTATACACAGGGCTCATTCCAAGTGGGACTTGCTTCTCCTGCAATTTGCCCTTGTCACAAGACTGTCACAGTAATGAAAAGAGGGTTGAGGGTGACTTACCAGCTCTAATGGAGTGGCACCCTCATTAGGGGTGCTGTTAAGTCTGTCTGTCAGAGCACTACATCAGTGGGGCTCCAGAAAGTATCCTAAAAGGTACACGCTTTCCTAAGGGAAGATATTTTTTGGCTCTTCCCTGATAAACACGCATGCACTTAAAAGTCTAATCTGTGTACCACGTCCAGCAGAAGGGCTTTCTGCACAACCTTTCATGCACAACCCTTCCCAACAGATGATGAGCTGCTGCTTTGCCCACTGGAGCTCTCTGGGCATGAGAGAAAGGGAAGGCTTCTGTTTTAAAGGGAAGCCGAAGATATCAATAGGCCTATTCAGCTCCTCATTGCCCTGCCCCAGGACACAGATATGAGCATAATGCTTCAGGGGAAGCTTCTTTGACAGCCCGTCAGTCTCCGGATGAAATAGTGGTAGCACTGTTCTTGCCCCTGCACCAGAGATCTGTTTCAACACTGGCATCACCATTTTCCTACAAAATCCAGACTTGTCTCATTTGCAAGTTGGACCCCTTTGCTTGCAGCCCTGTCCCCCCCCTAAGAGTACATTAAGCATTCCTAACAAAGAGCATTTATATAAACTTGAGGTGTCATAGTACACATCAGAGAGAGCGAAAAGATATATCATGGTGTGTTAGAAAAATGTCAGGTTGTGATATCTTGCACAGAGCTGTGGAGATGTTTTCACTAATTCACCTTGGCAGCCAGATTAGGTGAGTCATATTAACTCTAACCTCCAAGGCAAAGCAGGGCAGGGGGAAAAGAAACAAAGCTTCAGACGCGGAGTAAATTTACAAACGTTTCCGTGCAGGAGGCAGCTTTGGCAGGAGGCTGATGGTTGTCACTACGCAGTTTATCAAAGCAGGGAGGGAGAGGGTTGGGACAATGCTCTCTGGTAGAGATAACAATGAACATACTCTGTTAGGTGAAGAGAGGGACTGCCAGCTCCTGGCAAGCGAGCTACTTGGTTCCAAATAACAGAAGATGTTTGCCCAGGGTGCACTAGCCATGGGCAGTCCTGACCCTGCTGCCCAAACCATCCTTGCTGACAAGGGCTGTTCCCTGGCTGCTCTGTCTGGTTTGGTGCAACCCCATCCCAGTGAGGGGCTTTCCAGGAGTCCCTGCAGGAGAGGGCTCCCCTGTGCAGGTGCAGCTCTTTTCCTCCCAGAGCATCCATCCCTTCCTGTGATTCCAGACAGCTCATTGCAGAGCTGGCTATCATGTGCCCATCGTCCCCACCTGTTTGTGCCTCCAACACTGGGCTTCTCCTCGTGCAGAAATTTCTTTAGTGACTTTTTTTTCAATACAGTTGTGTTCTTAATCTGAAGCTCAAGCCCACTGAAACTATCTGCTTGCATTTGGTATGTGGAAAAAAGACCAGATACCCTGCTTTTGCATTTGTTTTTTCTTCCAAGGCTCTTTGTAGTTGTGAAAAAGGGGAGAGCAGAAGGGGCTATGTGTCCTTGTTGGGCCCTCCTCTGCCTAAAACAAGAAGCAAGGGGATAAAAAAAAGATTGCAAATCAATAAACGCCATTTGAAGTTTTTTGTGTGTGTAGCAACTTCCAATATTGAGTAGAAGTTTTTGTTCTCTCTGCACTGTCCATTTATTGTTTAAGGTCTTTGCCCTCCCAACTTCCCTCCTTCCCTCTGCACCACACATTCCTTACAAAAAGGCTTCTGAAAGACAAAAAATAGCCAAGGGAGCCTTAGACATCATTTTCTTGTTTTACATCTAGCTGAGATTTTTTTTTTAATTCAAAACTTTGAAGTTTTCATTTATCAGTCTCCATCCCCTCACCCATCACAGATTCCAATGAGCTTGGCAATTTTTCTGTCCCTTAGTTGAAGAAGCTTGTTTATAGCAAAGAGATCAGTGGAGAGCAGCAGATGGTGGATGAGCAAAGGGAGTGCCAGTGCTACAACGCTACAGTGAGGAGGGAAGGTAGAAAAATGAGCACAGTGTGGGATACGGAGGAAAATAGATGGAGAAAATGAAAGATAATAGAGAGGGAATGAAGAGAAGGACAGAGGCTGGGGGAGAGAAATGGAAACAAAGTGAGACTCTTCACGGGCTAAGAAAAAGAGGAAATGGTGGTCAGCTATGGACACAGAAATGTGCTGAGCCAAAGAGTGAGAGCGGAAGGTGGAGGAGAGACAGTGGCAAATAGGGAGATGTGCAGTATAGAGAGAGGCACCAGCCTCCCTTGTGCAACGGGAGCCGTGAGATAACCGCTGCCAGAGGGACACGGACAGGGGGGTCAGATGTAGCAAGGCAAAAATTACTCTGTTTAGGCAGCAAGGCACAGCAGGGTATTTATTGTGTAAGCTGGCCTCATGCCTCCCATGCCCTTAGGTCTGTAGCTATTGCACATAAACCAAAAAACAAGTGCACTGCCAGCGAGGGCTCTGGCCCGTCTCTGGCTCCATGAATGCAAATGAGTCAGATCAGGAGGAAACACCCTGGCACGGTTTTCCCTGGCGTTCGTGGGACCTTACTCAGCAGTGATCCCATTTTCTCCTTACGTGCAAAGCTGACTGCCTTCCCTCTCCAGCCATGGGCTGTGCCCCAGAAGCTCAGAAATCCTGCAAGCCTCGTGGAGACGTTCCCCCAAACCCTGCAAACCTAGCATGAGAGTAAAACTCCTCTGGGTGAAAGCAGCCTCTGTCTCCAAAATCCCACTCCCTCTTGTCTAAAGACTAGATGACTTTATGACTTCATGTCAAAGATAATGACATATGTTTTTAATATCCATCTCTTTTTTTTTTTTTTTTTTTTTCAGAATTACTTACCAAATTGGATCCAAAGTTGCTAACACTTTTTTAAATGAACACAAAACAGCATTTTTTTGATGGCTGAATTGCTCTTGCACAAAACTTGGCCGTGTTGCCAATGTGCAAAGTAAATTATCAGCCATGAGGTAAATTAAGTCATCTAATGTCACAGCTACAATATTATGCTCCCTAAATGTTGCATGCTGCAATGTGAGTTATGTAATGACGGTGTTACCAAACATCAAGACCTAACTCCACTGCCAAGAAAATGACATACAAACATGAACAAAACAACAGTTGCACTGCTTCTGCATCCCCAAATTCCTGCCTGCTGCTTTTTGGAGGTTACTTTACAACAATGTGGGGTAGACATCAGCAGCAGTTAGAGGAATCACTGAGATCCTCTGTCACCTGGCTTACTCTCATTTAGCCTCACGTACCCCTTTCCCTGCAAGTTATCCCATCTTGGAGAAAGCACTCATGCTATCATCATTATGTAGCTTGAAAACCAATTCTTCCCAAGGCCAAAGAAAAGATCAACATCAACAAGTCTCATCTGGGGCATGCTCAACAAGAAGCACAACTGAAATACACTGTTTCTGTCCTGTCAGCAGAGAGCTGGGATGGACTGAAATGTCCCGATTTTAATTCCACAAATCCTTGTGTCAGTCCCAGACCTTGGGGAAACCTCATGTGATGATGCACAGTGGTACTGGCTGTGCCAGTTGGCCAGTGTAAGAACTATAGGGGTGGTCTGTGCTTGGTGGCATCTTTAAATATCCTTGTTCTGTTCCTTACAAGAGTCTTGTGTCTCCCACAGAGCAAGACATGCTCAATGCACCATTGTGCAAGAATCAACTGGAGTGCTTTCATAGGCATCCGTGGAAATGTTCCCATGTTTTTTAATATAATGGGTTTGTTCCCTTGTGTCATATCCATTCACACTTCTTGGGATGAGGGGGTAAGAATGAACCCAGAACTTCAACCTAACGTAAAAATTATATATATATATATACACATAAAACAACACAAAGATTCAATTTAGCCCTCACGATTCCATCCTTTTATGTCTGAAACTCTGAAAAAGGCCTGAAAAATGACAGACTGTCCCAAATTTACTTGAAATAGGAAACAGCATTACCTTCGAAGCTTACATGTTGCTGTGGCTCTTTCTCTGCAAGCCGGAGACAAACATTTCATGGCCAGATCACACAGCCCTTGAATCTCCTGCGCTTCTGCGAGATGGCAATTCTCGTAGCTCATCCCTGTTTTCAGTGATGCTACTCTGAGCAGCGAGTTCACAACTAAACCCTAAAGACCAGGGATTTCCGTATCAGCTTGGATCTCGCTACTGATCTTTTACACAGCTCTAGTTTTCAACTGAGGAAATGGGGTCAAAGAGTTAAGCCACCCCTCAGCAAGATTTACCCTTTCAAAAACATGTCAGTGTGTTGTGATGGCTGGCACCAATATTTGTATAGGTGGATTAGCTCCTTGAAAAATCGTTTTGTTTGTTTTCCTGTCGACCGCTCTCCCTACTGCAATGTTTCTCAATTAGATCCAGCACAGAGACTGCCTGACACCATCCCCATGCCTGTCACTGGTGGAAGGAGCAAAGGGGATATTCTCCAGGGGACACAAGGGGTTTGGAGATGAGGCTAAGTGGCTGCATTTAGGATGGAGTACGCGTGAAGCACTGCCAGGTATTGAGGCAAGGATCACCGATGTTTTGGGCAGAGTGGGGTGTGCTGGGAGGAAAACTGTCTGGGCTCACATGCTGCAGGGACTTCTGATCAGCTGGGCTGGCTCCCGTGATGCTGTCATATGAGGGATCTGCTGTTGATTCATAGTGATACTGGTCCAGATAAATGACTGCTTCAGTGCAGGATATGTAATTCCTACGCTGTTAGACACTCCCTTGCTTTCCAAAGAATAAGGAGTCTCTCTCTCAAAGTTGCAGGGCATGGACTGCGAAGGAGGAAGGCGGCATTTGCTCAGTGACTAGTCTTGCAGCTTGTATAATCTTACAGGGGGGCAAGCAGTGAGGAAACACAGACTCTGCTTTTGAGCTCTTTCAGCTCCCAGACACAGCTCTTGCAGTTGGCAGGGCAGCTGCTGGTCATCAGCACTACTGCAAGTCACGGCTGTGAGGCAGGGCCTCTCCCTTCAGGAAAATGGGGAAAAGAGGGTGTTCATCAGAAAAGGAGAAAGCAGAAGATGACGAACAGAAGAACTGGTTTCAAACCAACTTCTTCCATGTTACCATGTAAGTCTATGATGGGGTCGGAGGATAAACCAAAGAGATATTTCGTTACCTTTGTCTCAATTTCCTAATGCTTACAGAAAACTTCAACTGTACCACTGCTGGCATATGAATACCATGACAAACCATGCTGATAAAAAGTGTCTCACCGGGCTTCACCTCTCTGCATCTGTTATGGACAGGAATTCACTTACCTCTCCCTTCCCCTGTCCTTCCTCCCTCCCCAAACACGTTTGTCTCCTCTGGGGAGCCCAGCACCTTGCTCTGCCATGAGCCCCTAGCAGGGACTGCTGCCTACAGGAACCAGAGGCAGCCTGAAGGCACTGACCCAAGGAGGCAGGAAAAGCCATCCATTTTACGTGGAGGACTCACTGGCTCCTTTCTGCAAATTTCCCGAAGAGGCGGGGGGTTTCATTAGCATGCCTTTGCAACTGCACACCGGTGAGAGTTTTACCATAACTAAAACAGCAGTTGTTCTAATTAAACCAACGCGGAGCAGGCCACCTTAATCACTGGCATGATTTCATCTTCCTTGAGGAGAGAGGGGAAGAGGGATCACACCTGGTAAGAGAGAGGGAAGACGGGGAAATGTGCTGAGTCCATTTGCTCCTAGTTCCCCAATTTAGAGCACTAAGGGATGTCTCTCATCTCTGTAAAGATTAATGGAAGCTTCTGACAGCATGTTTTATTAAATGGTTATATAATAATTAATGCTTGAGAGCAGGGCTTCCAAAAGCTTCTAAATGCTTTAACAGGACAAGACCCAGTGGCTTTCAATGGCATTTGTGCTTGCAAGTCACTCAGGTGCACTGGAAAATGTCACCTCTACTCTCTTATTCAAATCAGTGCCTCATTTACTCCATCAGCATGACCTTGCAAGGCTACATGGAAGAAACCAGGGGCAGGGGTGAAATCGGTGAGAACTCTAGGGAGAGGGTCCATGTCCCCTCAACCTTGGGTGCAGGGAGGAGAGACCGTCAGCGCATGGCCCGAGTGAAAAATCCATCAGCTGATGAGCAAGTACCCTGACACCAAGGACACCTGAGGAAATAACAGCATGATAATTCCCATCCCGACTCTCCCAAAGCCTGCAACGGGGAGGCACATCTGTCCCTGAGACGAGGCACGGCAGCAGACCAGGTAGAAATGCTGCTGGCAAGCTAGGAGGCCAGTGGGCCAAAGCTTAATAGGAAAACAGCAGTGATTTGTCTCCACCACTATTTATGTTTCAAGCACATGACAGGCTGTCAGTGGAAGTGAGTGCTGCTAAATTTACTGCTTCTCAGATCTCAGCCACAGTTGCATACTTGACAAGTCACTTCATTTGAAGGGCTAGGTGCTGGGCTGGACCTTCCTCCCCCACACTCTTCTTCAGGGAAAGCCACAAACCAGCTGTCTTTACACTGAAAAGCCTTCCCCTTGGGGGCTATATCATCAGGGTGTGAGTTTAGAGAAAGGGGACATTCCGTGCATATTGATTTTTAACCCTGGTAAGTGCCGGTCTCGTTCTGGGCCGTGTGTCTGCAGATGTGTGTCGGAGAGGACACACACCTCGCAGAGCTGAACTAGTAACAGGTCTGGGCATGAGGAGAAGGTGAGAGCAGAGCTGGTGGGCACCAGCTGGGAGCGTGGGCGAGAGGTGCCAAGCATGGGAAGGAGAGCAGTGCGAGGGCTGCTGGGGATGCGAGAGGTGGGTGAAAGTGTGCACGTGTGGAAAAATGCACGTGGAAGCGTGGGTGTGGGACTGAAAGCATGACAGAGAATTAATGTGATGAGGTGGATGGGGGAAGGCAGGAAGGGAGAATGAGCCTGCAGTCTCTCATGGGGACAGCAAAGCTGTGTATCAGGTGGCAGCAGGTGCTCCTCTGCTTCCTCTCTTTTTTTGGAAGACTGCTGTTCAGAGCAATGTTTGCATCCGCTGCCCCAAGGGCTGGGACACTACTGCCTCCCCAAGCTCCTCAGGTAAGGGCTCCATCCTCTACAGCAGCGGGAGAAGAACGCTGAGAAAGGTGGGAAGCTCTTCTCAGTGCTGGGGCTGTGTTCAGGACAAGCCTGGACCCGGGCAGACACCACCTCTATGTGTGACATGGCCTCCTACCAGTGCAAAGGTCCAGCACGCTTCCTCTTAGCTTCTTTTTTCCCTAATTTATCCTCACTGCACTACAAAAACCTTGTTGAAGGGCTCTGGTCTTAGCTGTATGGAAGCCGCTCCACGCTTTACAAAGCTGTGCTGCTCTGACTCTGTTCGCCTGCTGATATCAAGACACAGTTGTCAGGGATATGGTGATCTGAAAGACAGCTGAGGGGGACTGGACGCATCCCATGGGACTGCCCCAACCTCTCCTTTCCCTTCTTCTGTGCACAGTGGAGCTCTGCCTTCTCCCTCACATGCTCTTGATCTCATGTGCAAGCTCCTTTCAGTTCTCTCATGCCCACTCAGTGGATTAGACACGTAATTCACTTCCTGAGGCATGAACCGAGGCTGCACATAGACCACTTCTCCCTCCTGGCAGCCTAGGGTGCTGCAACACTGGCCTGCATCGGCACATGGATATTGACTGGCACCACAGGACATAGATTTCGGTCACCTCTCCTTTACTGCAACGCCTTCTCCTCTTTATCCAATTTGCCAGTGGAGGTATCTGCGATGGCTTGTCGATACCTTGTCCTTGCCTGCTGATCTGGGGATGCTGGTCACACAGACTGCAGACAAAGACTGCCTCTTTCGAAACCGACGGGAGGGATATGGGGAGAGGTGGGGTTCGTGAGATCGAGACTGACAAATAGTTTTGGCTACCTTCTGCTCTTTGGTTCACTGCTTCCCAAGCAACATAACAGACACTTTTATGAGTGCCTCATCCAAGGCTGCTCTAAATTTTTCAGGGAGTGTGTATGGGGGGGAAACACGACAACTGTGCCCTCCCACCTGGCCTCCAAGGACCAGGAATTCATCCACAGTAATCATCCATGCCCCGTGGGCTGAGGTCTCTGACACTTTTACTGGATAATAGTCCCTCTTAATAATCCAGCCACCCAATCGAATTCCTTTTTATCACCTCTCCAATACCAATACTCCATCCGAGCACTCTGTGTAGGCAAGGACTCAATGGAAAAAAAAAATACCCTGCAACTTCTGACCACAAGATATTGAAATAATAAAAAAATGATTTTCAAACCCCCTTTCCCCAAACACTTATTTCCTTATTTCTCAGCTACTCTCAAAACTGCTGTCCTTGTATTTCTAAGTCCGGCATTCCAAGTGGGATGCTGGGTTTGATTAAAACAACTTCCCAGCTTATAGGTTATGTCAATATCCTGGTGGGATTTTATGCCACTAATCTCAGCAGTCTGCAATTTCAGAACAGTTGATGGAGGGGAGGATGTTGACTACATTAAAATGGTAAATTCACCTACAGACTATTTTTTTTTCCTCTGGCTTAAGAACAGAAGGTCCTGAGATAATTTTCAGGCAATATGAGCTTACACGTACAGGGGGATGCAAAGAGCAAGAAGGAGAGGGAAGAAAAGAGAAGGAAGGAGAATGGAGAATTGGGGAAGAACTAGCAAGACAAAATAAAAAGGCATAAAGAAGATGGTTTGAGAGACAGAAGACTGCAAGAAAAAGACAGAAAAAGAAATAGATAAGGAAATGAGACAGATTAAAGAGCATGAGGTATAGATTAAAGGTTGATTAAAATGTGAGGGGATGCAGAGGGTTAGCCTAGTCAAGGTGAATCACCATGGCAAAGCAGTGAGAGAAGTAGCTAGTGTTGGCTGGGAATACAACATACAAGTGGTTACTGAGCCCTGACTCTTTCAGATGTATTTGAGTAATATTGATCTGTAGTAAACAATTTTGCTGCTCACATGCAACCCAAGGCTGCCAGCAGGGTCACTGAGAGTCTCAGACACTTACGTAGAATGTATACATCCACGGGACATACGAGTCGGTACGCAGGTAAGATGTCCCCATGACCTTTGACAGTGAGGGCTAGGGACAGAGTGGGCAAGTTTGGTGCCGACTCCTCCTCCTTACTTTCTGCCTGCTACATCACCTTAAAGGCAGACAGAGCACACCATTAGCTAACTACCCCTCTATTTCTAGGCAAACAAGTGCTACCTTCTCAAATACAGAGAGTCTGCTAAAAGATCTCAGCTAATACAAGTTTCCATGTTATGGGACTGGCTGTGATTCATGGATCAAGAAGACAAGGAAGGAGCTGCAGTCCCAGCCCGTGAACAATGCCAGCACTGCAGGAGATCTAGAAGACAATCCCCAGCACTTTCAAAGCAGTTCTGGTAGAACTCCCATACATTTCTTTTCCTCTTCTTCCCCTAGGATGTTGCTGCAAACAAGCGCTGCTTTTCATGGAGGCCAGCACGACTGCCAAGAAGCTCAAGGAGGAGAGAAGCACCGTGAGCCTCTCCCATCGCTTGTCATTGGGAACACTGGAGGTTTAGATGCCCTCACCTCCTGATCAATTCTGGCATGCAAAGGCTCCTCACGTCACCCAGCTGTGTCACGCAGCAGAGCTGGGCCACCAAATACATGCCTAGGAGGCAGCCTGCAAGATGGGATGTGGCAGGGAGCTGCTGCAGGAGGGGAGGGGGATGAAAACCAACCTGCTGGAGACCTTGGGTCCGCTCTTAATGCAGTGAGAGGCGTGGCCTCACTGCCCTGTGCTCTACTGCACACACAGCTTGCCCAGAAAGGCATCTGTTGTATATAACAGGAAGGCTGAGGTCTGCCACAAGGGGAAGGGGCCTCTGCTCACATCCAGAGAAATCCATTGGTTCTTCTATTCCCTGCTCCTCTTCCAGCTGGAGGCACATGTGGAGAGTCATGGCAGAGAGCTGGAGGAATGAGAGACTGAGACACCTGCTTTGGTGTTTCTTCACTTAAATCAAAATCCTTCCTGAGCCCCTGCCAAACAGAAATTGGCTGAAGGTTGACATATAATCTTCTGTATTTGAGCCTCCTATGGACATTCACACATGCTGCTCATGCCAGCATGCTATGTTAACTCGTACATCACTTGCCTAATGATTCAGGGATTCGAGCACCTTAACTTGGAGCAGACAGCGAGTTGGAGGCAGGAGGGTTTGACTTCCTGTCTGTCTTTCTGTTCACTCAGTCATCCACAACAGTGGATGATTTCTGCACTAGCCTACAGGCAAGCCTTGCTCTTTCAATTAAGAAAAAAAGAAAGAGTAAACATTTAAGAGTCCTCAGAGTTTGAGATGGGTTGATGCTGGCAGAGAGTATTCAGCACTGCTTAGAGTCATGAGGAGGGAGATGGCCTCGCTTCCCTTTCCAGGCAGGAAGCCCCGTCCTCACCTGCACTGTAGTACCCACCACCAACCCCATCCAGTTGGGGATGCCTTAAAAGCTGGCATGGAAATGATGCTGGTGATGGGGATGCTCATCTGTAGTCCCTCCTCTGCTGTCTGCATGGAGCTGGGAAGGTACTAACAGTCCTTCCACCCCCAGGACTTGAGAGCGGGCGATAGATTGAATCTCAGCTTAGGCAAGGGCCTTTCTAGGGAATGAGGCTGCAGAATTTCCTACCGAGTTTTCTCAGGAGAAATGCAGTCTAAGTTAGATTCAGACTAATAGCCTAACACTTGTTCCTCTCTAAAAGCAGAAAATGCCCAAGGCATTTTTCTTGTGCTTGTGCAAAGACACTGATCACAAGCCTGTATACAGCACCACATTCTGGGTCCCTTCTGTGGGGAAAAATCATTAAGCAAAATCACATGCATACGCCCAGCAAAAAAGGAAAAAGATGAAAAAAAAATCTGTGTGCAGAGGGAACAGTCACAGCTGTTTCAATTTATGAGACAAGAAATTGTATTTCAAAGAGAATACAGGAGTTTTCCCCTTTGAGAAAGTTATTAACCAGAATTCGCAATAAACCTCCCTCTGTTTATATGCCCCTAAACTGAAGGGCCCTGCTAGAGATTATACTGAATTCTGCAGGGCTCTACCCTGCCAAGAAAAACTCACAAGCCTCAGACCTTACCATCCCAGAGGTCTGCATCATCTCTTCTGCTTTTGACACAACATCTCCCTGCCTCTAGTCTCTCACCGTTTTTTTCCCTTCTTCAGTTCACATACCTCTTTTTGCCTTATCAATTCTCCCTCTTACCCTCTCTCCCTCCTCCTCTTGCCCTGTTATTCTTCTTCATAACTTCCAACTCTTTTCTTCTTCCACTCGTATTTCTGTCTACGACCAAAACCCGACTGTAACTCACCTGAGCTACTGCACTGACAAAAAACATTCACAGAGGGATACTGAACGGGGGAGGAGTTCTTGTATTTGCAGCTTTGTTTTGCTTTTATCGTTGTCTGTTATATGGCAAACACATGTGGAGATTGCTCCAAGATAGACAATCCCATATCACACCACATGGGTGGAGAAGACTAGGTTCTTCCACTTCAAAGCTGTAGGGAATTAAACCGGAGAGGGAGAAACAAAACAGAACAAAAAAAATCCCCTGCAACTAACGGACTATGCTACAGCTAAAGAGGAATCACTGGGAGGTGCTGACAGCAAAGAGCATCACCTGCAGAAGAGCGAGGCTGCTGGAAATTTCCTTGAAGATGACCTACTGAAGATGTGTTTGATTTGAACCAGTAAGGGTCTGCATCCACTTGTACTTGAGGACCCTGGTGGAAAGCTCAAGGCTAACTAAAAAATCTTTTGCACGTACCAACTTCGATCCTTAGGGCGTTTATCAAGAAGCAGGCAAACAACAGAAGATATAATGGTGGTGTAAAAGAGGTAGTAAAAAGTAGAGAGAGAAGGTAATTCCAGCAATCCCATGCATACTTGCCCTTAAAAATGGAAAATTTAATGTGGAACATACATCCATGGCTCACACTCACTTTTTAACAAGGAAGCTAGTAACTTAAGGAGGTGGTAGGTTACCCCACGAAAGGAAAACAATCAATCAAGCAGCTATATAAATAAAGGACACGGTCTTCTTCTTAAGCCTCTCTCACTGCTGGAGGAAAGACAGTGGCCTGGGTGGACCACTGCCCCTTTTCTGGCAAGGCTGCTCTTGAGTCCTGCTGCTTTCTGCTTCTATCTGACAGTGTCTCAGCACACACTTTTCTATACACAGTATTCGTGTGTGGTCAATTTTATATAACAATTTGTATGCAGCAGCCTGGAAACGAAAGTATAACACGCATTGCAAAGCTGATGTTCTCCTCATTAAAAAGAGAAAAATCCTCCTTCACCACGTATGACCTAGTATCTATATCTCCCTTTTGGACAATATATACTGTACTGTACATACAATGGAAGCAATAAATAAGCCATTATGTAAAACAAGAAGAGGCTTTCTAATCGGGCAGTGAGTGTTCGACATGCAGTCATTGATTTAAGCATCAGCCAAACAGGTAATGATTAAAAGATGAGAAAATGCCTGGTCTCACTCAAGAGCCCAATCAAGATATTACAAAAACCTTCCAGTTTTTGCACAATAACTCTCTGGATAACTTGGCCTGAGGAGGGCTCGAGGCACAGGGAGGGGGAAATGTTTGACCCTGCTGCCCCACACCCCTCTGCTCTAAAGACAGAAGGCTTCAGCTGCCAGTATTTCCAGTCTTGTACTTTCCCTAGCACAAAAGTCATGTTATAAATTAAACAAGAGCTTGGGTCTTCTACAGCAAGCAATGGTCAGTATTCACATGAGCAGAGGCAGGATCTTGTCTAGGATGAGCACAGCAGCAAATGCAGCATCCATTTACTACTAAAAAAGCAGCCTTTTTCTCGTTTCCATTGCATGTTCCTACCTCCACTGGTCAAGAAAGCCTCCTTCATATCCTGAAATACCTACATGTGCACATAAACCTCTTTACAGGCAACCTGCTACCCAGTGTCAAACAGGGTTATGCTGAATGACTCAGGGTTTTCAACCACAGGTTGAACAAAAACAAATTGGAAAAAATACAGCACACTGCTGACAGTCTTTAGAGAGAGCGTTATATGAGCCTGACGTGGAAGTAACTGCACATCTTACTGATTTATACAATGCTTCTTCTCTTTCGATTCATCTGCTTTTAACCAGCTGACTCAACTCTCAGGAGATGCTGTGGTCCTGGGTTCAGCTCCACGCAGCTCTTCCTGCCTGTCTTGTGCTAGTAACCAGCCTTTCTTTTCCAATACCCTCAGTATGAATAAGAATACCTCTGCAGGGAAAAATCATCTTTCTCTGCAATCCCCAGTTTAATACTGACATGGCATCAATATCCTGCTGCAATCTCTTCCCTTTAATTAAGCTCTACCCCTTCCTTTTATGCCCCTTCTCCTTAAGTCGTTCAATCTTCCCCTTCTCTCTGCCCTGCTTCAACCTTCCCGATGGGTTTTTATTTTCTTTCCCTTTCCTTCTCTCCTGGAAACTTGCCAGTGATACAGCAGAAGGGAGCACACCGAGAAAGGTTAGGCAAACACAACATTATTACCAGAATCAGCAACATATTGCTCATTAAACATTTAAAATCAACAGTTGCTGGCTTGATCTGCCAATACCGTGAGAAATGCCAGTTTTAGCTCAAGGTGCCTCTTGTTTCCAAAATGGCTTTATTTGTGATGGGGGAGCTGGTGGCTGCGAGAACAAAACCTTACCTCCAGCGGCCAACAACACCCAAGCTACAGGCGGCACCGCGGGAAGTTCCCCAGCGAGCACCAATCGCTTCTGCCTCCCCATCGCCCCCGCCGCTTTCCAGAAACAAATGGATGTGTAAGAGCACAGAAATGTGTTTGCAGGAGATAAATTATTTATCTGAAATTTACTGTTGTGAAGTCAGCGTAATTCTCAAATCCGCAGACATATTTTATGCACTGATAGGACATTTCAAACAGGGGCACTTGGACTCGTTTCTTCCCTCCTCCTACAAGTATTAACACAATAATGCCTCACCTGGAAAAGAAAAGAGCTGGCACTGGAGCTAGAAAGGCAAGAGGATAATACGCTTGTAGTTTTTTATTGTGTCCCAGTGAAATCTTGTTTCTTGATAAACAAGACAGTATAAATTCCTTCCTCTCTCCCTCCAACTTCTGTGACGTTCATCTTTATCTTTTCTCCCACTTTTGCAGTGCCGATGAATTAGGTAGTTGGAAAAGACTAGCTTTATACCGTACCAGGTACAAACATCACTCCTGTGGGCAAATCCTGTGGAGTGTGAGCCCTCCGGCTCTGCTTCTGCCTGCTCTCCGCAGCAGTCCTTGCTCTCCCAAAGCCCCTCTGTGCTGTCTCAGCGGGGCTTTGGCTCCTACTCCCAGGCACATACCCACACTCCTGCTGCTCTATGGGCACTCTCCTTTCTTCTGCTGCCATTCTAGGTCATTTCTGCATCAGTCAGGGCTTGCCAAATGATACGTTCTTTCAGAAATCCACTGGGTAGCACAGCATATCTCAAAGCATGACACTGACAATCTTGCAAATATGAGCAGGCATCCAGACTAATATTGCTTCTTCCCAAAAAATACTTTTGGGGGAATTTTTGCAAATTATTCTAAATGGAACGGAGCTTGGTCTTGGTATGAAGACTTTTGAACTTATCTGATGCATGCATCTCTTGTCCTCTGCTAAGACAGGTGTAATAAGGTCAATAATAAACCCTACAGTTCACACAGAAGATAATCAGTCCAACCTTTTACAAGCTCTTGTGTCTACCAAGCAGCGGCGAGTCCTGCAGATGCTCACAGGTGCCCTTCAGTTAAAGTCAGTCAGAATGGAAGTGAACACAACCCAGCCATTTCTTCCCCTTTGCTCTGCACAGGTGTACTTAAACAAGTATATGCTCAAAGAGAAGCCAATGGCTTGCTCAAGGCTCTAGTAAATCCAAAAGACAGCAGTAAAGACTGTGGTTTGCCAGGCTATAAGTGAGCATTTTTGAGAAATCAGATGGAACATTTCCAACAATCCAGAGTTCCTGCAGAGAAGTCCCAAAAGCTCCTCATTTTAACAATAACTCCGTAAGTGGATGCACTCCCCCACCTGCCACTTAAGAAGCCTAATCACACACCAGATCCTCCATTAGAATTGGCCACCACACAGCAAAGGAAAAGCTGGCAGCCGTTTTCACTGAAACACAGCCTAAGCATCTTGAAATGCTGCCACTAGAGTTTTCAGAGGGAAAAGAAAAAATAAGAGTCCTTTTGATTTAAAAGCAGTCTCTCTCCTCCTTGCATCTGGCATGCCTTTTGTTTGTTAATCCAAATAAACACCTGACCTATGGTCAGATAAAACAGGCTGGATTTTCACTGATAGGAGCAAATCTTCACTGCGGCTGCAAGTGGCTATTTTCGTGTGCTGTTTGATATTCAACAGGAAAGATGAAGCATGTCTTCCCAACCTTCCCGAGCTAATTACTGCTGTCGATGGGACTACAAGACCCTGTTCAAGTCAGCCCAAAAGACCATACTCTTACACTTACATTCTGTGACAGCAACTGATGGTGAAAAATTGCTGCTGCATTAATCCAGATGTTAGTCAGCTACTGGAGATCTCAGACCACAGTCCCGTTATGGCGGCTGGTATGGTATTATGAATCCAGACAGACCAGAGCCACCCCTGGCAAGTGGTCCTCCAAGAGAGGGGCCAGCTGTGACCCACCTACTCGTCTTAAAGTGAATGTAAATGAAAGTGTCAAAGTTGACCTAGCAAAGGGAGTGGCAATAGGTCACATTCCAGCTTTCTGAGCCAAAACTGAATCAGAAGAGCCCTCTTACTTTGCCAGAGGCACCAAAACAGACAAGTCAAACAATGCAGCAAGAGGATTTGCCAACCAGGCAATGAATGACCTGACTGACCAACGACTGTTAAGAAATAGCAGCAAGCATGCATCTCCTGGATTTGAAAAAAGCACAACCTGAAAAAAAAAGAACAACAACAACAAAAAAAAACAACTAACAAGCCACCAAACCCACAACCTCAAAGAAGCCCAAACCCTCCTGTAATGAGATCACAGGTGATCTAAGCTCTCTGTATGGCAGATAATTTAAATGGAAATAAAGCAAGTCTGAATTTCTAAGACTGGTACTGAGGACTAAAGAAAGAGTGGCCTCACAAAACCTTTGCTAGAAACCCAGCAGTGGTGAAATGGCTTGCTCAACTTGCAATGTAGTTGTAGCTTCAGGCAGTCCAGTGGTTTAACTATATAATTGCCTGAAATCAGTCGCCTAAATGAGCGCTCAATAATCCGGCCCTTTATTAGGTCAGGAAGCTCCCTGAGCCCTGCAGGGTTCCAGCAGCACGGCAGACCCTCATACTCCAAAGTGGTGTTGCGCTGCCGAGCAGTTTTAGGGTGAGGAACATTTCCCACTCCCCTCCCTACAGGGTTCCTTGAGGGCTTGATCCTTCTGGCCACAGGTCTTGGTGGATGCTTTCTTTACCTGAACGAGTTGTAATAGTTATGAAGGGGTAACTTTTTCTCATCTAGCGAAACTGATGCTACCCACCCTCTCTTCAGCATCCTTGTATCATTTCCTGAGCGCTGTATTTCTGTCAGTATAGGCAGATGCGAGGTGGAGTTAAACAAAATGAAAATAAGCCAGCCATTTGCACCTCTGTAACAGGGTCAATTTTAAAATTACACCTTTGGTTAAATGGGTGCAACTTCCTCGTGTAGCCAAGCCCCGAGCTCCCTTTTTAAGAATAGGTAGTACACCAAAAGCTATTTTCTTATGAGAAACCCCAGAAATAAGTTTCAGGCCTCAGAGAGAAGGATTAATTTGCTAGTAATGAAAGTGACACACAGGGAAAATGTAAAATCAATCTTGTGTTTAAAGGCAGAACAACACTGGCTCCGCTTCCATTTTTTTTCCTCTCTCTCTCACTTTCTTCCTCTCTCCCCACAGTGAGCTTGTTACCACCGAGCATACATTATGCACATTACCCACAAGGCTCCGCTCGGTTTAAATTAAAAAAAGAAACAGCGTTTTTAATCAATCTATTTGCACTCTTCTGTCACAACTCACAAAAGCTCTTTGATTTCTTTTCATTGCTCTCAAGAGAGCCCAACGTAGACGACTAAAGAAACCACTGCAAACTAATAATAATAATAGTAATAGTAGAAATAATAATAATAATGACCCCCCTGAAAAAAAGAGAAATGGAAAGGAGAGGCACGAGTAGTTAGCTGGTCCTTGAGAAAAACACAGACTACATTAGAAAATAACAGGTCAAACTTAACCAAACCTGGGTGATCTGCCTTGTTCTGACCTTGGTCATCCCTCGCTCTCACCACCAACAACTAAGATTAACTGTAAAATAACAGAGGGACTTTTTATCCTTTAAAAATAGGCTTGCCTGTCTGCACCTATTCTCCAATTCCTGGCAATTCTGATGCGTTCACATTTGGAAATGAAGTTGCTCCCAGAAATTCAGCCCTTATATTGGGTTTCATATACTCTGCGTTTCAGATCCAAAATTAAAAATAGCAGAGAAATGTTTAGCTGCTTTGCCCATATTGAATCGCAGCCATGATTAATTTTACCATTCAGTTCAAGCGAGTGCTAATTCTTTCCTTCTTTCTCAAGTGAGGCAACAGAAGGAAAAGCAGACCATAACTTAACATGACCATATAATGCTAAGAACTGCTGCTCAGCTTTCTCACTATAAACAATTTTACAAAGTGAAAACCTTTTCCTCTCTCTTTCTCGCACAGCTGAAAAGTAGAATAATCTACCCAATGAGTAACCTTGACACAGGACCAAGATCTTCCCACTGCTGCACCCCTATCAGGAGGATCCCTTATGCCTGCAGAAAATGGTTCCTTGCAGTAGATGCTCTTCTGCCTCCTCCACCACAGCAGGGCTACACCCCATTTCCACACCTGAAATATCTCTCATGATCTATATACCAATCTGGAGCAGCTACCACTAGATGCCACATACTTTACACTTCCAGACTTAAATATCCTCCAGGTCTCCTGAGTTTTAGACTCCTGGACTTACTGTTCTGTCGGTAAAGATCCTGCCAACACAGTGATACGTCTTTCTGCTCCAGCCCAGATACATAACTTGTCCCTTTCGGCCATATCAAAGACATATACGGTACATTAATGCTAAATTATATTCACAGTTCAAACTGTGAAAAAGATTTACTATTCAAAGAAGTAACGCCAGGGACCATATCCATGATACAAATCTAGATGCTAGTTTAAAACTGAAACATGCAAGTATTTTGGGTTGCCAACACCTTAGGGTTTGGTTTATACTTATCTGTAACCAAAATACTGCCACTTTCCCCTGCAGCTTTAAAAATGGAAGAGAGAAAGAGAAGATACTGGTTATCTTCCTAATTGCTTCTGTGTAGCAGTCATCTGCATAGGAAATAATGCTGGGATTTGCCATGGGCTTTAAGAGAATTAGATGCTCTCTATGCATAGAAAGTCACTGGCTCTGGATGGCTAACTCCATTAGGCTATTTGGAAAATCCCAGCTAAGTAGCAACTCTCTGCAGTGCTGGGAAAAGGAAATGAGAAAGAGCATAATGGCTTAATGGTACCCTTAAAAGTAGCGACTGCCCTCAGTATTTGCAGCTACTCTTTGAACTACAGCAAGCACCATTTCTGAAGCAGCACGGGAATGGACAGGCCAGGTGGGTGCAAAACATACAGGCAGATTGAAGGCCATTCTTGCTGT
Source organism: Cygnus olor (assembly GCF_009769625.2). Taxonomy (NCBI): domain Eukaryota; kingdom Metazoa; phylum Chordata; class Aves; order Anseriformes; family Anatidae; genus Cygnus; species Cygnus olor. The sequence continues at coordinate 96,170,426 of NC_049169.1, forward strand.
CAGTGTGGCCTTAGAGGGCACAAACACACAATTGCTGGCAGAAGAGAAAGCTGGGCCTGGGCATGGATGAACTACCACTGCCACGCAGGCAGGGCTGTGGTGTTTTCCAGCCAAAGGAGCAGAAAGCACCATGCTGCAGCGCTCTCCTGGTGAAGAGCCCTAGAGAGAAGGACTCCCTGCAGGTAATCAGGAAAAGCATCAGCCTCGCCATGTTCGGAGCACGCTGTAAGTGATCTCTTTACATCACCTTTTCTCACCTAACACAGCTAAATCACCAGGCTCTGCCAGCATGCTCTTGGGAAAGGGCAGCTGTCAGCCAGCATAAGGGAAGTGGGGGAGCCAAGGGTCTGGGGTCATCATTAAGGGCTTTTGACCAACATAAACCGTGTACAGTCAATGGGTGGTAAGCCTAGACCACAGGCAGGTCTAAATCATAGAAACTTGCCAATGGTGGGGGAAATTATCAGATGAAATAATGACATGGGCACGTTCATATTCTTCCAGGTGGCTGTAACTCCACCAAGAAGTAACAGGTTTTGGAGGCTGCGTCCTTGAGCCGAAGGGTCCAGCCTGGCCTACCACTGTGTCTGTGTTACTGAGACTGGAGTGCAAAAGGAGCAGATTTGCAGAGCACAATGGCATTAGAGATCTGCTGTTCATATCATAGGGAATTTACTTAGGGCTAGCTGGGGACCATGGAACGGGTCCCATGAACCAAACACTATTAATGGCTGGCACCTCCTGGTTTAGCTTCATCTGCAAGGAACCCAGTACATGTCCAGAGACCATCCTGCTGTAAGAACCAAAGCGCAGTATGCAGAGGTGCCTCCAAAGCATGGTCAGAACTCCAACTCAAATGCTGATGTGCTAATGAAGACACGCTCCATACCATATGTTGCACTGCACTTCATAAGTGGTACATTTCTACATATAAAAAGTGATTCAAAATCAATTCCCTTTGTAATTATTTACACCTAGGGTGGAGAGTTCATGCAAGCTTGTCAATACTTCACTGCGCCAAGTGCAAAAAGAAGCCTTACCACCTCTACTTATGTGCATTAAAATCGGATCAGTTCCCAAGATCCTGACTTTCTTCTGATTCTAGATATCCTCAGTATGACCTCACTCACTGATTCACACTTAATATGTCTAGTACAATCCAGTCACTGCTGTTAAAATCTATTTAATATGAATAAATATTGAGCACCGTGGCTCCATTTGTCTGAGATCTGCATGTACAAAAATTCGCCAGAGCAAAGATTCCCATCATCCTCTGTCTCAGGATCTTCATTCCCTCGCTTAAAATCCTGATTATAGACAAAAGACTGGCTGTAAGAGTGAGATGGGGGAAGAAATTCCTTGCATGATTCACTAATTTTTCACAGCAAAATAGGCTTTTCCCAAATGACAGACACACAGTAGGGTCAGCAGAGAAAATTCCCTCTGTCTCATCTGCCATTCCCAGCAAAAACAATCACTGGGAACAGGGATATTTCTGCTGATAACTCTCAAAGTGAAAGAAAATCTCATTCACCTTTTGTTGAATAGTCAATTGTTTACACCTGTAAGATAAGAAGATGAGACTCAAAAACACAGATACATGGTGTTGTGAAAGTGTGCATGCACATAGACCTGAGTAAAATGGGGTTTTACTGATAGAAATCAGTCCAGCTCCTATTAGAAATTTCCTATAAAACAGAAATCCTTTAGGCTCTCCTAAGCAGAGACAGAACTCCCACTTCCTAAGCAAGCTCACCTTGTCAGTGTCTTGCTACAATGCAGGACAAGCCCAGGACCCTGCTTCAACAGCTTTATTTTCCCTAGCATGCACAACGGGGTCTGGAGGCAGTTGGGAGTTTGCCTGCTCTCCTAGGAGCAGCAAGTAGCCTGGATGCTCCTCTCATCTGGCTCCTGGAAGCTTTGGAAGAAAGGCATCAGCAGCAAAGTGCTTTGGCTGTCTCCTCAAGATTTTTGAACAGCAGGGAGTTCAAACAGACTGCTCAAGTCTGAGGTATCTAAAGTGTCAGGGTTGAACAAGGGAAGGAGAAGAAATGCTCTTTAGTGCACGGACATGTGAAGACTTTTGAAATCTACACAGTATTTTCTCCCCTGCTGGGTTTCATTTCCCAGTGAAGGGCTATCATTATATATATATAAATACCAGCTACATTTTTCACCCATCATTCACATTTCTCAATTCCCATGCCTAGTGCACAAATGCCTTCTGGTGGGACATTACCCTCTGGAAGTTTTGCTATCTGATCACCATCATAAACAGACCCAGAGCATGCTGCTGACAGATGATGCACAGAATGGGCAAAAGCCTTCCCCGGTGTTACTCTTAACCTCTGCTACACCTCCATCAACGCAGCACAGCTGACAGAGCCCCTGCCAACACGCTCGGGAAGGGCAGCCAAGAACTGGGCTTAGGGATAGGAGCCAAAATCTGGGGAGTTTCAGCGTGGGGCTCTCTGCTGCTCCTGAGCTGTCTGAGTCTGTGTATGTACATACGCATGCGTATGTGTTTCTGCGTGCAATAGAAGACTTAGCTCTACATGGGAAAGTGAGGAACACTACCTTTTTTTTGTTTTTTGTTTGTTTTGTTTTCTCCTCTGCTCAGAACAACTAAACTAGTTAGATTTGCTTATCTTTTGCATTTCTTCTTGGTTTCCTTGGTTTGTGAAGTCCAGAGGGCAACATCCAGAGCTGCAGAGCACAGCAAAGTCCATGGCATTGGGCTGAGTACCTTGGGCAGCCACTACATTGTGCACAATACACCTCAGTCTTAAATTGTGTCTGCCTCAGTTATCTCATCCCTGAGCCTCTTACAGCTTTGACAGTTCTTTTTCTGTTTACTCCTTGCTCCTAAAGCAGTGGCTTTCACTCCCAGCACCCTTGCTCCCTGAGCCCTGGTCTCCCCACCCCCAGCTCTGTTAGTCACCCTAGCAAGCACTAAGGAAACTGCGAATGGAGAAAACCCTGATTTTCTTTTAGATTTTTTCCTTTTCTTTTCCAGGATCCTTTCCTGGATGTGTGGCTAACTGCCTGGCGCAACCCTACCTCCTCTACAGCAGCACACCACACTGCCCACTGTTATTCGCAGGGGATGGAAGCAGGATGGGGCAAATGCAGAGGGAAGAAGGCAAAGGGAGAGAAATGAGAAAGAGTCAGCAAATGATTACAAACCACCGGGTGCCAGCAGACAGGAGGGGAGGGAAGAGCAGGGAGGGCTCTGAGTGAGGTGTTTAACCCTCAGTGCATTGCAGTTACCATGAGACTGGGATCAGCAGAGCAGAGGGGGTGCTCCCCCCCGGGAATGAGCCCTGAGGAGATGCTGGGGCAGGGGAGCAGAGCCCCTGTGAAGAGATTGTTGCCACTGTTTTTGGCACCCTAGTCAGAAAAGAAAACCACCAGCTGGATGGAGGCGGGGGGGCTGCTTCTGTCTCCTTCTTGACTCGCTGATGAGAGGCTGCAGTGCAGCATTGCGGGAGGCTCTTGCTCCTGGGGCTGTGTGCCCCTGTGCTGGGGGGTGACGGCTGCACTCTGGGAGCACAAGAAGCTCTTTGCTGGGTTCCCCCATGCTGGTGTCTGCATCCAGCAGCCCTGGGGAGGAGGGAAATGTCCGCAGTACAGCAGGGTCGGTGAAGCTGTGCAATGTGTGGAGAGGAGGCTGAAGAAATGTCTCCCTTTGTAGTGCAAGGCAGCCAGCTGATGGCCTGACATGGGCCACCACCACAAGCCAAAATCACAGCAACAAGACACATGGAGCAGCAATGCTGGTGCGAGAGCCATTTCTGTATGCCAAGCAGGGAGACAGGCTGACTTTGCCTCCATTTTAAAGGTGCTGTGGGGGGCGGGATGGCTCACCCCACATCCAGCCAGCCAGGCAGCCTCCCAGGGTCACCCCAGCATCCCTCTGGCCCTGGGGGCTATGCTCAGAGCACCTCCCTACCTTTCCTGAGGTGGGACATGCTTCCAGGCCAGGGGACAGGACAGGAGGGGGGATCACACTCCCCATGATGTGCTCACAGTCCCCACAGCCACAGTCACACCTCTGCAAGGCCGCCCAGAGCCTGGCCTCATTGTTGCTGCAGGGCACACGGCCTGCTACGCGCCTCACCTGGTGCTCAGGCCTCCCCCAGCCCGGGGCTGAGAGGGGCTCCTGACAAAAAAATCTAGGACACAGCAGGGGGCTGACAGGCAGGTGGAAGAAGAAACAGATGTGGAGTCGATGTGGTGTGAGGACTGTGTTTGACCTGCAATATAGCTAACAACAAAATCAATCTACTTGCTGTAGCTGGCCCTCCACCCCTTCCCTACCTCCCCCCTCAGTCGCCTACAACAACATATTATTCCTTCCTCCCTCTGCCAGGCTCAGCCGCCTGTCTTTTAGCTGTATCTATTTACCCGTCCTCCTTATTCCTCACCTGTATCTCTCTCCCCCCTCCATCTTTTTATTGTATCTTTCTTTCCTCACTGCGTCTGATAGTTTCTTTATTTTATTTCTTCCACCCCCTCTGCCCTCATCTCTCAGCTGCCTCTGCTGACCCTCTCTTCCTTCACCATACTGGTCCAGTCTTCCATGCCGGGTAAATACCTATCCATCCCTCCATCCTTTCACTGTGGCGTATCTATTTATTAATCTCCTATATACCAAATACCTGCATTTTTGTTGGCTTCCTTCTGCCTCCCTCTCCTCATCATTATGAGAATATAATGAGCTGGTTGGTCTATTTTACTGGCTGAGGGGAGGAGGGGAGAAAAAGGTAGGGCATGTGGGAGTAGCAAGCCAGGTGCTCTGGATCGTTTGCCTGGGAAGTTCTCTCATCTTTCTTCCTTGCCCACTGTGGCCTCATTTGTCTAAAGATGCGGCTGCTTTTACTGTATATTATTAAAAAGCCTAAGAAAGCAATCATTCTGCTGAAGAGGAGGCAAGAGAAGCCATTAGGAACACAAGGGCTCTCTGCTAATCATTACCTGAGACTTGCCCAGGGCTGACAGCTTGGAAGCAGGTTTATGACTGTCTCCCATGGCCCTCAGTGTCTTATAGGGGGAGTTTTCAAATGCTTCCCTGGTTCTGGACATTTGGAGGAAAACAAAACGGTACACCAAGGTTTGAAGTAGGACATTAAATAAAAAGTTCTGGGGTGGTGAGAAATCCCCCAACTACCTCTTCCAGCCTTGTGGTCCCACTGCATCAGTCAATGGTTTATTACTGCTGCCATCTGCTCGCCATTCTCGTGGCCTCAGACCCTCTCCCACATGTCAGTACCACCGCCTCCTCCTGCTCTGTCACAGATGTTGCCCCTGATCCTGTACCCTTTTCCTTCAGCCTGTTAGGGCTTCGCTGCCTTCCTAATGCCCTTCCCATACCACATTCCCAAAGTGATGTCTCGGCAGTCACCGAGAGCCCACTTCCAGCTCACCCGTGCCATCTGTGCTCTGACAGTCTCCTTTAACCTGCTGCAAGCACTAGTGAGCACCTGCCAAGGGGAACAGTGAACAACACACCTCCACAGTCAGTGGCAGCTCGGTGGTTAAGTTAAAGTTGACCAGGCAAAAACTTAAGACGTTAAACAAAATATTTTTTATTCCCTCCCCTTAAAATTGGCCTGAAATATCATGACAAGCATTATTTATCTTATTAAGTACACTACATTAACCTTGCAAATATGCTAATGCACAAAAGGCGCTGCCTTAGCAGCTTTTTAGAATAGGAAATTAACCATGTTCATCAGAAAGCTTTTAATTATTATTATTTCTTAAATTCTGGCATAATGCAACAGTGCTCCTTCTGCCAGGAGCGGCAAGAAAAAGATGAGAAAAGGAAGAAAACATATGCCACCTTCCTCACAGATGCCCCTACAGAGGCAGTGTGCATATTCCTACCTGAGCTATGCACTGAGGAGCTCCTCTGTCCCCCAGGAGGCAAAGCTTGCACAAGAAGGAAATAGCTGGAAGATCAGCCTGGCAGAGGGAAGGCTAAGCTCAGCACCCTCGCTGGGGCATTGCTCTAGCACTTAAGAGGACGCAGATGGAGGGGCTGCATGCTGGGGATGGGCTGTGGACAGCAGAGGGAAGGGGCCATATCCTCTGCCCAAGGTGAGCTTCTAGCAGCTCCTCGAACACCTGGTGCAAGCCCTGATCCACAAGAGTGCAAAGAGCCTGACAGACATCTCAGCTGGAGATGGCTTTTGAAAATAACACACTTGGCCTGATTCACAGCCCTTCCCTAGGACTTGCCCTCAGCATGGTGCTACTGGTTCCCTTTCCCACGGTGACAAACGTGCCATGCACCTTGCTGCCTGCACCTCCACCCTGGTGAGAAGCATCTAAAACAATGCTTTCAAGCAAGGCTGGAAAAAAATACACACTACTCCCACCATCAGGAAAGTTGTGATTCCCCCAGCTCATCCTGCTCAGGGCCTGTTCCGGACTGACTTGCCACATCGGCTGGTTGTGCCTCCCCTGATACAGCCTTTTGCCGGGTAAGGGCTGTGTCCTCCACCCAGGCATCCCTTTTTTAATGGGTTCCCAGTGGTTCTGCATCCCTTATCTCACTGTGCTCTGCTTCTGGCTGCGCACAGGGCAAGCTCAGCTCGGCCACCACAGACAGCGCAGCCACAAACGTAATTTCAGTGGCACAATTCCAGCATTTCTTGCCTTGTTTTATACTAACGATGGCATTATGGTTGCAGGCTGAGGGCAGCTGCTCCCTCAGCTGCTGCAGCTTGCTAGGACACTGCAGCCTGTGACACCTAGGAGATAAGGCTGAGGAGCACAGCTCTGCACTGTCTTGCCTACTATCTCCTGAGAAGCTTTTTAAAAGCCTTTATGTTTTTTTTTTTTTCTTTTCCTAAGTAAAATCTTAGGAGGGCAGATTTAGCCCAGTATCCAATGCTTTTCTGGAGTGTGCCCTGATAAAGAAAAAAAAATCATCCCCCAAGCAGCGCAGAGGTGAGGGAGCTTATCCTGTGCCACTGCGCAGGAAGTGTCACAGCAGGATAAGCCAAGGGAAATCAAAAGCTCAGAGATTTACTCAGACGCAGAGAAAGGGATGATATTATCCAAAAAGACATTACATGTTCTTTCAGTAACACAAATCAGCTTTCATCGGTCAAATGCTGCTCTCCTGCGACATGATAGCCTTCCCGAACAGACTACGCAGTGCTGCAGGAGCTCTGAGCGTTTCTTTTTGTTTGTTTGCTTTCCTGTTATAGTTATTTTCTCTGTAGTCATCACTCCTAGGCTGCCTTTCTGCTTGGAGAGGCTGAGGCAGCACGAACTCGGAGCAGGCACGCAGATGGCTCTCTGATAGCGTCTTGGGCTGGCATATGGCAGGGAAGGAGCAGCGTGCCCTTTTCTCAGTCAGCAGCAACGTGCTGCTGCCTACGGTGCTTTCTGAGGGGCTGTGCTCAGACAGCAAGCCTCCGCTGGCCTTCCCAAAGTCAGCATAGAAGGAGGTGAAGCACCCGTGCACGTACTCCTGGCGCTACCTGAGATAGGCCCTCTGCTCACAGGACCTGAGGCAGTCACTTCCTCCGTCCCCACTCATGCTTGAATCCCAGCCCACGGAGTTATGTGGGCCCAAACTGCACTTGGCTGTGCTTAATTGACCATGTCCTTGGAGAGGAGCAGTTGCACCACCAGATGTGCAGTGCTGAGAGGTGAACCCAGGGGAGGAGGGGCAGGGAGATTTGCATGGGGCAGCGTGCTGAGGCAGAGACTGGAGATGGAGGCACAGGCATAAGCATACAGGAGAAAAAGTTTCTTGTGCAAAAGAAAGCACAAAAGCTGATGGCAAGGCTATCTTTGCCCAGGATGGTCTCATGGTGCCCCCTTTGAAACCTTGCCAGCATTTCCATCATGGGAGAGAGAGTAAAGGGTGCTGGAGGCAGAGCTGCTGGCACGTCCCCTTTCTGGACAGGATGGTGTAAGTCGCTCAAGGGAGCAGGTCTGATCTCTGGCCTTTCAAGTACTGAGTCACAAATCATGGCCATACGTTTCTCAGTATGATCAGGAGCGTGGTGATGCTACATAACAGAGCTTCGGGCAAATGTGGAAGCAGTTCCAGGAGAAATAGAGGGAGAAGAAGGGGAAGGCATCAGTGTGTGGGGAGAGGAGAGGGCTGTGGTTGCAGAAAAAGGTAATTTGCTGACAAGAGTGCAGCAATTTATTCTCAGCCACTACGACTGACTGGTGCATTCCCTTTCATCTCTGACTTATCTCTTTTCTAGTACAAACCGTGGGCAGCATGGGGCCTGCTTCTCTCCTCTGGCTCAGTGGATAGTGCTGACTTGGGAGGCTAGGACAGGCCGCTGCCATCAGCAGGGCCTTCATCTCTGCTCCCCCTTCCCTGATGAGCCCGCCAGCATCCCAGCTTGCCAGGGGACAAAGCATGACACAAACCTGCATTTAAAGCCAAGCTTCAGTGAGAGGAGTTAGGTGGGAAGGTCTCTCTTTTATCTTGGGGCTTGGTAGCAGTAGTTTCCTTTCATTACAGTCTGGTGATAGTGAACAGTTAGGTGTGGGTGGATTTTTTTTTTTTTCATTTCTATTTACTGACTTCAGATTTTGTGGCTTGGGTTTTTTTTGTTTGCATTTTCCCTAGGACTCCTGGCTCTCATGGCTGGTACTGCAAACACACATTTGCCAGGCAGACCTCGGGGGTCTGGCTCCCTCTTAGCTCTGTGCAGTGCCATCCACACTCACATACAGCTAGGTATCCCCCGCACCCCATTAAGAAAACCGCTCTAGAGGTGACCACCAGCAGTGCTAAAGGAAATGAATGAACAGAACTGGCTCAGCCAACCTGCCCCTTACTTAATATCCGCACTGCTTGCCCTGGAGGGGGACCTCTCTGCCCGCAGGCCAAGCTGCGGGAAGGCTGCAGAAAGGTTGTGGGAACTCCTTCAGGTTTTGTCTCTCCCACCATTCAGTTGAAAGGGAGGCCAGAAAGCTTTCTAAAGTGGACCTGAGCACTCAGTGTGGAGGGACTGGCGAAGTCCTACGACAGCTGAAGAGCAGTATTGGAAAAAGGTAACATGGAAAAAAAAAAAAAAAAAAAGAAATAGAAGTCTGATAAATAAAATACCATACAATTTTAAATTTTTTAACGCAGGAGCATAGTGTGTGCTGGCTTACTCTTTCCTTTTGGTATGTCATGTCAGCTGGCATGGCTCCCTGGGGGAGCAAGCCTTCAGCTGATGTACGTTACAGAAAGATCCCACCTTCAGCCTCAGTCGGAGGATTCCCTGAAGAAGACAACTCACTGGTAGCAAGGAGCCAAGGGATGGGGCGAGCCTGAGGTGAGACACCAGCCTGTGGGAGAAGGAACGACCTGCAGGCAGGCCACAAGTGGCATCTCACAGAAGAAGGGCCAGGTAAAACGTTTAACACTTGGCAAGCTGCTGCTGCCTGCCTGTCTCTCCATCTCCTGAGCAACTTTTTTTACAGCCCAGGGAAAATGATTTCAAGTACTCTGCTGTATTGTTGGTTGATTGGATACTTATCTAGCTGTTTCTCTGCATTTTTGACACAGAAGCTGTTTTGTATTTTGGTTCCCTCTCTCCTAGACGGTTCTGTGAAGCCTGTTGCTGGAAGATGCAGGCATACTCTGGTGGTCGTGCTCTCATGCTCCCTCTTTACCTGTACCAAGGGGAGCAGCAGGACCCTATGTCAGAGAGGCCGATATATCAGCACAGCAAAGAATTTATCTCCTCAAAATACTGAGGACTCTCATAGTCCTCTTCCCAGTGAGAGACCACGGCCAGGTGGAGCACAGGCTGCCTCCACCTCGCTGTTTAGCGCGTCTCACCAGCATCCTGAGGACCTGCAGACTCAGGCTTTTACTCTGCTATCAGCTGCAATACAGTGCCCTCAGTTGACTCTGTTTCTTTGATCACACCAGCTGGTCTGGTGGCAGAGGAAGGGAGGAGGTTTCCATCAGCCCAGCTCACACAGGAGGGCACCTCCCGAAGAGCAGACTCCTGAAGAGTCTCTGCTGAGGTCAGGCCAGAAGGCCACTGCCTCCTGCTGGAAAAATGATTCCTTCTTTTGGAGCCTGGAAGGAAAGGGAGCTGTTCTGGAAGCCCTCCGCCTCAGTACCTGAGTTCCTTCCAGAATATGTGTCCAGACTAACCAGCTTATTCGAGATTTCATTGTAAGTCCCAAGAAAGAGTCAGCATAGTAGCACTAATTTGCTGTACCGCTGAAGCCTTCAAAGACACTCCAAAAGCTAAATTTTCATTCAGGCTATTTTTTTTTGTTTAAATTGTATGTCAGTGCCTGTGCCAAACATCAGCAGTCAACACAGGACTTAGATGATAACAAATGTAATGTTAATTACATGGTTACTGTTACTCATTTTTTAATAAGCTCTTTATATGCAATCAAATAATAAAGCTAAACTGAGGCTCTTTGCAAAGCATACTGTTCCCGAGCAAGCACACAAGAAGCCACAAAAACCTCCAGGAAGGGCTCCAGAAATACGTGTGAGGTTTCTAATGCTGATCTCCGGGTCTTCTGATGATGCAGCCAGGGTAGCTAATCTAATAGCCTGGCAAAGATACTGGCAGAAAGAGTAGAGCTATACATAAGGACACACATAACACCTCATCTCCGTGCTCCCAACATTTCAAACCACTCAGGAGAAGCAAACCAGCTATCTAGATAAATATCTCTTTGCCTCCCCCTTCTCCTCACCAAAACTCCAGTGCTCATGGCAGACTTTTCCAGTTCTCTCAATGTTTAATTGTCACGCTGCCGTATTTCACACCTTGGTGGGAGCAGCAGCTTTATCCCATTAGGAGGGGACAAATCTCCTGCTCCCCACTTGGTATCAGCCTTGGAAGGGTCTAAGATAAAAGACATCAAAAAGCTCTGATGATTTTGTATGCAGGAGGATGACATTATTTTAGAGGATTCCCTCTGCCCTGTAAAGCTGGACTTAAGATTAGTAAGGCGCCTGGCTGAAGGCAAGCAGACAATGGGCCTGGTACAGTGAGCTAAAATATCCTAAAACATTTCTGAAATACTTCATAATGCCAGACACAATCATATCTTTAATAGTAACACACAACAGCATAAAGGGCTTACTGACATGAATTGCAATGTGTTGCCTTGTTCCTGCATGACAGTGTTACTATATGGAGCTTGTTCCCTGCAACAAAGCTGATAAAGCCAGATGCCATCCCTGCCAGCACACGTTGTGTGTCTGGGGCAACTCAGGGACCCGCTGACTGAAGGAAATCCTCCTCCTCCCAAACACAGACTGGCAGCAGAAATGCTTCAAGCAGTTTCTCAGTCTTAATGACTGTACCAGCTCCCACAATCTTTGCAGAGGAAGTGGAGGAAGAGGAGCAGGAGATTGATTGTCGCTCACCCTCTCGCCGTATTACCAAAGGAACCGCGCAGTGAGGGACACGTGAGGAGCCTTGGAGAAGGGAGATAAGGGAACGGAGGCGGGGGGGAGAGGTGGGCTTTAGAGATACACACCCCCACTTTGCCCATGGGAGTCTGCAAGAACGTATCTGAATGCTGATCTTTTGTAATACACCTGAGTGTTAGAAAAGTTTGGCTTTCTGTCTTTCTCTTGGCCTCGGTCAGTTCAGACCTGTCCAGGCTAAGGACCTGACCCAGCAGCTCTCAGTTATGTGATACTCCCAGAGAAGTATTTCAGTGAAGTCCAACTGCAGGTGGAGTCTGTGGGGCTGCCTGTCAGGAGCAGAAATGCTGCTTGGGGAAGGAGAGACAACATCTGTCCTAAATTCCCTCGTACAGTGCTTTTCCCCCCATTTTTTTAAGCTTCTGTTTGGTATTTACTTCACAACCAGACCCTTCACGCTCTGCAAACACAGACCCACAAAATGACTGAAGCACTGCTGGAACAAGACATCCAGAACACGATGCGAAGGGGAGGGGAAGAAATTAAAGGGAAGAAAACAGAAGGCAAAAAAACAGCCAGCCCAGCAAACAGCATTTAAGTCTCTCTCTTCTTCTCTCATTCCCTTGTTCAGTCATTTCTGTCCTGCTTTGAGTGTGCTGTTTTTATCTTCTTCGCTCTCATATAAAAGCCCAGCTCCCCTAGCGAGCGTGCAGATGATGATTTGGCATTGTCCAGGACCATTATGCTGTCAGCTCTCAAAGAAAAAAAGGCTTGTAAAAATCCTGTAGTCAGACAAAGGCAGAGCGTGCGGCTCAGGACAGTTTGTACTGCCGCCTGCTAATAACCTTTCTGAACAATAGCTTACACGGAAAGATCTTCCACAGAACATGAAATTCCTCTTTTAGCTTCACCTTCACTTACTCCTAATTACTGTTCCACTCTCAGCTATATGCATGCTACTTATGCAAATCCTCTTTCAACCTCTTTTGAACAGAGACAGAGGTGTGCTTCCTTCCCCCTGGCCCTGTTCTGGTGCCATCCTACAGCGCCCTTGCACGCTCACGAGTACTCCCAGTTCAGCTCTGGCTACGTGCACATTCATTCATACATGTGGTCTCCACCACTCCCAGCAACTTGGCTCCTGCTCTGCTCTCCGAAACATGGAGCTCAGCTTAACACGTGCTATTTTTTTTTTTTTTTTTTTTGCTTATTCAGAAACAGGAATCCATAAGAAAATAAAGAAGATGCCCAAGAAGGCCGTTTCTGTTAAAGAGCTAAGATAGGAACAACACCTTTCACAAAGCACAGAAATTCAGCAAGTTTTTTTGAGGCAACGTCTTTCTAAAGAGGGAAGAAACCACCTCAGTGGTTTGAGTAGATGATTGTCCCCATTGTCCCTGAGCCCCAGCACAGTTGGGTCCCAATGGGTTCTTCTGCTCAACTTGTAGAGCCTGCAACACTGTATGTCCACTTCTGGGATACATGCCTTTACAGGAAAGATTGAAACGGCCAAATCTGACAAGTGCAGGCTGCCCCCTCTTTGAGATAATCCTGAAATGAGTACATATATTTGGCAGCATGTAAATGAGACCACGAAGGTGGTGCTTGAGTACTGCAGCACCTTGAAAGGAGACTGAAAATGGACTTGAAAGTGACCCTTGCTCTGTATGTACCTGAGCCAAGGTCAACATGCAGAAACACCGAAGACAAAAGCACAGGCAGGCTCTGATCTCTTGTAAACCTGTCTAATGCCAGATGTACGCTCCCACAATCGATGGTGTTAACTCTAGACTTACACCCACCTTCAAAAGGTCAGGATGTGGCCCAGACAGTTTACAGTGGGGTAAGCAAGAGCAAGCTCCAGGCTTGTGGGCTTTCAGCAGTGTATCTGCTGAACTGGGACTAGTTCCTGTTCACTGCCTGTCGATTTTAATGAAAGTCACGTTATCTGAAGCTGGGGACAGGAAAGCTGTGTGGAATCCAAGGTTTTGCAAGTGTACTGAACAATAACAACATGCACTGGGGATGCACTAGGGATGAAATCCACCCTGAAAACCAGGGCTGTCAGCAGCAGCCTTCTTTAAGCTCTGAGCTCTCTTCTGAGCAGGGCCGTATCCTGCTGCCTGTTACTGTGATGCTCATTCTGAATAATGCTACATTTAGCTCAGTTGACAAACATGTACCAGAGCTGGTGAAATAAAGGCCCATGCCTAATGAGACAAGAACCTCATTCAGGCAACAAAATACACTGTATCTACGATGAACACCAGACAAACTGCCTAGAAAAAGGCCACATGAGGTGAAAACCTGGATCTGTAGGACTGGTTTGGTGTTCTTTGGGTGCTCTGAAGGAATATAACTTACATGTGGAGCTCCGGCTCTAGGCACTGGTCCAACCCCTTCATTGCTACAAACAAGTTCACCAGCTCTCAGAAGCATCCCACATGCAGAAAGTACTTACATGAAGGGGACATGGTGTCAGAGACTTTGGTAACTTTCTCCCTGGGGGTGTTGTGGGAAGGGATAGGACAAAAGCTCTCTGGGCTGGAGTTGGCCACAGGGGCTGACACCAGTCCATTAGGGATGTTCTAGCATATGTGAGCAGCCAGGACGGGTGGCCAAAATCCCAAAGCATCCCAGCAGGACATGGCCAGATGCTTGAGAGGGGCAGGGAACCCAGAAGCTGTGGGGAACGGCAGTAACCCATACAGTCTGCTTCTCCCCATTACCACTTCCCTTGACCCATTCCAGCCAGCCTCAAAGTTAAGGTCCACTCGCTGTGTGCACTCACCAAATCTGCTTTTAGTGGAACAACACCCCAGCACTCACACAAGCCCGTGTCAAGTTTGCCACTGTATTTGTAGCTTCTGGCTTAGATTCTCTCTTTGTTCTTTTTTCTTTCTTTTTCTTTTTCTTTCTTTCTTTCTTTCTTTCCTTCCTTCCTCTCTCTCTCTCTCTTTCTCTCTTTCTTTCTCCACTTTCTTCTCGTGCTAAAGTACCATGAGCAGAATGAAATTCTGACATACTTTCCAACCCAAGATAGCTAGTGGCTTTACCTTCCCTAAAATAAATCATCCCACACTTCTTTGGAAAACATGAATGCATATCCCTGTGGTCCAAAGCATCTGAAGTATACTGTCATTATTATTAACTGAAGGAGAGCCTTCAAAGGCTGTGGTGTTGTCCCCAGGTACCTCAGTATGCGGTGTTCAGAGCAGGACCTGGATCAGCACAATGTTTTGCTCAATGTTAACACCAGACATTCGGGTCTCTCTAATTTCCAGCACAGCCGAGCCCACTCAGAGAAGTTCATGGTCTTACCCAGCAGTGCAAGAAATGGGCTCTTTATGGAGTATGAAATCCATTTTCCCCAAGCCTTCATTTGGACTGTGCTTTATGACATGAGAAGATGCAGTAAGTGAATAAAGCACTACATTCTTGCTGAGTGATGGACAGATGATCCCAGCAGACTATCTGTATCTCCCCTTGCCATTGCTGTATATTTGTTGGGCTGTCAGTCTTAAAGCCAAAATGACCCGGGAACCCAGACTTTCCTCAATTTTTTTCCCCTGGTCATTCCAGAAGAGGAACTGGAAACTAACATAGGAGTGAGGGCAAGGAGAGGGGAAAAGATCAGCTTCGGCACCTGCAAAGCTTAGATAAGAAGAGAAGTGATGAGCGAGGAGCTGGGACTCAGCTGAACTGCAGATGCAGCACTGCAGCCAACGCAGAGCGGCTGCAAGAGAGCCTGTACTGACTTCACAGCAATACCAGGCAGCGGGGGTGGGAAAGTGGTTATTGAATTCCTCCTCTTGGCAGCCAGCAAGATTGGGGAAGGGACAGTGAAGCAAGCAGGGACTGAGGTTTCTCACCAGAGCTGGACCGAGCTAAGAATAAAGCCCAAATCCCCATTCGAAAGCTGTTCCGTTAGTCACCCGCCCCTAAGCATAACTTCAATGTTTCCTTCATGCAGGGAGAAAACAATCATGCAAGAGACAGAAAACTCATGAGTTACCAGTTACTGGAGTTATGGGAAGCAGCTCTGGGAACATCTGCAGTTTTTCCCCCCTTCACTCAAACCAGAAATTAAAATGAATTAATATCCGGGAGAATAATCTGCTCCAAGAGAAGAGATCATCTGCACAGAGCACCCCTGTTCCAGAGACAGCCTAAGGAGGGCAGCGCAGTCCCTTCTGATTTAAAGATAACCTTTCTCCCGTGGTCACGTTCCCAGCTGGCATCGCCCTGCTTGCTTTGGAAGGCAGCCAGAGCAATTTATACCAGCTAGCAATCCCACCCACCGTACTACTGGGTTTCCCTGGAGATGCTGCTCGGTACGTGGTCCCCGAGCCTCCCTGCTCTGCTCTGCTTAGGGTGGGATCCCAGCAGCCAGCAATTCCCTGCATGCTGGTGAAAGCATCTAGGCTCCTGCTCGGCCTGAGCATCCCCTTTGCTGATGGCTCTGGGTTCATAGTCACTCACCGTACCTCCTCAGCCGCCGGCTGAAGCGGGCAATTTACATCTCCTAGCTTTTCAGCTGTCTGGTCTGCCTGTCTGCTTGCGCTCCTGCTTCCCAGCCGTCTCTCTCTCCCGCACCCAACGCCACTCGCTGCCTGGGCAGTGAAGCAGCACAGACAGGCTCACACCCTTTACCTCTGGCCTCAGCTTCTCGCAGCTGCTTCCACCCCAGAGCTTTCAGGCACTGAACTGTGAGATCCCACTGATAGGAAGAAATTGGCCTGCCAGCCCCTCGCCATAGACTGGTACGCGGACGTTACTGCAGAGAATCAATGCCTCCTCCCTCTCTCCCCAGGACACAAAAAGGCCCTATTCTCCAGCAGCGTCAAACACAGGTTCAAATAGTTAAGACCTCCCCAACACAAATGCAAGAAAGGAAGATGAAATGCAAGGGAGAGCAAAAAATTAGTGGTACAGAAGTCTCCTTTTAAAAGCAATGCTCCCAGTCTAGAATCTCAGTGGTGCAGTCTTGAAGGCCATTAAATCAAGCTAGAGTGAAGTAGCAGCAGAGGAAATGGTATAAAGAACAAAACAAGACAAAACATCTTTGTAGAAATAATAGACAATATTTGGCCAAAGTTTAGGGAAGGAAGGTCGAGGAGGAGGTGGAAAGGGAGGGGGGGGAACAAGAGGGTGCGTGCATGTGAACAAACTCCCGGCAGCTTGTCAGACCTTAGGTCTTTTTTGCCAGCTTAACCTTCGGTCTGCGGACACGCTGGCTGGGATGTAGACCTTTCAATATGCTTGTTCCGTGGAGCAGAGGCAGTGGGGCCAGATTGGTCCCTCCTGTAACTCTGCCAATTTTAGCAGACTTCAGTGCAGCTGTGTTGTGGTGAACTTATGAGCTAAGTGTACATGTGAAGGTTGCAACTGGATCTGTCTTCCCATGGGACTGAGAGCTTTTTTTCCTCTCACTTCCCCAAGAATATCCTTGAAATAGATGGAGATTTTTGTAATAAAAAGAGGATAATTGGGCTTGCCATAAATCTCTGTGATGTACTTTCAACAATCCCTGTACCCTGCGTGACTTAGCTTGGGGGGCACTTTCTAAGTCGCAGCAATGGTGTATACTACTGGCAAAATAATTTTTGGAGCATCATATATCAAAGGATAAACTAGGGCACCACATAAAACATTTGTTCCAGTTTCAAACAGTCATCACTTGTGGCCTTATGGCTCAGCTACCAAGTAGCAGCCAGGAATAACTTCCACATTGTGGAAGAGGATGGGGTAGATGCAAGTAGACATGGGAATTGCATTGGTTGCTTTCCTTACCAGTGGCTCCTCAAACCCAGCCCAGCCAGGTAGGAGGACTGGTGCTGTGATGGAGTGCCATGGGACTGCCTCCAGCACCAGCCACACTAAGTCACAGGACCTCACCCCATCTGGCCAGCAAATTCATAAATATGTGGAAACCCTCCTTCCCAGATGGCATTTTACAGGCGGGGAAAGGGAGAAGGAATAACACCATCAGAGTTCATTGTCATTGCGGCTGTGCATGCTACCTCCACCTAAAAGGGGAACAGGATATTCCATGGAAGAGGGCCAGATGTGTCGCCTTGCTTTGTCTAGTAGCTTACTCCTGGTCAGCTGCCACTTATCAAAGACTTCTCTTGGATCCCAACCAAGCAGGCATACCCGTTTTCACCTTTTATGACCTGAACTTGATGAGCAAGCAATCTCTGGCACACTGTGCATGAAAACAGGGGTGATGTCTAAAGAAATAAAATTCTGCCCTTGATGAACAGGGTGCTGCTCTCATGAACAGCACCCTTTTTCCAGAAATGGCTGAAGGCTTCTAACTCCTTAGCATGGCATTAAAAGTGAGGCTTCTGTCTCTGAGCAGAAAAACCCTGGGCTTTCCAATCATTTGCAAACAAAAGTCACTGCAGTCCAAGTCCTCTCTTGTAAAAAGCAAAGGGGTTTTACCTGCAATGTGATGGCCAAGTTCCCAGGTGGGGGTGTAGTTACTTTCTGCCTCCCTTAAATTCACCTTGTCAGTTTAAGATTGGACATGGTGCAAATTACTGAAGACAAATGGCTGCTGTGTCAAGCCGTGGAAACGGGCAAAGCAAGCCCTACACAACAGCTTCTTTAGTGCCCTGCCACAGTCAGCCAGATGCCAGGGCCTAGATTGGAAATTATGAGTCAGATCCTCAAATGGAGCAAAATGACCATGCTCCAAGTCAGCACTGATTTATATCAACCAAAATCCGGCCTGCTGATCTCAAACTGGATCAAATTATCCGAGTTTCTGGACTCCACAACACCCATCCTGCTCTGTGCATGTGAATGAGAAATGGCATGTTCACAAATATGTCAGCTCATGCATACACACAGATTGCAGGGACATCTGGCTGACGGAAACTTTAGGGGACGTCGAACTTGTGGCAATGGGAAGAAATCCATTATCTGATTAAAAGGTTAGATACGGTAGGAGGAAAAGTACTTGCAATCAGCCTGTTGAACAGAGACCTCCACAGGGAGGGTGCGAAAAGCTCACCATTAGCCAGTTTCTGTTAATAAGCTTTGATATAATTCTGCCTGTGTGTGCCTAAGTCTCGCAAACAGCAGCTTGAGCCACACGTAACATCAGCAGGTGCCGTGACAGCTCCTCTAAAGCCTCCACTCTTGCCCTGCAGCCCCCCTGGCTCTCTCAGCCCTCAGCCTCACTGCACCACCGCCTCATTGCCCCTCACACTGAACTGTTTGATGCCCTACATGCAGTTGCCATGTCCACAGCAAGCCGAGATTCCATTTTCAGAGCCATGGTCGGAAAAGCCACATCTGATGCCAGTGGCCTAAGCCTTCTCCCCAAGAGACTTTCATTCTGCACAGTTGTCACCTTTCCGGTTGGCCTGGCTCCCTCCTTAGTCCTCAGTGCTTATAAGCAGTTGGTGTGTATAAGTGACTGAGCAGCTGCTGAAAGAGAAGGAGCTAAGAATCATTTAAATCATTAGGTTTTCATCAGATCTCATTCTGCTGCTGGAGTGCCCTGGAAGCATCTGTTAATAAAGGAGGGGGGTGGGGGGGAATAAAGCCCCTCTCCCTCGTGTTGAGATATCTTTTTCTATCCAGCTGCACCCAGAATGAAAGAGCTATCAAAGAAAGCTCCCCCATTAGCCATCAATTCAGAGCAACTTCAATCAGTCAGTTCTGCTGGAGCCTGCGGGAATATCTCCCCAGCAGCCTCCTACATGCTGCACTTGAGTGCTCAGAAAGAGCCACATTAAACCTGCCTGCCATCAATCCGGGGGCCTCCTTCTCTGTAACTTAATGAGGTGAGCTGGTTGGCATCGTTGGCAGGGAGCTGAGGAGTTAAAATGGAAGTGGGAGAGCAAACTGCCCCTGCTGGAAAGGCCTGCAGGCCGAGGGGAAGCAGCTAAGCCACCTGCCCTCTGTTACGGGCCTCTCTGCAGGGCTGGGGCTTGTTTCGGAGCCACAGCTGACACAGGGGAAGTCAAGAGGGATGGAGGGCAGCAGCTCACTGGGTCAAGCCCCAGGTCTCTCCCCTTACCAGGCTGACAATGCCTGTTGGTATGGCCTGTCCCCTCTACCGCCATCCAGGAAGAGGTGAAGTTCTCCCTCATCCCCACCATGTGGCCTCCTCCAACACCGTCCCGTTTGCTACCGGCACGTGGTGTGCCTGGTGATCGAGTCTGGGGAGGAAAGGCCGTGCCTGTTATATGCTGCTCTAACGAGGGGGCAGGTGGCTGTGTCTCCACGTATTTTGCTTTCCCAGCTGACACAAACCCTCCCTGTCTGTCATGCAGCTGGAGAATGGCTGAGCTGCACAAAACCAAACAGAGAAACTGTCTTTCCCAGCCATTTCTAAAGATCTGGGGAAACAAACAAACAAACAAACAAACAACAACAACAAACCACCACAAACCACAAAAATAAAAATCATGACTTGAGACTCAGGCCCTGCCTCCAAACAGACTAGGATGGACATAACTAAGCCAACTTCCAAATACATCCAATACTGTACTAGTATTATATCTAGGTCCAATATATGGGTTGGACCTGCCCATTATCTGTACTAGAGACTGCTAAGACACCTTTCTTTTTTCAAAGAAAGGTGCTCCTGGCAACAGCCAGCTCCACAAGGGCAATTTCACTGCCGAGTTGGTGTTTTCTTCTCTCCCTTAGCATCTACTAGACAATTTTATTTCCTCTTCCTTTTCTGGGGAGGAACTGCTACTGCTAAAGGGAGACTTCCCAATACAGAAATACCTCCCCTCTTGAATGCCACTTGAAAATTGTTCTTCTTGCATACCAGAAACTATAGGTCGAAGTGGGAGGAGTGTTGTGATGAGAAGACAGGAGTCATGGGTTGAGTACTGACCAACAAGGATATCTAGACCTGCTTTTTGGAGTAGGTCTATTGCTTCAAGAATCCAGAAAAGAACATGAAGTATAGGGAAGTTACAAGGCCACTATTGATGTGGTGTACCTGCCTTTCCTGGATCATTAGGTTCTCTCTTTCAAAACAAGTTGTCCAAGGCAAGAAGCTCTGTATGGCCACTTCTACGAGCATAGCAGTGTATTTTCCTTGGCACTTCTGTGATCTGAGTACTCAAGAGGAATTAGCAGTTCAGAATGACCAGCAGCAGAGGGCCTGCTTTGATAGTTGGTAGTAAGATCCCTCAAATAATGGTGAGATATGTTGTACAGTGAGCATGCCCCTCCTGTCATAAATACTCCTATCATCTCTGTACTTGGTTGGAAGTAGCAGCCCGTCTTCAATCTGCTTCTTTCTTCCAGGCAAGGAAACATCTTGGTGAGGCTGTCAGAGATTGCCTCAGTGAAGAAGGGTATACAAGACTGAACTATGCCAATGTGTTGTTGGCAAAGCAGCATGTTGTATGTCTCATCTCTTGGTGCTCTGAGCTTGTGTGTGCAGAGAAGAGAGCAAAACGGAGGGGACAATATTGACACTGCAATGTGTCCAGCAAACATGAATGCAGCCACCCTCACCTGCTGGGTCCTCGATGCTGCTCAAAGAGTTCTTTGATCAATAATATCAAAGGACACCAAGATATCAAGGAGCACCAGCATGGAGTCTTGACCTCCATCTGTGTCTAGAAAGAGGTCATCCATCAAGATCAAACCTCTTTCATGCTCATGTCCCAGGCCTGATCGTGCACGGGTACAGACTGTGGAGGAGGTTAAGCACTGCTGCACTGAGCTCATTGCTCACCTTTCTCCAGGTACTTGCTCTGGAAGGGCACAATGGGAATGCAGTGGTATTTAATAAAGGAGCAGGCTGATAGCTGACACAATCCAAACCCTCAGGCACCGATAAGGAACTTCAGTCTTTCACCTCATACCTTCTGTAGATGGAGCACGAACACAATTTAGCTCTGCCCTCCCTAACCAAAAGGGAGGGAAGGCAGCTGGACTGCTTTATGCTGTAGGATACAGCTGAATATAGGTTCTTTCATCATCCAACATAACAAGGCATGCAAGGCCCTCACTAGAAGGTATAATTTGTCGCAGTACTCCCAAACAAGTCAATATGGCTAGTGCATATGCAGTTTTGTGGTCCAGAGAGTGATCTACTGTGGATGCAGCAACATGACAGTGCTTAAGGTACTTGCACAGAATCTGCTCTGTTCTGCAGCTGGTTCCTGCTTTTGGCATAACAATGGGAGTTTCAGGGCACTTTTCTCAGCCTCTGCTTGAGGGAACTTCTCCCTAGTAACACATTTTGGGGACAAGAGGATAAGGTGTGCCTTCACAAAAGTGCTGGCCAGGAGCCTCAGTGACTGTCCCTGCCTTTCTTTGCTTTCACTTTCTGCCCCCCCCTCTAATTCTGCCCACCCAGGGACTGCATGAGGTGTGTTAACCTTATTCATACTGCTGCTTCTGCTCTGTTCCCACTGTATCCCTAAATAAGGCAGACTGAAAGGAGGAAAAAAAAATAAAATGAGAAAAAGTAGCAGGGAGGCCCCAGTACACAAGTACAGGCATGTTTGTAACATGTACAGACATTTCATCTCCTCCCTGGTGGGAGCTTCACCTCATAGCTTGCAAAAGGAGTTTTATCACTCAAAATGCATCAGATGAATAAGAAGAAAAGGTTAAAAAGTAAATTCACCACTGCCAAAGTCCACAAAGCAAAAATAAATGTAATAGATTGCCCCCCTCCCCTTACATCCCTCCACATCTTTCACTTGCAATGGGATCTTCAAGGTCTTGTAGTCATGAAAACGATTACACCACTGCTACCAGCAACAATGTCTTGTTGGTGCATTTCACTTGGCATGCATGTGGATGCCTGTCAGGGGAATATCTCCATGCTCACACATTCATTTACATGCAACAGTCTGTTTTGTTCACAGTTCAAGTGCCCATTTGTGCTCAGGTCTTTCAGTGTGTATAGCTTTCTGTTTAGGATGTATAATATGACTCTTTCAAATCTGCAATAACAGACAGCTTACTCTAGTGTCAGACTGAATAGATGTACTCATTGATTTCTGTATCATTTGTATGGTTCAGCTTGCATTCAAATGATTCTATTAGGAGTATTAGGCCTGGTCTACAAATAATTTTGTTATCCAGATAGTAATAGTCTCATTAGGAGTAGGAGGTTGTAGTCAGGTATCTCTCACTCCAGCCCTAACCTCTGAAGGTACTATCCCTTACCCATGCTTAGTGTTACCTCTTAGCTGGAGATTATTGTTCCCAGCACCTCCTGCTCCACTTAAGGCAAAAATCAACAGCAACCCCAGCAAACTCAGCTGACTTCACACTGAAACAGATTAGAGAAGTTTGACACTACCCTCTTCTACCTATACAGAACTGCAACCCTCAGTAGGGAAATAAAAAAAAAAAAAAAAGGAGAGAGATGAAAAAGGGGGCAGTGCTTTTGGACCTAATGTTTATAAAGTCAATGTCTGGAACATACCTGTGTATATACTGGGATAGCGTATTCCAGGTCCTGGACAGCTGTGCTGCTGTAAAGCACTGCAGAGCTTTTACAAAACATGCATTAGGTGGTATTTCACTGCCTTAACTACATCAATGCACTTGAAGTGGCACAACTTTATGCTTTCATAAGGCCTTAACAACAGATGAAAGACTCGGTCCACACTGCTTTGTCTCTCCATAGTAACTTTAATCCCATAAATTTAAAGCACAAGACAAATGCAACAAATAAACCCTCCCAAAATGCACCAATGCATGTGAGGTATTAGAGCTGGTTTAATTTTCACAGCAAAGAACTTACATGAATAATGGATCCTTTTATTATGCTCATGAATTATCTGTGAGCGGGCTGTGTGCTTTATGAACATGTCTGCTGCTCAAAAATCTTTAATGAACAGTTAACGTTAACAAATGTCACTGTACTGGATTACGGTAACGCTCTTTGCTCCAGCACTGTGATGTTTGCTAGTGGTGACCTGGGTCACGTGAAAGCATTTAGCCTCCCTGGAGCAAGAATGGGAACCTCGTTAACAAGGACAATTACGAATGAACTATATTTGCTCATACTTGAGCTGCTGGCTTCCGATTCCATTTGGATAGGTGAGCAATCACACACCAACCTTAATGTGAGCAAGACCTTATATACCACGAGTACTGAGAACAGGGAATAAAAAACGCCATCAAGAGAAGCAATTAGTTGTTCGAGACATTCTCGACTGTCTTTGGACACCAGTTCAGCCATTATTCCTAGACTTTATTAAGCATCTTTATCTGTATTTGACAGATGGAGTAAGTGGCACACAAGGAACAGGCGTAACTTTCCAGGGTCACTTGTTCAGACAAACTGTTTAACTCCTTATCTACTCTATATGATGTTTCCACTAAAATAGTGAGGGGCCTCACTTTGCAAAACCGAGCTAGAAATCTCAGCTGAACGAGCTCTCTAAGGGGATTTCTTGCTTGAGATGATGAAGAAATAGCTTGAGGTTGGTCTATTTCCTTCTAGTCAGCCACTTCCTTCCCCTGTTGAATCTGAAATCAAGAAGCATCTAGGCATGTAAAAAGGAACAATCATTGTAAGAGAAACTAGTCCCCAAGCTTTCAAATCTCCCAGAGAATTTGTGCTTGAAATCACCAACTGTGTCCGAGTTCCGAGTCAGTTCTTATGCCCACACCTGCTCACTGTATCCAAGGTAGGGATTAAATACATTAACCTACTGAAACCAAGGAAGAGGAAAAACAGCCTCAACTGAGACGCGATGCTGAGTTCAGGAATAACGAGACTGGCTCCCCTGAAAGCTGGATTTTACCTTGGACAAACAATAGCTGCACAGCCCAAGATGTGCTCCCTGAAAAGGAGGAAGAGGGCTAGCAGAATAGAGCTAATTAGAACCAGCTTGGTAGAATGGGTTGGAACCATTTTCTTTAAATCTTAGTCCTTATCTATCTCTATGTCATAATGCCATCTCTTCTTGCAGATCATCTATTGTTAAACCCATCCACCCTCCTCTCGATCCACTGCAATTAGAACCAAACATTTCCTTTGAATTAGCACATCAACACTCCCCTGTCCCAACTAGAAACAGTTTTGCCTGAGGGCACTGAAAAATATTCAATGGCAGCAGCACTCTCTGCCGTAGGCATTACCTTGCTATTTTATCCTCATCACACAGCTCTATTTAGTTTTCCCACGGCAGCAGACAGGCACAATGGAAACCAGAGCTTTCTCTTTCCAGGGAAGCCTGGCTTTGCAGATCTTTGGGGGTAGGCTCCCTATGCAAAATTAGATTTCCACCTGGACAGAAAACAACAGACTCTTTTTCACTTGCCTCTTTTCTTTGGTCCTTGGCAGTCAGTTTTTGACCTACAAATCATGCTGCCAAAGACTTGTGTGTAAATAGTCTGTACCACACATTTCTAAAACCTCCAATTTCTCTGGGCTCTCCACCCAAAATTATGGGGATGTGCTGAACCTGGGCACTTCCCCACCATACCAGTGATGATTCTCTCTCTGAGTTGTTACCCAGCTGCTGGTGGGAACACACATGGACATAAAATTCTCAAGGCAAAACTTCCACCATGGGAGATGCTGCTGCTGGGATGCATTAATGCAACTCCAGGCTTGCAGTATCTTGCCTGCAAGGTGAATCCTCCACTAATTTCTTATTTTTTAACTCCCAGTGGATCAAGTTATGTTGATTTTGATGAAAAAGTAACTGATCCACCAAAATCAAATGAAAGTTAAAACAAACAATCAATTAAACAACTCCCTGCACAACCCAGCCCCAAGGACAGAAGTGAATACTAAAAATCTCACCACGTGAGGTACACCTTATATCCACATCATCCACACACTACTGTTCAGGCAATTTCTGAGACTGGTCAGGTACTTCTGCCTGTAAATAATCTGACAGCGTGGACCACCAGGGTAAATGCTTTAATGTGGACCAGATTTAGATGGGGAAACCCAAAGGTAAATTTGTTTAACGCTTAACACAGGAATGCCTCCTTATTTTAAAGGAACTGACCATTTTCATTGCATTTCAACCGCATACACTCATTCTTGCCACCTCATCTGTCCTTGGGTGACCTCGAAATTGCTTTTCCCCAAATCAAGCTCTGATTGAACTTCCAGGTATTCAAGCTTTCATCCTCACTAAACAAGGACATTCTCGAATGGAACAAATGCACGAGCAATTTCCCTCGAACACTGAGACTAAGCACACGGAAAATGAATCTCTTCTGTTCTTCAGTAAATTAATCACAGGATCTTTTATTTTCCAGTCTCACAGTTTACTCTGTGAGGAATAACTCAAACCCCTTGCATTTGGCGGCTAGACAAAGCTATTAGGAATCCAGTTTGATTCCGTGCACAGTTATGCCAATGTCAGGATACTGCAACTCCAGCATCGGGACTCCTGGGGAGTGACTCCTGTAACTAATTCAAAAATGAAAGGATAGCTGCTCCTCTGCTTCCTACACCCTGCCATCTCTAAGCAATTACTTACGTGCCAGCATCATTGTAAATCCGTGCTTTAAATACTGTGAAAAGCCACTGAAGTTACACAGCAACTTAAACATAGAAACACTTATTAGTACCTGCACTTACAGCGAAGAGACATGGGTCTGCCTCGTTCGAGTGATGAGAGCATTTGCAGAGCTTTCTAGCCAATGTGAAGGTGCATCTCTGACTGACAGGTCACTCAGGCTTTCTGTTCCTCCCAGCAGACTACTGATGTGTCTCAACTGTTCCTTGGGATATCGCCTTTCTCTGCCATGCAAAAAGGCAGTAGCTAACATTTTACTCTTTGTGAGACTGGTGGTGCACCACATATTTAAGGTCTTATCTCCAGAACTCTTGCCAGCTGAGGAAAGACTTTCATGAGTTATGTTGGACTTGGCTGAAGATCTAAGAAGAACCCTTTGGTTCTACCTACCCCTCCTAACCGACATGCAACAGCAATCCCGTACTTTGAAACAACTCAGAGCATGATGTAAACTCTTCACTGGGCATGAAAATAAATTTATTCAGTGTCTTATTGACCTATTTCATATGCCTACGTAGCTCTCTTCCCATTGTGCAGGACACTCCCTAACTATAAGAACTATTGCTTCACAATAAAGTAAGGAGGTGCTTTTAAAATGTCTTGCTAGTGAGGAATGGAGGCAGAAGGAGATGAAGAACCATCTTCTGACCAGCTACCAAGACAGCTAAGGTGGACTAGAAGTGCACTGTGGCATCCAGGCTCAAGAGAGCAGTAAGCAAACCAGATCTCCTCTTCTCCAGGGCTGTCAAGCCTTACTCCCTCTGCAGTCAATAGGAAATGCTGCTGCCACAACACAAAACCTGCTTGCTGCATGTACAGAGATTTAACAGCACACGGCTGAAGGGATGAAGCAAGGGAGTTCATGTTTCCAAGTGATTCATATTACCTAAGCAGTAGAAGTCTCTTCATGCCATGCAATGCTGTTTAACCTTCCCGAGCTAGTATAATGCTTTCCAAAGTGTTTTATTTTATTATGATACTGGCAGCATCCTGCTTTGAAAAGCCTTATATGCTCTGGCAAAGATAGACTTGGATGTTTTAGGAACATAGTTATCACCAGTGTATTTGGCCCTTTCCCTTGACAGCAACTGGTCTGTTCACCCCCCATTATAAGTAGCGTACTTGGAGTTATCTGCTGGAGTCCTGTTGTCAGGACTCTTGGAGCAATGGGTTAAAGATTAAAAGGATCCTTTTGAAATGTAAACTTGTAATGGCTGCAGTACAGTGCAGTGATGTAAAATCAATGCAGATGCGAGCTTTAACACAGAGGTAATGGGAAGGCAGAGACATAAATAAGGAAAACTACAAGTGAGGAAAGGGCTGGTAATAGAGGAAAGCGCGCAGCAAACACAAGGTGCTGTCATTTAGGATAAATAATGCTGAGTTCTTGCGCACGGTTTTTCAAGACATGCAGCCCCAAATGCTCTAAAGATGAACAAATACCTCTGTGCAGCTGAGGAAACTGAGGCACAAAGAAGGGGTGCAGTTCACCAGGGTCACCTATCCCATGCCAGATGCATAAGCAGACTTCAGGTTTCTCAGCTTCCCATTCCAAGCCCCACCATGACTATGCTATGTTAAAATGATTTGTTCCACCATTCCTGCAGTCTTTCTCCAGATATGCTTTGCTGGTTAACAATAAACCCAGCTTGCTGCTAAGGTAAGGGTTTCCTTAGTCAGGAAGAATATGTCTGTATTAATGTACTCCTCTTCCACACTCCACTTTCTCTTTATTTTCAACATTTACACAGGTACAAAAAGGTTTGTTACCCAATTCAATACCATGTACCTTTGCATAAGGCGAGTGTCACAGCTGAATGCACACTGGAAGGGTTCAGATACGTATTCTGCAGAAGTACCATACAGAAGTAAACCATAATGTCTATTTCTGTCCTTTAACATTTCTAAAGCTATTCCACTCCCAGAATGACTGCAGCCTCTCAGATAGGAAGGCCACACACAGGGCTCTATCGTCCTTGTTGTCCTACTCTACAGCCCGACAAAATATTCCAGCTAAAGGATGCTCCTCCTGAAACAAATGTTTGCTGCTGCAGATGTACTATTCTGATATGTATTTCCCCGTGAAAAACTACTTCAGTAGGAAACTTTGTTTCCATTTCAAATGAATTTTAAAAAAATACTCATCTGAAAAAAAGGAAACATCTCATTTTTATATTTGCCTTGCTCTTTGTCCATTTGCCCACTCTACTTGATGCCGAGTGGATATATATCACCTTCGCATTTTCGTTTATCTCCTCTTTTCCAGCCTTCTAACTTTTTTGACTTTTGAAGTTGTTGTACAATAAATGGACAGTTAGTAGCTAATTAAAAAATGGAGATGATCCCCAAAATTAAAAGTGGAAATTGTACATACTTTCAAAGTATGTATGGCATTATCATAATACCACATTCAATGATGGCAAATAAAAAAGATGTGTTGGAAAATAAATTCTTCAATGCCCCATTTAAAGGTATTATAAAATCAAAGAATCCACTGCATTTTTAATTTTGCAAAACAGAAATAGCTTCCAAGGGAAAAAAAAATAATCCTCTTTAAAGAAAAAAAAATCACCTCTAATGTTTCTCTTAACCTAAAATAAACATAAGCACCACTTATCTGTCATCATGCATTGTTTCTGTTTCCAGCTTGCTGGCAGCCTGCTGCAAGTCCCTCTTGGGATTTTGCTTCTTTTTCAGAAGTAGGTAAGTGTTACTCTCTTGGTTCTGTTGATATCTAATCCATTATTTCTGGACTTTTCTGTGTTCCTTTCAACAACTGTCAAAAGCATTTCCTTTTCCAAAGCCACCACCCTCTCTTTTCCACTTATCACTTTCGTTCATTATCTAATAAATCAATGAATAAACAGTGATCATTTTCCTGGGGAGGCAGTGGTAGAAGTCCAGGTGGTGAGAGAAAAAAAAAAAACAAAAAACAAAAAACTATTAGAATATAAAATTCCGTATCAACTATTAAAACCCCAGAATGTTCTCTCTATTTGCCCAGCCTCTGCAGGTTTCAGAGGCCTGCATAAGAAAAAATTGGTGTTTCAGGTATAGGCATTTGTCAGAGTTTATAACCCACCCACAGCCTAAGAAAGTTATTGTTAGTACTTGAAGAGAAGGTGACCACTTAAAAGAAATGCTCCGCTTGAAAGACCCAAAGGGTCATCTTAACGTTGCCCTATCTTTCCGACAGCTTTTGGTGCCACAGCGAGGTTTTGATTGATTACTCACTCTCTCACATGGTGACTCTGCTAACATTCAGAATACTTTTAAATCATCAATTTCTTCCATCGTTCTTGGGACAGGACCATACAGGAAGCTTCTGAACAGTCTGGATACTTTTAATAATGGACTGACAGGCCTTTCCAACGTGTTCTTACTGGACATGCAGCTATCCAGCAGGGAAGACATCCTCAGATGCAAATACTGGCAGGCTTCTCCTAGCTATGTTGCTGAGCATTCTCCATCACTATACAGTTACAGAAAACTCTATCTGTAGGACATGTATTTTAAATCTCTACAAATTCTACATATACTACTCTAAATCAGGGCATACAATTCAGCTATTTCCCCGTTTTATGTAACTGGTGTAGTAAGGTTACTTATGATCCACAAATAATTTATCACATTTCTTACCACTCAGACATCTTCTTCAAAGTCAGAAGAAGGTCTGGGAGATAGGGAATATACACATTCAACAGCTGCTGTCCACGTTGTCGGTATGGAAACGTGCGTCTCTCTTTGATCACCCTTTCCTACCTCAAACTTTCAAGATCTTTTGTCTAACATATGACAAGCCTAAATCCCAAACTTTAATAAGCTTGGAGTCTTCAAAACGAATTAACTCCCAAATTTGCCAGTACCCCTTAAAAATTACAGATCAGATAAAAGAGTTAAGTCTATCAACTAAATTGTATTGTCATACGGTTAAAAATGTTACAGACTAAGACCTGAGATTTGAACTTGCTTAAGTCAACACAGCTTATGGTTTAAACGCACCAGTGTACAAGTGGGCCTGTCCAAAATCACCTCCTTGAACGACTTCATTCTTTGTCCCATCAGACTGCCTCAGGGCTTAAATTGCTTGCATAAACCCACGCTCCATCCCATGAGGTCCACAGCACTTGTAAAACCCAGGGAAGAACTCTAAGTGCAAGTACACCTCCGTATTGGCTACAGGGATTTCATTCACATGGTTCCTGTACAGCAACCTCTGCCACAACGTTCAGAGGTTCTCAAGCTCAGAAGGACAGAGGGGAGGCACAAACTATCAGCAGCAAACCCTGACTACCGATTTCTAGCCAGTGAGATGAAGTCAAACGATTTGCTCTGCCTTCTAGTGGTGATCCCAACATTCAGCAGGAAACCTGCAGAGATTTTTGGAAGCTGCTACACTTTACAGTTTCAAAGATTTACTGCCTTTTGCAGACTGCTGTGAGACAGGGTGGTCCACTGGACCTTTCAGTCTGCGAGAGGATGCACCTTGCCCTCCAGCATCCCACAACAAAAGCAAACATGCGTGGCTCACAGAGGGCAAACAGCTTGGACAGATAAAGCCAGAACAGCAACCTCCTCCCACTTTTGACTTGCCAGCAAGAAATACCTTCCTGTTGCCCCATTTTTAAAGGAAGTCAGAGCAGGTAACAATTGAGTTGAGTTGCACACAAAGGCAAGAACTTCTCTTCAGAAGAGCTGGCATATCAAATTGCTCTGTATCTCCATTTATACAACGCCTTCCTTTGTCTGTCCCCTTCTTGACAAGGCTCTTGATTTTTTGTGCTTGATGCATTTTCCTGTGTACGGGCTGATCAATGGCTTTTCAGGGCACATCACACACCCAGCTGCATTTTCTTTTCCAATTTCTATTTTACTGTTTGTAGCAGATCCTACTGCTCTAAAGTTAGCATACAACAAGATATAAAGTCAGACCCTGACAAAAATGTGCATGTTAACACAGTGAAACAGCCCAAAACACAAACAGATGTTGCAACCCCTTGGTGGGTTCTCTTTCCGACTTCATTTAGTGTATGCTTAAACGCCCTCTGTAACTTGCATGTTACATGTAGTTTTCTGTTTGCTAGAAATGACACTTCTCAGAGCTAGGACCTCCTGTTCTCACCCATTTGCAGCTCTTCATCTTTTCCAGAGTTACACCAGGCATGGTAAAATGTAGAACCTTCCACATCAGGCTGCTTGCACTGGGACAGAAAGCTGTGCATTCCCAGGAACCGTCTGCTCATTTCCCTCCTTCCCTCACATTCTTGAATTCAGACCATTTTTCTGAGCAGGCAGAATGCAAGAGGGTGCTTTGCTCCCCTCCGAGACCATGGAGAGGAAACTGCCTGCACTTTAGCAGTCGATGAATAAAAATACTTTCCTTGGGTGAAGTGGCTCCTCCCCAGTCCTTCAATTTGACAATGATGTCCTAAGTGCAGCAAAGTTATTATGCTTCTCTCACCTAAGACACTCCAATCATGAGTATTTCAGTGGAGGAAAGGTGAGCCAGATTGAACCAGCTTGGAAGAAAGACAAATGACTGCCCGTCGCCACAACCTGATCTGAGCAGCTTGTGAGTTTGAAGGAGAGCTATGATTGTATTTTACCTCATTAGTTTTCATTCCCCTGCTTCTCCACACTCCCCACAGGCTGTGTGAAGCTGTATGGAGAAAGGAAATCTGGCACAGAAGGGGAGGAGGCCATGCCCTTGGGACTCCAGGTTTAGTGGAACCCCCTGAGATGGGCTGTAGATCTTGGGGGCTCCTGAGGAACATCTACAGGCCATGGGGAAGGTCACAGTGATGACACCTGCAGCCTTGTGAAAGACGGCCTGCTGTCCCCATAGATGTTATGGAAATGACACAGGAATTGCTGTGCCAGATTCTCTGGACTGTGCTATGCTCAAAATCAAACTAGATGTTCCCTCACGGTCTTCAAATTTAGCTACAATAAAATCTTATCATGCTTCCCTTTTTCCCTTAATGTAAGGAATATTTCTTTCCAAAGCCCAGCTACATTTTTTTTTCAGTTCAAGAGAGCCAGCTTTTTCTACTGAGAAAATTCAGAGGTCATTTCTTTTCTCTGAGATTTACTCCTTCTTGTTACTCACTCTTTGAACCATGAGAAACGACAGTGGCTGTCTTAAAAGCTGCTCTCACTGACTAGAGCACAGCCATTCTGGGTGCCTTGTGAGAATGGCTCCCAGCTTTTTGGGGCAGCCATATTCACTTCCAAGCCAGAAGCTCCCCAGTCTGTGTCTGTTGTGTCTCCCCCTTTTTGAACTTGGTGATTTGTCATGAGTGAGATTTTGAGCCCAAGTGAGTGAGATCACCCAGAGACGATCTTTGAGACAGGGACTGGGCATCATAGACTATTCCTCAAACTGGATATCAGAAGCAGCAGCACAAATGCCTGGGAACCTATTTCATGGGTTGATTTATAGAGTTACCACAGCTGTAGTCTCTCTGGAGCAAATGTCTGAGTGTGTTTTGCTAAAACTTTAAACATGACAACTTCAGCCAGTCGTGGTAGCGGTCTCCAGTCTCACCCTCCCAAATGCACGGGAGTCAGGTCATCCAGTAAAAGTCCAAGTAAATGCTGACTCTCGAGCAAATGCAAGCTACTTTGCATGGCAAAGGTGATTTAACTCAGATCTTTGGCAAGCTGTTAAGGAACAAGCACATAGATGCCTAGCATCTATCTTCCCTAGGCATGCTAATGACAGGAGCCCCCTACAGAAGAGTGACAAAGGGACCAGGACTCTCTTTTCATTTCATATGTGCAAACACAACCCAGACCAAATACGAACACAGATGTCCCCACACACAGTGGTTTCTCTGGGAGCTGTCAGCTAGGGAAAAGTGGAAGCCATGTTATATATCTGTTTAATTTACGTATTTATTCATATTATATTGAGAACACATTAATCTTCAAAAATTCATCTTCTCAGAAGCTGCGAAATACATTTTCCTGTCTTGTTGACCCTTTGGCTTTGTAGAATCGCAGTCTGATATATTATCTGATAATCATATTACATACCTGAATGCTGCCTTTCATCCCTTCCCTGGTACTGGTTGGTTACGAGTCGCACGAAATGAATACTGATTGGGTGGCACTTACACGCCATGAATCCTGACTGGCTACATCCTCAGGAGCATGAAGGTCACCCACTGAATTGTTTTATGCTTTAGTCAATATTGTCCCATGTGCTCCAGCAGCCCTGTTTTCAGAGAGCATTATCTAATTGAAACCCAAATCTCTGCATCAGAATGCCAGCCATAAGACATACGCATGTCCCTCCCTTTCTCTATGCTACAACAACTTGTAGTTGATACTAACAACTCTCATCTTCAACAGAAAAAAAAAATAGAATGAGAGCTTATTTCAGTGCTCTACATGAGATAGGTGGAAGCTGAAATAGCAAAGATGGGAGGCTAAGCGTGGAGAGTAAGGAGTTGGAAAAAGCTGTGAAAAAGCGTAGCAATGAAAAATAGTTCCATGAATATTGATGTATATCTCTAAAATAAATATTGTTGTGTTTGTGCTGTTTTTGTGGTTGCTTTTCTGACTTATTCTCATGCTTTACCCAAAAGGAACCCCAATGATTCAATTTGACAAATGTTGCAGAATATCTGAGGAAAGCAAGCTCCAGATTTTTACATGTATTTGCACCTGTCACCCAACCCCCAAAAAACTGTCATGCTTACCATAAACACGTCTGTTCCATCCCACCAAAACCACCAGAGGTGCTTTAGAAGTGTCCTATAAGCTAAAATTCCTGTGCGCACAAAGACTTTTTTTTTTGGACAAAAATGGAGCCACAGAAAGATGGCATATGCACTATTACACAGGAGGACAGAGAACTGAGCACAGAGCCAAGGACATGAATGTTAGAGTTTCAATGAAGGACCACTGAGGACCGCTTGCAAAACAGCCTTCAACGACTGAGCATGTGAGCAGCTAAGAATAGCGATGAACCCTGCTGAAGACCTGCCCAGACGCTCTGCCTGGGCAGCCACGGGCCAGCACTGCGCTTTGGCTAACCTTCCCACAGCGCAGCAAACGCAGCCTTCTTCCAACAAGTGCCACTCAAGCCAGCTACAGCCAAGGGACAGGAATTACGGAGAGGAAATTTAACCATCTTCTCTGATTTCCTCTGTGTGGGGGTAAAAAATAGTGAGCCAGGAAACACAGATGATCGCGTAATTGGTTATTGATGAGTGCCAAGGGCAACACCAACTGTTTGCAGCACTGATAGAAGAATCTCTGATGGTGCATGATGTCAGCATTGATCTGCTTTACCAACGGAATGAAACATCCTTCCTGGGCAGCACCCAGAAAGCAGGTGGATCTGCCTAACCAAGAGCTGTCTGCTGTTTCCCTCGCTGGTGCTG
This sequence comes from Cygnus olor, assembly GCF_009769625.2. Classification (NCBI taxonomy): domain Eukaryota; kingdom Metazoa; phylum Chordata; class Aves; order Anseriformes; family Anatidae; genus Cygnus; species Cygnus olor. The sequence continues at coordinate 96,204,703 of NC_049169.1, forward strand.
TTGTACTGCTATTGAGATAACACCTCCAACAAACCTGCCTGCTACCTGCTATGGGTGGTGGGGCTGCAGCGCAGGGCCAAGAAGTTTTCCATCTTATCAAACCCTGTTTATTGAAAAATGAAAATGAACACTTCTCTGGAATTTGCACTCAGATCCCAAGCAGTTGACAGGGATTGGTGAAGCCCCAGAGAAGCAGGAGCCATCAGGTGCTCAGCTTTTCCAGACTCTGCTCTTCATGCTTCTTTGGTGGACAGCACAGACCTGGGGCTCTCCAACTCGCTCTTCCTTTTCTCTCTGTCTCTCACTTCTTTGTTCTCTCCTCCCTCTTTCTAAACCCAAATGCCTTATTTTCTTTCCTTTCTCTACCCTGGTTCAGTTCACCTCTGCTTTTCCTCCTCTGCCGATGCATCAGTCTCTTCCCCTCCATGCTTCCCCACCTCGTGTTTTGCCTCCGTTTCCTTTCATTAGCTCCATATATGCCATTACCCCTGCCTTCTTCTTTTACTGTCTACGTCTTCCTCTGTGCTCGCTCCCTCTTTCATCCTCTTTCTTTGCCATCTGCCAATTCCAAGCCTGTCTTTCCCTCTGTGTTTTCCAGTTCCTTTTTTCCCTGATGCCATTTCAATTATTGGCCAATTCTCTGCTTGCTTTCCTCTCTCTCTCTTTTCCCCTTTCCTCTCCCTTTGGGACTCAAGCTTGTCTCTCCCCATTTGTTTCAGGGTTGCCGCTGCCGTGGGTTTGTAGACGTTTGCAGGTTTGTTTGTTTTTATCATCACACCCCTCTCTTGCTGTTTAGCTGCTTGTCACTTCACTTTCCTCTTTCTGCCTACCCCAGCCAGAACATCATTACGTCCCTTCTGTCTCAGCCCGTCATTTCCCACAGAGGCCATTATTATTAGCCATGCCGGGAAGCGTATGAGCAGCGGTCAGCAGGGCTCTGTTTCAAATTGATGGGAATGAGAAATGGAAGCGGCACAAGAGGCGAGGGGAAGCGCCAAGGGGGAAGGAAGCAATGGCACCTTGCAGACCGGCACTGCAGAGGACGTGCTGGCAGCCGAGCAGGGGGTCTCTGGCACCCATACCCTGACGACTGCACCTTAATTAACTTCCCCTGTGGAAAAGCTGGCTGCAGCCAGCAAGTATGAAAGAGTCTCAGTGATCCAGACACTGCCTGTTGCACTGTAGCTCTAGCCTTATTTTACAGAAACACGTCTCCGTCAGCCTCCTGACATCTTCAGACCAGACAAATTCCTTTCAATTAACAAGCTTGCAGGAGGATCCCATTACTGTGGCAGGTATCTCAAACGCAGGAAGGGGGTGGAACAGCAGCTGCCAGCACCGAGCAGGGGAGAAGGAGGGAACAGGCTATGAATATTGGTTTCTGAGGCTGATAGAGGGGAAAGAATCAACTCCCAGTGCAATGTGGTGGAAAGAGGGGAAGAGCATCTCTAGCAATCACATTGCGATGGTGGGGATCGACAACCTCCAAAAATTGATGGAAATGCTTTGTGTTTACGGTGAGGGGAAGGGCTTGCTCTTCCCATTGTGAGAGCAGTGTTACGGAAAGCGGAGAAGGATAAGCACAGGAGGCCTTCGGTGGCTGGGAAGCTCAGTCTTGAGTCCTGATCAGTCTCAAATCCCACACCAGTGCTGATATAATGAGCAACAGGAGCATGGGCAGACTCGGTCATGGTGCCTTCAAGGATACTGTTTATGAAATGCCTGCACGAAAGGTTCCTGCTCATGACTGGCATCATTTGGGCAGCCCTTTTGATGCCCATGGGCACCTGCTCCAAGCTGTCTGCCAACTGCTGCTCTTCCACTCTCCCAGCCTGAGCTCGAGTTCTTGGCATGCGAGGGGGCTCCTGCAACACTCCCATCCAAAGCACTACATTTACAGGGCAAACTCGTTGGAGAATGCCGTACCTCCTCTAGAGAAGAGCATCTTGAGACAGCAAATGTTCCTGTTTTCTTGCACAGCACCTCATTGCGAGCTCTGCTCTCTTTCAGATCCTTACAAGAGGCTGCATAATTTTAATAACTCTGCTACTTCATGTGTTCACAAGTCTGGGGATTTAAGGTAAAGTTACCTTTAAAAATGGCCTTCGGAACACTGAAAAATGCAAACAGGGAAGGATCACAAAATTGCTCAAACAGCCCTGTCTCTGCTGCCTTTCCCCACAGGCATCATTTAGTTATTGCCTGCATATAAATTAGGCAGGCTTTGATGGAAGAGCTATTGACAAGAGTACCTCACTCCATTTTCTTTTCCTGAGCTAGGGAATTCTGGAGAGGAAAAAGCCTACTTTACAAATGCTCAGGAAAAGGACAGTCAAGAAATAGAGGGAGTGGTTTGGTACATGTTTATATGCAACGTCCTCACCTCTATTAGACTGGTATCTAGAAAATAACAGCTGATAGATGGTCTGGTCTTTGGGTTTGCAGGCTAGTTAGCTAAATAACTAGCCTTTGCTAAGGTTGGTACTTTGACAGCACTTTTATATATAAAGTCACTTTCAGGAAGTCTGTTCTGGACAACTCTCCTCAACGCGGCTTCTTCTTATGAATCTATTTCCAGCATCTTAAAGGTGATGCACACAATTTGCCATAGCAATGTGAAAACAGGTCCAAGTGGATTCTGTTTACCACCTTAAGCTTGAATTTCTAAGGTATGGTTTGAGGGGGGGGAAACAATTTTCAGCATTTCAGCATTCCCTCCTAGCTTTATTGACTGCAGATAAGCACTAGATTAAAAGAAGATCTAGCAAAGGGAGAGACAACACATGGGCAAAAGACAGTGATGTGACAAAGATCAGCAAAAAAGATCACAGTAGCAAGACAATGTCATTAGTATAATCATTTTTAGGCTGGAAATATGCAACTTCCCTGTTTAGATACAATTTCTGGATGCTGACATAATTGCCACGAAGGCTGTAAATTCTGAGGAAGTCTTGAGGCCTTCCTGAACTCTAGGAAAGCAACTTTGATTATATAAGTAAATGAGGTCCATCCATTCCCCCAACCCTTTTTCTTCAAAAATCATACCTGTCAAAAGCAAATGATTAAAACGCAATTGGGGCTTACAGACCAAAGGAGAAGATGATAAATTGCTGGGAAAATGTTCTACATGTGAAACCCAGCTCAGTTTTAAACTTATTCTATCCTCCAGTGTCTGTAATCCATACTTTCTTGAGAAACTGTTCTGTGAACACAAATGGAGGTTTTTAAGGCATCCGGACTATTTTTTTTTTCCTGCAGAAAAGCATTTTGAGTGAGCAAGCTTAATCCCCAAGTGATCTGGATCCTGATACACACACCCCTAGTGTCAAGTCCAAAGATAATGGCAACCACAACCCTATTATATTTTGGCATAAGGTAGGCTAATACTATGGGAAGTCTCAGATGTATTCATGAGTCTGGAAGCATCTTAAATGTAGGCATTTTGAAAATGCCTACAAGCTAGCGTGTGGGCAAGGAACTTCACTGCAGTCACATTATTGCAGCTTGCTTCCAGAAAACAATGAAATATTTTTGCATTCCCATAACTGGAATTTGTGAAAAACATTCACCCTTCCAGAGAGGGATCTTTTCTGGTCCAAGTGGGGATTTAAGCCAATAACTATGTGCAAATTGCAACAAGCCATGAAAAAAAGTTAGAAAAACATCTAAGGAACGAAATCAATCCATTTTCACAAGCCGTCCTCTGTTCAAAACCTCAAGAGCGGTCTGAAACTTTCCAGGATACTTCTAACTCCGGTTAAATTAACACAAGCAGTTCTTCAGACAGATCAAGTCTGGCTGAGTAGACTGGATTTGGAGAAGGATTAAATATGGGTAAGTGTCAAGGGGTGTGTTACAACTTTATCTCCGTGAAGAGTGCAGCCTCTTCAAAAGGTAGAGAGACTTGGCTTCCAATTTAGGACAGAGCACATTTTACTTTGAGTACAGCAGCCACAGGAACACAGGGGAAGACAACTTTATACAGTAAGTCAGCCAACAAGATTGCTCACGCACACTCACATACACATGCAGATGATATTACTTGCCTTTAGGGATATGAATAATGCCGTAAATGACACACACGTATACACACACGCTATTTTCTTAGAAGTGACTAATGCCTTAAATGACATACTCTGATACCAAGCAATACCCAATCATTTTTTTTTTTTTAAAGGCATTTGATTTACAAAGAAATTGGGTTCCTGAAAAATACTCAAAATCAACTGTCACATTAGGAAAGATGGAGAGCAGAGACAGATGGATGAGGGAGATAAATGGTCAGCGGAGTTTTGGGTAGGATCTGCCAGCGCGTTACATATCAGTTACAGGAGGAGTAAGGGTATATAAATATCAGCTTATCCCTCGTGACCATTTGGTTCCAACCAGAGAAACGAGGACTGGGCTCAGTGACTCAGGTAGTGCTCACCTAGAGAGAAATGCAGCAGCCCAAGGAGAGCAGAGAGCCCCTGGAGGCTGTGCATAGCTCAGCACAACCATCACTCTTTCTAAGGAGGTTATAAAACCAAACTCTTCTAGGGCTGGGGTGGTTCTAAAGAGGGAGAGAACTAAAAAGATAGTAAAACAGAAATAAATAACCTGTTTCTGCTGAAAGTCTGTGAAAACCCAGGACATCAGAACTTCAGGAAGTCCGTGTTGACGGAGCAGTGCAAAAGAAAACAATGCATGTATTCTGCTCTGTGCCTGGTGCTATTCCAGCCTTTTAATGTGAGAATTATATGACAGATGCTCCGAAGTAGCAGTGAAAGGTACTGGCACAGCTGGGAGAGTGGGAAGGGGGCAAAGTACCTGTCTGATCCTCAGAGCTGCCCAACAACAGGGAAGTGAGCTGCTCTGAAGGAAAAAGGCCTCCCATTTTTCAATGGCAGAACTCCACAACCCTTTCCCCTGACACCCTAAGCTCAAAGATGCATAATAGCTGTGACACTTTTTATTCAACACCCTCACCCATCTGTAGAGAGCTTCTCAGATTCTCACTCCCATCCCTTTGTACACAGTGACCAAATGCCAGTGACAGGAGACCTGGCACCTCCCTTTTGCAATCCATCTCTCTTGAGCTGCCCCCTAGAAACCCTCTCCACGGCACAGAGACCATCCCTCTAGAGCAGCTGTTGGCCTTTTCCATGGACAGGCTGCTCTTCCCCATGACAGCAAAGGTGCTGATCCCAAAAGGGCACCACTTTGGATAAATACCCTGCTCACGCTTCAAGCTGAAGGAGATGTCCCCTTGCCTGAAGGAGAAGGGGCTGAAGTGAAAGCGAGAAGTTCAGCAGTGCTTGCTGATGGGGCACACGCTGCTGTCTGCTGAGCGAGGGCTTCCTAGGAGGAAAAAACATACCTGTGCCAATGCCTGCAGCACCCCCTGAGCTTGACTCCCTGATGACACAAATCCCTGCCTCCTAGATAAGGCAGGAGTGCCTGATGTGCCAGAGTTGGGATCTCACCTTAGCAAACATGGGGGAGCTGGGTAGAGACAGGTTTGCTTGGCACTAGCATCATCTCAAGGCCTCCCACAGAAGCTTCCTGCTGAAAAGTGCTCAATTCTTAATTCTGATTGCCCAGTCTGTTAAACAAATGCCAGTGTGTTGCTGCTTTAACTCTCACCGATGTGCTGGAGCTGCTCCTGCCCAACATAAGCTGGCCACCCACGCTGCCCGTACGGTTCTCTGCTGTGGCTCAGCACAGGACACGTTCACAGCTCACTGCTCCATGTAGCTGGATGGGTTAGGTGGGTCCCATGGCACATAACCAGGAAAAGCCAACTTCCCTCCAAGTACGAAACAGGCTTTTCAGCAGAGTGAGGGACAGCAGGGGGTCTAATCTTCCCTCTGGTAAGGGAGAACCTCAATCCTAAGTGCAGAGCAGGTCTTGTGGTATTCGGTCTCCAGCTCATGTATCAGGCTAGAGACTGGAGAACACCCTCACTCTCAAACACACTCATGATTCCCAGACTCCAGGAGAAAACCAGACAAGGGGCAACCCTTGGCTGCTTTTAAAACATTCCTGCATTGATTCCTCCTTGAGCTACAAGCCAGAGAGTGAGATGAAATCTCCTCTTACTCAAGCCTTATTTTTCATAATTATGCATCTTTAGTGTTTCATAACGACCAATTTAATCACTTTTGCCGTTTAGAGGGCTATAACAGCCAATCATGGTAATGGGCTTGGTATTTGGTAGGAACCATTTAACGCCCAAGAGCCCTTGTTCTGAGCCACTTGATGCCACTTAAGTTTGACAGACAGACTCTCATTAGCACAAGTTGCAAAACCTCTCAGATGAAGCTCATTTCTTTTAAACAAACTCTGCTCAGTGATCCCCAAAGTCTCTGAGTGAGGAAATTTTTAGCTCACTTCAGATCTGTGCAGGTCTGTGGAAACTAATCAGCATATTTCCCCCGAGCTGCGGCCCTTCTGCGAAATTCTCTATCTGCCTCCTCACCGCCATCCTCTCGTTTCTGGCACATAACCTCTGCTCCCCTGTGGCCAGCTCCCAGAGGACCGCCTGGGGTTACGTGACCTTCCCTTTTCATACAAAACTCTCCAGATGAGCTTCTGCTCTGCACGGACTGGCCTCCACCTGCCTCTAAGGGACAGCTCCCACAACACGATTTTTTCTTGCTGGGGACAATCGAAGATGCATTTGGAAACCTTTAGAAATATCTACAGAGCTCTGACTGCTGCTGGAACTACTGTACGTGCTTTTTTGCCTTTCCTGTTACTCCATCTATTCTTTCAATAGTGATCTACAAGGCAAGAATAAAGCTCAGGGCATCTCAGACTGCTTTAGATGCCCTCAAATCCCCATGCAAGTCTGCACCTGAACTCATGTGATGGCAAACATATTTGGAGACAGTCATAGTCCAACAGCACTTCAAATGCAACCAAAGCAGGCCTCCCTGGGGAGCTGCAAGAACAAGCAGTGGGATAGCAGGGGTGCTGCAGGATGCGTCAGAGGTTTGTAAGAAAACTAGGACTACTGCAGTAAGGGTCTGCAGGGAAGGAAGAACGTTTTCACTCAAGAACTTAGCAGAAGAGATGGCTTCCCCTCAAAGAGCATGGTGTTCAATGGGCAGGCTAACAACCCAGCATAGATACCAGGGAGAGATGTTAGATCTGCAGTGTGTGGCTTAAACCCAATGGATCTGTTCTACGGTGCTCCTCAAGAACAGATTTGCCCTTTATGCTTTCTCTCTTTTCCATTATACCACAACCATTGTACATGCAATGGGACTAAAAACTGCGAACATAGAAGCTCTGAAAGGAAATACATTGATATGTGAACAGGCAACTCCTGGGTCTCACTGATACAGGACATGGGCACATCTTATGGCATAGTCTGATGGGATGGAGTAATATCTTGACCAGTGCATGGTCTGAATGATTTCAGTAAGTCAACTAGGTCAAAAACACAATATGCAGAGCTAAAGGAGTCCCAACCTATCTTTGGAAAGTAAACTCCCATATTCATCACTACTTGCAGCTAATGTTGATGTCTTCCAAGCCTACTGCCTTCTGATGCCTGAAATGGCGACCTGGGAGAACGGATGGTGGGCTGCCCTGTATTTAAACTGTCTGAATGGACCCAATGCCTAAACAACAGCGTTTGTTCAAGTACAACTAACATGGTATGCTCAGTACCATAATTAAAAAGGATCTGTTTCAGAAGGCAAACACAGACACACACAATATTTAAGACACTGTACGATCCCGTCCAAAGCTGAAGAGAGCATTAACCAATGTTATGATATATTGCTTGAGAAGTAGCCTGATGCCCCTTAATTAGAGGCTGCCTGCTAAGGTACACTCAGCAGGAGAAGAGTTAAGGTTGTATTTGTAACCTTAAATCTCACCTTACCTGGCTTGCAAGTCCTTAACTGCGCAACTTTAATGTGTTCTTATCAGAGCATTTTTATTGAGCCATTATTAACATCCGTTAGATGCAATCTAGCATTTCCCATATCCCCCCCCCCTCCCCAGCCATTACTTGGGCTACACAAAACAAGAGATTCAAAGGAAGCACTTAACTCAACCTGTTCTATTGTCCTCCGTACACCCCTCACCATTAATTCCCTAGCAGCTCCCTTAAACGGGACTTGAGTTTTTGGTTGCTATCTTTCATGCCCTCGGCCAGCCTGCACACTGAAGGAAATCCTCTACTGATAATTAATAAGTTCCCCTGACACTGGCTGCTCATTAATCTATTATTTTGCTCCTCTAATTACTTTTGTCTGTTCGAGTTAACAGTCTCCTTCCCTCATCTTCACTGTGTCTCACACAGGAGATGCTGCATGGCAAATGCGACTTTTCTTTGTCCCCGAGTCCCTTGCAGCCTGTGCTCTGTGCATGAATGCTGAGACCCATCCTGCCATTTCCTCAGGCACAAGCCAGGCTCTCACATGGACTGATGTGCCTCACCACGTGCCGGTATTTCACCCAAGTTCTGGTACAGGCAGCTCCAGGCACGAGTTGGAGCTTGCTGCAATGTCTAGGGAATGTGGACTTCCCCTCTCCACCTGCTCCATCCCCTGGAAATCTCCTAAGAGCTATGAGGAATCCTTCTTGCAGCAGTCAACTGGCTGTAGATCTCCCCATGCGAAACGGGGGCACTTACAATTTCACAGTGCAAGGACCATCTATCTATATATGCCCTGGGTTCCTTTTGCAATAGCAGCTTTACCCAAAGACTAATAGTCAGCACAAATTAACTTTAAGTCCCTTGGGCAGAAGGGGAGACAGAGGCAGGAACCAATTATTTATTTACTTGGAAGATGCCCAAGTCCAGCAGAGATAAATGCAGTAGATACAAGTGAGCATGTCAGAGAGGCTGGAGTTGCAAAGTTTGGAGCCTGATCTAAGCTTATGCAGTTCAGGGAATTTCTGAAATTCCTTATCATTAGTGACACTAAAAATAATCACTCTCTGTCCCCTTCATGCAGCTGTACTTTAGGCTCCACAGACAGGCTTTGGACAGCTGTACAGATCCATGCCCTACAGCCAAAGGATGCGTTTTTCTGGCAGGTACAAAATGACTCAGGATACTTTCTCCTCCCTTGTCTTACTTTGCACACTTACTGCTATGTTTCATGCTTCTACCATGGAGGAAGCGCAAGCCTTTGACGATGGCGCGTAAGGCTGGCAAACATCAAAAAACTTACATGTGCAGCAAAATGCATGCACAGACACCAGCAGGCTGAGCATACAAGTGACGACACAGTAAAACACTCCCAAGTAATGCTTACAGCAGTGCACATGTGCATACATATGTGGCGTTTACTGATCTACAAGCTCCACAGCAGGTAGGGATGGTGGCAACACCACATGCTGCTGACTACAGTCCACACAGTAAGATGGCCCTGCCAGCAGCCCTCAGCCAGGCACATGGAGCATGGCACGTATCAATACCCAGATAACTGAAATCCCTCACAATCAATGCCTTTCCCAGGCCTTCAATACCTGCATTACACATCCTTTTCTCTGGCAGGATGTACTCACCCTTCAGATCACTCAAGTCCCCCTCCACCCAGCCTGGTGTGAACTTCAATGGCTGCATCACGCAGCAGCTCTTGCTTGCCCGGATGGGCCTGCACCCAGCCATCCCGCTGCTGCCTACTTTGTTCCCATGCTGTGCTAACACCAAGGTGGCCACTCGTTGCAAGTTTATGAGAAAGGATGATTTGCTCAGCCAGTGCATGAAAAAAATACACAGTGTATGAGAAGAGTCATTTTTTGGGTACGGTTCAGCAAGAAAGAAAAAGCAAGTGAAGGAGAAATAAAAATAACACTTCTGAAAATGCACCTTATAAAAAAAAAAAAAAGTACCATGTTTTCAGTCTCTCCCATTTTTCTTCAGACAGGAATGGGAGGCATGTTCTGAAGACATTTCTGAAATGCTCAGAAGGAAGGCTGCAAAGGGAAAATAGCACCAGTGCTCACATCACCAGAGCTTACTGCAGCCTTGCATTACCAAAATAACTCACTACCTTCAGCCAGGAGACTCCCACTTCCATGACAACGGTGTTCAGACCCTGGAGAAAAGCTCCACACTGCAGGAGGCTGAGTGACCCCTGCCCTTGCTGTGGCCATCATGGCAAGTGAGGTCAGGATGGCTTGCCCCCAAAGCCGGCTTCTTCTTTGCCCTGGGTTTGTCTCTGTACAGCATATTCTTGCAGATCATGTTTACCTTCCTACTTCTCCCTGCACATCCTATTCTCTCTCTTGCTTGCTATTTCCCTGCTACCACTAGAGCTGGGGTATAGATGCTAAGTAGCTTCATTAGTGGGACTAACGTAGGGGGCAGAGGCAAGAGATGGTCATATGACTGCGTGGTAGAAACTAGAAGGGGTGAAAGCTTTGGGGCTGTATAGGAAACTCCCTCTGGACATTACTGTCATGGCAGGATCTGCGTACTGCTGTGGATGCTGTCATTCCACTTTCACTTGGGTCCTCAGGCTGCAGAAGACAGTTGCTCTGACTCCAGTGCAGCACATACCAAACACTGAAGTCAGTGAAGCCACTGAGATCAGCTGAAGCCAAATAACAGCATAACAACAAAAATGGTGAAGTCTCTCTTTACATGAAAAAAATAGAGGAAACAGCTATAAGCTACTATCTTAACTTTGCCTTTTATTAGTGCATCTTCTTCCTACTGTGAAGAGATAGTGAGAAATATGCTTGCCTAAAGTGAAAATACTTATAGATTACAGCTACAAGGGGGAGGGAGGGAACGCAGCCTTTACATTTTCTTCTGAAGCATAACTTTAAGAATGTTTGGATTAAAACTATTAAATTTAAAATGCTGTGAATTTTCTCTCTTGAATTCACAGCCAACCTCTCTGTATCTTTATGAGCAGGCTACAGCTGTAAACATGGAGCTGCCAATGGGGAGTATTACCTCCAGATAGCAGGGAAACAAGGACCCAGTCCTAAAACATCAGCCTTTTGCCCCAGTGAAGCCTTAGAATACCTGTCACCAAAGAAGTAGCTCCAGCACAAGCAACCCAAAGACTCGTTAGTTCACATCACTAGAGGGAGACACAATAACACACACACAGGCAGTGCCTTGCACTCAGTAACGTTTTCTCCAGGCAGTTCAAGTTGACTACTTAAAGGTAGGATACGAGGGTGCTCAATGGCAGGTTCATGCAAAGGAGCACAAGAAAGGCTGGTAGGGAAAGAGGGTGAGCAGGACAGCATCTACCACACTAGGCAGAGGCAGGCAGCAGACCTTTCCTTTCCTCTTTTCTTTCTGGTCATGACAGAAAGTCCCTTGATTTCAATGTTTTTCTTCTGGTAGGAATGACGGAGAATTTGCTAAGGTTCATCAGCCTGCTGCTGGGATCCTACTTACACCAGTGTGTGGCAATTCCTTTTCCTGTCATCATTAATTATAGCAGATTTTGAACTCTCATCTTCTTGGGTGCTCAGTTTTGACTCCTAGCCTTCTGGGATCCTTCAAGACCGTCTCATGGAAGGACAGGAGAGAAAGGAAAAGCTAGTTATTGCTGAACGTCCTGGTTAAATATTGGCCTTGGGGGTAGAGGTAGTGGCTGTACAGCACTGCACAGACAGGGATATTAAAGCATGTGGTGAACTAGAAAAATGCTGCTCTTCTGTAAGTGGATGAATGTTTTCATATGGACACAAACAAGGTCAGCCTTTAAAACACCATAGAAAAGACCCTAATACCATGTCTGACTCGAAGTGGTCCCCATCCTAGGGAAAGGAAAAACAGAAGTAATCCTGCCAGACTCCAACTTGCTGTTTAAGAACAGCATTTCTACATAACAGGAGAGCCACCAACATGGTACACAACTGCCACATCTCCCCAGCAAAAACAGAAAAACTTGCCAGAGGTGGAGCAGCCAAGCACTGACCAGAAGACTCCGGATGTTCTTCTCCAGCCACTGCTGAAGGCAGCAGGGAAAAGTCCTTCCACAACAGCTGCTTTATTCACCTGTTCCCCAGAAATGGTCTGTCATGGGTCACGAGAGAGAAATCAACTGCTAAGAAAATGAATGTTCCGTGTATCAACAGCGTTTGTACTGAAACAACATCATAGACCATAGGCACAAAAGAAAAATCAAAACCATCCTGTGCACTGGGGAGAGAGCAGGGCTTTAGGACTTAAGATTATTATAGGTGGGGAAGGGGACAGGAGGGCTCCTTCTCGTGGGCCATGCAATAAGAAGACAGGATTTCTAAAAAAATAAAATAAAATAATTTAAAAATAAAATTGCAGAGCCAAAGGAAGTGGGATGAAAATAGAGGCTGAAGCAAATTTGGATGCCTGCTAGAGAAGCCTTGAAAAAGTTGAAATTTTGGCTTGCTTCCCAGGCTCTTTGTGAGCCAGCATCCTTCCCCCCACTTCCCCTGTAACATTGGACAAGATGGAAACTAGATCAAGAGAGGAAAAAGCATTTTAGAAAGAGTCCCAAGCAAGCAGGGAGTGTATAAGAGGCAAAGTGAGAGGCCTCTGTGGAAGAGAAGACCGCATTTTTGCCAGAGTGTATTTTGAGATTACAAGAAATAAAAGGAAGAAAAAGGAGACATGGTTTAAAATCATCCTTCCCCCCCCAATCCTAAAATTCAGGAAATTCAGGATCAAACAAGCACCTTGTAAATCTTAAGGTTACTTGATTAGGCAAAGGCAGAGGGGGAGAAGAATGGGACATGAGAAGAGCGATGACCCTACTGAGGAAAATAAGTAAATAAATATATCACTCTTTTGCCTCAACTGTTTCACTGAGGTTTTAAGAACGGAGCAGAGAGGTAGGCTAAATCGAAATAGTTTAGATAACCAAGAAAATCCCCTTCCCATTCATCACCACCCAGTGCTTACTGGGTTGACCTGTGATGACTCTGGGTGATGGCTTTCTGCTTGTTATCTTCTTTGGGCAGAAACGGGCTTTCCCTGTGCAACTCAAAGTGCAGTAGCAAAGCGTTGGACTTTGGCAGCAATGAGAGGCAAACAAGCACTGGACGTAAAGATCAAGGTTGCTCATGTGAACGACATTGCCATCTTAAATCTCATGCCTTCAGAAAGATCTCTGTTTCCTTCATGTTTCTGTGTTTGGCCCTAAAAAGAGACCTGCATGCACTGAAGGAAGATACACAAGTGAGCGGGGGTGTGAGATAATCTGTCCCTTTCAGTTTAGGTCTCATCCTCATCTCTAGTAATTGAGCCCCAAAGCATGAAGTATAACATCCTTCTCAATATTTTTATTGTGAATAACAAGAATATCCAGATTTGTTCACATTATCCTCAGAAACACATACACTGTTTGAGTCTTGCCAAGTTCCCATCTTTAAATAACTTCCCATGGCAATGAGTTCTACAGCTGTTTATAAACATATTATATGTATACCATCTCAATTACACAGAGCAGGCAGGCACTCTTCTGTATTCTCTCTTCCTTCTAAACTTCCCATGTTATGGTAAATTCTCTAAGACTCAATGAGAATTTCTAGCAGCCTCTAGGGAGAATCAGACTGGCATATTTGACAAGCATTCCCATCTCCTTTCATTTTATGCTGTGACATGAAACTTGGGTGTTGCAATCAATACTTACCTTCTTTGCTCTAGACTGTTTTTTATGCTGTGATTACCACTGTAATAACTAAGCTCCTTTTCTGAGCCAAAGTGTGTATCTTTAGACTGTCAGGTGGAATTTGAGAGAATCCAAACTCTTCTCTTCCACATCACACTGCCTTGCTGTGCTGAGACCAGGGAAGTTGGATTGGGGATAAAATGCCTGATGATTTGATACAGGTTTCACACTAACTGTTCTAGGAAAACCGAACGGTTTGCTACTCAATTGGTTATGCAGAACCAGTAAGTCCGAGTCATTCAACCTTACGATAAGCCCCATAGACACCAATATGCCACAACACTTGGGTGCCAAACTCACAGCACTTGCCACAGCACCCTGGAGCAAGACCTTCAGGGAGGTTTTAATCACCAATGACTTGTAGGAAAGCAGCATGAGGATGAATAGGACTGTTTCCGTCAGTATGACTACTACCTCCTCAGGACAGGAGCTGCCTTTTTCTTCTGTTTCTCTACCCAGACAATGGGCTTGGCAGTGAGATCTCTGCTAAAGCCAAGACCTTGCAACAACTGTCCATGTCCATATTGCTGCTAACCTGATTCACAAGGGGCCACTCTTTAGGGCTTCTGTTGAGAAGGAGTTTATTGAAAAGTATATGAACATATACTAATCCTTATTTTTCCTATTTTTCCCAGGAAGCTCCTCCAGAAAACCAAGCATCTAGCATGGCTCTGAAAAAGATGGAGAGATGAGGAATGATAAATGATGAGAGAGCGCAGAACATCTCATAACACAACTGGCCATAGGTGGGTAGGCTGCCTGTGGTAGCCCACACAGAACCTGCCAGCATGATGAACGATACATGGCCCTGAGCTGGGACCTTGTCCAGGCTGATGTACAACTACTGGAAATTTGATTGGGCTGCATTCAGCAAGGAAAAAAAATCTATACCTTTGCGGGACATGGATGATGTAGGCTATGAGTTAATATTACAGAGAAGAAGATAATAGGATAGCACCCAGTCCTTACAGAAAGTCACAGAGGGGAGAATCTGGACTCTGTCCCTTTCAAGAGATGAGAGACTATAGGATATCCTTTAGTAAAATACTCCTGAGGCCGACAACTGCTAAGTCATCTAGTTTGTACTGGAAATCACTAATACTCATTCCCGCCCTAAATGAACAAACCACAGTTTCCCAATAAAACCAGTTTAGAGGGCTGTTATGGCTTAACGTCACATAGTGGGATGACAAAAGCCACATGGCACGGCAGGCTTAATAAGCCCGCAGCTGCATCCTGAATCGCAGGGGAAGCGATCAGACTACATGCAGGGAGGTGCTGGCCCGCTGCTGGAAGCTGCGGGTCAGCAGTCCCTGAAGAGAGCTCTGCTAGCTGAAGGAGAAGAGCTAATGAAGTTGTTCGTGCTCCCAGGCAATGCCTATTAAGCTATCCATAACTAGTTAGACCCCACTGCCCAGGTCCTCCAGCATAATAACCTGTCAGATAAGAAAGAAAAGGGCCTGACTGACTTTTTCTTCAGCTACTCTGTCAAAACCCAGTTAGTCAACCATCTGAAGAGGAATGGAGGAGGAGTGCAAGGACTTGCGTCGTTCCAAGGAATGTAATTTCCACTTTCATTACTATACACTGCCTAGAATTAAAGCTGATCTGTATTGTCATTTGCCATTTGAATTAAGTATTTCCCCCTTATCTGCCTTCTCCCCAGGTGTCAATACTACAGTCAACAACCACAGCCACACTCTAGCTATCTCATAGGGGAAGGACGAAAGGTTTTCCTATGGATTTTTCAGGGCTTGGGGCCTTACAGTTGAAAAATGCCTCGTTCAATTACTCGCTGAAGGACCAGCAAAGGAAGGGATGTAGCATTTTTTTAAAGTGACTTTTCTACTTCCTAGATAGGTGAGTGGGCTATGATCATTCCTGAGGCCCAGCAGCATTTAAATGAACCATCGCATGCATCCCTGCCTTCTTTGCATAAGTAGCTACACTGCCTTCCCTTTGCATTTGTATCTTCCACCTCCCAGCCAACAAGAAATAAATCATTTCTGCGGTTCTAACTCAGGTAATTAGCCAACAAACACTATTGACCAAATCAATGAATGAAAGAAACAGCAGACAAATTTGCTAATGAACTCCTTCAGGAGAGCGCACAAAGAAAAAGTAATTTGGCCCTCTCGCCCCCCAGTGCTGGTTTAATTTCACAACCTGTCCATTCAAAACCTCCTACACAAGCTCAATAACACTCGTTCTTCCAATTCTGCAGTCACGAGTTTAACTGCAAAAAGATCCACAGAGAGAGAGAGATTTTAGAAACCTTTACAATGTCTAAAATAGCTCTTTGATGCATAGCAGATGTCCTCAAAACCAGCATAAACGGAGCCAAAATGCTTCACAATCCTGGAAAGAGGAGATTCCAAGATAAGACAGATGTTTCTAACTGCAGCAGCTCTGGAATAGATTTGGGATGTGTATTAATTGTCAACCTCAAGGAAAATATTTAAAAGAAACCCTTGTGTCCGCCATTTTGGGACATGTGCCTTACTGGGCTACGTGTTGCACAAAGACCTGATGTCTGCCTGAAAGCAGTTCTTCTTATGCGTAAAAGATAACAGATGGGTTGAGATGCAGAAAGAGAGAGTACAACATGCAATGAGACGTGGAAGTGACAGACTGGGGACTGCCTGCCCTTCATCCCCAGCTCTAGCTGGTTAGGAGGGGGGTGCTTGGTAGGCTTCACTGTAGAGGGGAGGTCTGAGGATGGATTGAAAGGGGGCCAGTGAGATGGCACTGATGGATGCTAGCAAGGCAATGCCTCTGAGACACATGGCACAGGAGGAAGAGTGTGAGGGGGACATGCTGGAAGACTGAAGAACAGACCCAGGAAAACTGACACTGGAATCAAAGCGGAGGTGGGCTTCCCCAGTCCTGTTGTTTACCAGAGGGGATTGCCAGAGTCGAAATATGCTCTGAGGAGCCCTAAGAAGAAAGAGAAGAAGTCTGTCTGATACAATGCAGTAGGCGGTACAACTGAGAAAAAAAAAAAAAGCAAGAGCATCCAGCCAAAGGAATGAGTCAGGACAAGAACCTTCATATGGCTGTGCTGAACAATGTATCTGATGTGTATCAGGCCTTAGTTTTCATCAAGACTTGATCTAGTCCTCTTGTAACTCCCTGAATTTAGACAACATTAGGCTGCACTCACAGAATAGCTAGGGAGCATCTCCTACTGAAATACAAGAGTGAGGTGGAGGACCAAAATACTGAAGCAGCAGTAGGATGAAAGACTCAGTAAGAAATCAACTCTAAGAGCAGAACTGCCAAAGTCAGAAAATTTTGCATACACATAATTAAAGGTGACAAAGATAGGACCTATTTTCCCATACATGCCAATGTCACAACTGTGCTTAATACTGAAAATAGCAGAAAGTCAGGTAGCGACAATGATATCACTAAGTATTAGTGTCCCCCCCCATCAGCTCTGCTCCTCCCACTTCTTTCTGGCAGTCTTTACCCATCTTTCTTTCAATACTGCAAGAAATGGGCCAAAAACACAGACGGTGTATCTGGCTTTCCAATACATAAAAGCTCAGGAGGACTTTGGTTTGGCTGAAGGGATGAGAGAGGAAATTTGAATAAACCCAGTCTGAACCACAGACCTCAAATCCGAGTGCTTCTGGATGCAGCACTTGGATTTGGCCCTGTTCCAGTATCTCGTTCTGCCCATCTCTCTTTAATCTTCTTTGTGCAACTCTTCCCTTTTCCAGCTGTTGAACTGCAGTAAGACAGCTTGACTGTCTCTAGCACATGCAGAAAGCTTGTACTCTGCACACCTCAAGCCCTCTTTAACCCTTTATATATATGGGAATATCACAGAAAGTTATTCATATAGAGCTAATGGATGCTTTCCCCATCCACTTCAGATGACAAAATATCTGATGACAAAAAGAAATCCAGTAAAGGGCTCTCTCCTCAAAGGAGATAAGGCAGAAGAAGAGAAACCCACCTCTTGTTCTCATCCCAGTGATAATTTTTTAAGGGATGAAGGTTTCTTTGCAACCCAAGCTGCTGTCTGCATGGAGTCTAACTAGTGAAAGGATGTTCTTCTTCCAAGCTTGCCATGTCCTCAAACATGGGAGGTGCATTTAGATAGCAGAACAACGCTGGTGAACAATTCTGCTTCCACCCTGCTCATCACTCATTCTGCAGATCAAACACCTCCTTTATTCAACTCACAAAACACAGGAACACTGTCTGCCAAAGTGGAGAGTAATATAAAATCATCTATGCCATTACTTTCCTCCCTCTTTTAAGGCAAATCAATGGGAAGCAAACTCCGTGTTTTGTTTTGGAAGGATACTCTTCTGTGTAATGTCTAAACAGAAATCCTCTCTGTCTCTTTCTCCCTCCCTCCCCAGCAGTGTTTTTTCTCCATCCCCTTGATGTTCATTACCAGCAGGAGAGATTGAAACAGCTAGATGAAGACCAAAGCTAAACAGAATTACAAGTCCAATTCTGTAGAGCATCTACTGAAGTAATTTCAGTTGTTCCCTGGGACAACCTGGTTATCGCTTTGGAGGTCATGCTGCAGAACATGCTTGCAGTGCATTTAAGAGCCTTGCCACTTTCCTACAGCTGCCTGAATTGCTACTGAAATTTTCAGTAATGTTGTAAGAGAAAACTACTGCACAGTTCACAAATCATCAGCACAGTACGGTCCTGTTGGGTCACTTACCTGTTGGGGTGAGGTGCCTCCAGGTGATGACAGGCTCCGGACGTCCATTTGCCATGCAAACCAGGGTCACGTTGCTGCCCTCATTCACAGTGATGTCTGAGGAGATATTGGAGATCTTTGGTGGAACTGTGAAGACGAAAGAAAGTTGGACATTGTTACTTCTGGAGGATAGCTGGTCTGACTTGTTAACCTGTCTACTTATTAACCAGAGGCAGCCATGAACCCCTCTCACAGGCTGTGCTCCTCATTACTACCTGGTTTTCTGAACTGTATCAGTGCTCCAAGTACAAGGTCCTGGCTTCTCAGTAGACAAGAAAATCAATTCAAGTGCAACAACCTTTTGATGGTGCAGACATGTAAAAAAAGAATGGAGAAAGATACAGGGAGCAGCGGTCTGATTTCAGGAGTATGCACAGGGTGAAGCAGCCAGGAGGGGGAAAGGAAAAATGGAGCAGAGATGCAGGCAAGGTCGCAGCTGAGCCAGGAAACACTGAAAAAGCAGGGCCTTCAGGCTGTGAGAAAGCAGCCAACATTGACTAGGAAGAGAACCTGACACAGCGCCCCCAAAAAGTCCAACAGGGGTAACTTCTGGGGCAGCACAGTGATGGGAAACCAGCGTAACTCACGTCAAAATCAGACAGTGAGGAGACCAAAACAGCATCTCCAGGAAAGCCTCCTGCACCAGACTTCCTCTAGCTTCTATCCTTAATTTTCTCTTCTGGGAGCTGTCTTACAGGGGTACGTCTGCTTCAAGCAGCTACAGCTAGAAATGAATGGCCTTTTTGGCAACTGTGATGCTTTGTGTCTGGGGGCCTGGTGACTGCAGGCCAGGAGCATGGTATTTCAGCCTCCAAGCCTTCCCCCTGGTCAGGGCAGGCCGTGGCTGCTTCTCCTTCCTCACATTCACGTCTCGCTTCCACGCTTCACACTCAGGAGGAGGTGAGGGAGTTTGGCTAAAAGGGAACCTTCTAGTTTTTTTTTTTTTTTTTCCATTCCCCAACATCCAAATGTGTGTGTAGTGAGGAATGAAACAACATCATTTTCTGCTTTGCTTACCACAGAGTAAACAGACAGCAACCTCCCCTTCCCACTTCCTGGCAGGAGCAGCTGATGGTCCTTTCGAGGCAAAGCTGCCTATGAGCTAGGTGGGGAAAAGGAAATGGAGCCTGAAGAGAGCAACTCACCTCTTCAAGCTGTGTGGCTGGATTCATAGGAAAATTGTTTACCCACAGATTTTTAGCCCCAGTCCATAGGCGTCAAGCTCATGGCTATGCCTTTAGTATCTACAGTCACGGGACCCCTTTGGAGTCATCAAAGCTTGTGACCAGGGTGGGTGGGTGATGAAGGGACTTGACAACAGATGGTTGGTTTCTGCTACCAGCTATTTTATCAAGAAGAGGCAGTGGATGAAGCCTGCTTTAGCAAGACAGAAGCAGCCTCAAAATCAAAGGCCCTGGTGGGGAAATTTAACCACCCTGATATTTGCTGGGTGGGTGAAAGTGGTGGGATCGAGCAGCCCAGGAGATATGGGGGTTCAACAGTTCAGCATCAATTAATGGTGTGCCCTTGCAGCAAAGGCCAACCATATCCTGGGTTATATTAGCAAGAGCATAGCCATGTAAGTGGAGCGAAGCGATTCTCTCTCTCTATATATACAGTGCTTCAGATACTGTCTCGTAAGCACTACACCCAATTTTGGTCTGCCCAGTACAAGAATACCATTGACATACAGGAAGGAGTAAGTCTGCCAGAGGGCTTCCAAGATAGTCAGAGGGCAGCAAGCACATGACACACAAGGACAGCATAAGAGTGAAGGAAAGATGAGTGACGATCTTATTGCTGTCGACAAATACCTAGTGGGAAGGTGCAGAGTAGACAGGCAGTCTGTTCTCAGAGGTGCACAGTGAACAGCAAAAAGCAGCAGACGAGAGCTGCTACACGGGCAAAATTCTGACTCAAAATGAGGTAGAAGCTTTCACTTTGGCAAGGTTAAAGATAGGAACAGGTTCCCCAGAGAGGTGGTGGAATCTCTGTCCCTAGAGATATGCAAACCTTGCTTGGATAAAACCCTGAGCAGCTTGCTCTAACTGGCACCAAGAAGGAAGGAGAAGGGAACTTGGAAGCTTATCTACTGTGCAAGAGCTTGAGTTGACGGCTGGGCTCCTGGTGAAGCAACCAAAGCAAGGCATGTTGGGGAAACAGTTGTCTGCACCTGGGTCCCCTTCCCAGGAGAGGAGGAATTTCAGAGCAGGGATATCTGCCTAGCAGCACAGCACTGGGTAAAGCAAAGCATAGCAGAAAATTGTCCCCTTTCGCTCAACATCCCCTGACAGACACAAGCCCTGCTACATTTTTACATCTGTGATTCACTGTAAGCCATCAGTAGTGCATCCACACACAAAGGAAGAGGTCAGAGAGGACAGAACAAAGCAAAATGAACATTATTGGAAAAGAGTGATGTCAAAAATTAGATCCCGTCATGTTGAGAGGTGCATGAGAGTTTCGCTGGTGGTAAAAGAAATCCATTTCCTTCCTCCTCATTTATCACAGTCCCATACCTGGGATTTTCTGCACAGCAAAAAGGGACCCATGGAGAGCCCCCGCAGGAGGTCTGGGGGGAGCTGCCGCCCGTGGGGGACCCGTGCTGGAGCAGTTTGCTCCTGGGGCATGGACCCCGTGGTACGGAGCCATGTGGGAGCAGGTCTTGAGGAGCTGCTGCTGCCTGTGGGCAGCCCCCGCAGGCTCAGTTCGGGAAGGACGGCATCCCGTGGGAGCAACCCCACATGGAGCAGGGGCAGGGAGTGACCGTGAGGGAGCGGCGGAGACGAAGCATCAGGGACTGACCGCAGCCCCCATTCCCCTGCCCTACTCAGGGGGAGGAGGTAGAAGAGGGTGGATGGGGGGAAGGTGTTCTTGTTTTTTTTGTTCATTTTTTGTTTCTCCCTGCTCTAGCTTTTTAGTAATAGGTAATAAATTATATTAATCTCCCTACGCTGAGTTTGTTTTACCCGTGACGATAACTGTTGAGTGATCTCCATGTCCTTATCTCAACCCTCAAACCCTTTCCATCGTATATTCTCCCCCTTTCTCTTTCAGGAGGGGGAAAGAGAGAGCAGTTGGGGTGGAGCTCAGCTGCCTACAGCTTGGGATTTGCATCAGGGGAAAAGAAAAGCCACGCAACAAACCAAGAAAAGGCCTGTTCTGGGCTAAGCTGAAGTAGGTCTAGCAGATGGAGGCTCTGGCAGAACGGTCAATGCCCAACCAAATGGTTGAGTGGGCAAAACCTCTACTGGGCATCAGCAGCGGAGCTGCAGTGAGGACATGTGCACCCTGCCACCTTCCAAAGCCGTCAAGTCGTTTTAGTTTGCAGCGCATCAAGTAAACTCAGAAAATACAAACAGATCTGACCATGCAGACCAAATGCCCAAGAGGAGAAAGATGTGTCCAGATGGACGTATCTGGCTTTTCAATGGAGGCAGGAAAGAGCATTCAAAGCTGAAATCCTGTTAGGAGTATAACAGCTGGTTGCCTTCAGCTGCCACCTTGGTTGGAGGGCAAGGAAAGGCTGAGAGGGAGGGGAATAGGGTAGGAAATAATCTCCCTGTAAATTTAAAAAAAATAAAAAACAAAAAACAGTTTGGTTTAGTCTGCTTAAAAGCCAGCCAGCATTAAAAGTGACCAGATCTTAGTGGACAGTAATTTCTCTCAGATTAAAAAAAAAAAAAAAAGTCAGACACTTAATTTTCAGGGTGTCAAGGCAGCGTTTTAAAACGCTGAAACTGTCAGCACCAGCAACAGTTAGCATTGCCTCCTTGGCACTTGTCATTACTTCGCACACACCTTTTTAGGACAGTCTTGAAATGAGAAGCTTTGACCTTATTATTTTTTGCCCATGTGTGGGTTGTGTTATGTTTTCACAGTTCCAGACTGCTGGAAGTGTGATTGCTGAGAAAGAAATCTGCTGGGCCCAGGAACTTCTGGGGTGTCACAGCTTCCTTTTGCCCAGCCATCTTGTGGGTGACCCTCATCTGGAAAAACCTCATGAGTGGCCTCTGTGAGCCATTAGAACAAGCAGAACCACCACAGCCCGGAGAGCCACAGTATGGGAAGCACTACAGTTAAATAGTACTTTGAGGCATTTCCCTATTTAGACTAACAACTCGTCCATCCAGAGACCAAGCTGCTGTCAGACCCTTCCGGCTGCGGGGACATTGAGAAAGCACTGCCAGGCCTCTGGTACTTCTGAGGAAGAACTGTCAGACTCTTTCCTCCCTTTCAGCATAAATGTAATACGGGACAGCCATCACCCTGTGCTTAGGATCCCACTGGATGCAGCTGGGAGAAGAGATCACTGTGCAGAACACCACATACCATAGCACAGCCCTATGGAAGATAAGCACAGCCCAGTGTCCCTCCCGCTCCATCCCTGGAAAAGCAGGATGACATACCCATACCAGGGACAGATTCTGGAGAGTTCAAAACAAGCTGTGGGAAGAACGGCTTGAAACTTGTATATTTATTTCTTCTACATTTCACATCTACTGGACAAGTCTGAGGCCAGCTCAGCATCTCCTCATGCGTGACACTGAAGGTAAATAAGAAATACCAAACTAACCAGCAGCCATTCTTCTTGAGAAACTCAAATCTGGAAGAGGAGGGAACTGCAAAGCAGAAGGAGGGGGGCAACAGTAGAGCTGGCATCAAAATTCAACTCTTAGGCACAGCGCAGTGACAGAACTAGGTAGGAAAGGGCTGCGCAGAACCTGCCTTGCACTGAGCCTGTTCAAGTTAATTGCTGTCAATCCTTCACTTTCATGACAACTGCAACTCACATTAATTTAAATAATAAGAAAGACTGAGACATGAAAAATAGAGCACACTCCCCCAGCGCAATCACTGTTGCTCTCAAGATGAAAGCAAGTGATTTGTTTCCACAAAACATTACTGTGTCTCAAAAACACCCGCTACAGCAGTTATTACAAGCCAGGGGCTGCATACAGGAGGCAGCAAGGAAACCACAAACAAGAGAAAGCACAACATCTGTTGTTGTTATCCTTACCTTTTATGACCAAAACCCTTGAGAGCTCAAAACTCCTCCTGAGATATTAGCTGGGATTGCGTGGGCCAGGTCAGCATTATCATTTAAGGCTATGGAAGTAGATAATGAGTGATGCTACACCTCTAATCTCCTAGGAAATGAGTCAGCCCAATGCTAAAAGATGTGAGCTCACAGCCAGGAGGCCAGCTCCTGAGTACCTTTCCAGGAGTGCAACAGGGGATGGAATAAGAAAGCATCAAGGCCACCCTTGCTGGTTCACAGCTAGACTGTCTGGCTGCTCCCTTTCAGCTAACAGGGCTCTGCTTAAGACTTTAAGTTGCAGTCTTACACTCTGGAGCAGCTGCTCCCCATTCTGAAATCACAACATTCAGGTATTTTGTCAATAAATCAGGAAACACATTAAGAAAAAAAAAAAAAAGTAATTCCTACTCCAGAGAGCTAAAATACAGCAAAAGCCATTTAATCTACCCAAGAAGTAGAAGCAAACAGCACCAAAAATAAGAAAGCCCAACAGCCCATTACCTCCGTTTAAGCACTCGAACTGCTCATCCCAGGAAGGGCACCTTGAACACAGGCAAGAAAGTTACCACAACCCCTGCCATACATCCCCATTAGTTCGTTACCTCCTCCGGTCTGTTTACTTCCCTCTCTATTGGCAAGTAGGACCCCCCCTTTGTTGGAGAAAATAGGACTCCCACCCACTGATCCGCAGGAGCCCCTAGCTTACAGGGCAAAAAGAAAAACATCAGGACTTCTCTCCAAAGTCAAAGGAACTTTGCAACCACTAAAGCCCTCCACAGGTGTCTATCAATTAGCCTCCAGAGTTCTCATTTCCTTGTCCCCAGCTCCCAATTAACAGCACTTTGCAACAAACACAAAGACGCTAATAGGCCCCAAGGCAGAGGCAGGGGGGATGCTGACCACCGCATGGCCCTTGAATGCTTTAGAGCTGCCACCTTGCTCACCACAATTAGGGGTCCTTTCCTGGGGCAATTAATTGACAGCAAATTGGCCTCATTAGTCATTGTTTAGTCAAAGTGTTAGTGGGGAGAGAGGGCTTGAAGAAGGGGCTGAGCTGCTAAACACAACTAAATGGTTTAATTTCCCTCTTCTGCGTGGAGCAGGCTAATCGCAGCTTTTTGCAGCGGTAACAAGGCACAGCTTGTTGCTGCTTAGATCCGCACGGGGAGCGAGCGGAGGGCTGGAAAGTAAAATCCAGACACCCTTCGGGACGTGGCATGCTAATGTTTTGGAAGCACTTCACAGATGAAATGTGACATGAGACCCGAGATGTGTTTTTTTACGGTCTGATTCATGCTGGAGCCTCAAACAGAGAGAGATGGAGCTGTCACCGGGGCAGGAGGGCAGAGACTGAAGTTGTTGAACTTCCCTGAAGAGAGTGGACTCTGAAAAATCCCTCTGACTTTCTGCTCTGCTTGGTTTGCTTCACCCTGCTAGTGCCCCTCTCAGTGGCCTTAAAGCTCTGGTGAGGTAGAAGGAAATGCTGAAGGCTTGTTTTTGTGTCGTGCTGTTTTTTTAAATCTCCTGGGAACAAAAAAACAAAAAAGCTCTCAAAGTACACTTCAGCGTTTTTACAAGGTGCAAAAATTGCTTCTTCCTATTGTCTGAAAGGGGGCGTCTTATCGCTTCCATCCCTGGCAGCCTTTAGGGAACAGCCTACCCCACCCAGAGCATGGGAACCGCTGAGGAGACCTGCGGCCACCAACCCACGCGTGCCCCTGCCCTGCCGGCCCCGGGGTGGCAGACTTCCAGACTCCCACCCGAGCATCGCTGCCGATGCGCGGAGAAGCTGGGCTGAAGGAAGCGCGGGGGCTGCTGGCGTGGCCCTTGCGTCAGAGCGAGCTTCCCTCTTCGCGCAGCCGAGCCTCACCCGCCGGGACGCCGCAAAGGAAAGGGTTTAAATCGAAACGGGGACGGCGCCGATTGCGCTGGCTGGGAGCAGGGGAGCAAGCAGGATGCTGTAAATCAAAGCCGGGTGGGAAGCCTCCCCCCCCCCCCGCAGCCTGCCGAGCCGAGGAACGTGTCAGACCTCGCTGCGTTCGAAAGAGAGTCGGCGCGGACGAGCCAAACCATTTCGTCCAGAGGAAAGCTCTGCCTCATCTGATATACATTTAAGCGCCCGGGCTATTTTTCCACATGAAATTGCGTGGCAAACACCCTCGGTGCATTGTTTCTTCGCAGAGAGAAGCATGGGGTATAAACCTGCTGGACTGCTCTATCTGTCAGCCCTTGGAGAAGTCAGCGCAGAACTGGGCTCTACTGCTTACATTCATTTTCACCAATTTACTTTTTTTTTCAAACTCGTCTCCATGAAACTGTCAAGAGAGAAATTATTCCACTTCCTGACTGAGAGAGAAACAGAGAGAAGAAAATATCTTGAGTCTCCAGCCAACCTCATTTTTCAGTGCGCTGATGTGATGCTGTGGGACAGGGGTAGAAGCAGTCTCAGTCCTGCTCTGAACCCAGTGCCTCAGCTTTAAAACCAGATTCCAGCCTTTTTTACCTAACGCAGTTCCAGCTCCAAGCCTGAACCCCAGTCTTGGTCCCATGCTGACACCATTTCACCTAGGATTTCTGGTGTCTCCCCAGCAAAAGGGGTAACCAGCCCTCCTCTTCTGGCGCAGATCAGGACAGCAGGTTCCCAGCTGCATGCTTAGCACAAAGCACAAGCCAGGCGTGTGCCTGATAGCCCCTTATCTCCAGATTTGGACCTCTGCATATGAAGTATTGGTTCCTTGCTACACCATTTCTTTCCTTTCCAATTAATGTATCACATTTACACCGGGATTGCAGAGATCTGCTTATCTGTGGTTCATTCATCTCCTTAAACAACAGCTCTGTGCGTTTGCTTTCTGACCAGCCCTCCTCGAGAAGCCTGCTGTGAAAACACAGCCTTGTTCACAGGACATGTGTAAGCAACAAGAGAAGTGCTTGCCACGCTCATCCCAAGGGATTAACCCTTGGAATGCTGCCTAATCCCAAGCACTTTAAGGGCCACAGATGTACACAGCATTTGGTCTTTGTGCTTGAAGTGTGTTTGTATTTTCTCTCAGACCCTTTGTTTTAAAACCTGGAAGCGTTTACATACAGGACTGACATAATACATGATCTTTTCTTCTGCAGATATAGTCCACCATCCTGGAAGATAAATTCTGTGAGAAAATATCTCCTCGGTGTCCAGGTCCTCCAAATGCACCTCTGAGAGTTTTGTTAAGAAAAACTTTTTTATAGAAATATTAAGTGTGTTGGATGTACATGAGATGCAGCAAATCCTAATGTACAGCCTTTTTTGGGCTTGATTCAAAGCCAGGGAGCTCCTCCTTTGATGTTAATGGCCTTTGGACAAATTCTTTTAATGCAAGAATGGGTGATGGCTTCAGGAAGTGTTGCAACCAGAACAGGGATGCTTTATTAGACAATTAAGAGAAAGAAAAAAAAAAAAGCCAGATTATGGCTTTTTAACTGACTCCCTGCAGTCCTTGGTTGCTGCCTATCAACTCTTTTTGGGAAGTAGACTAGAGAGCTCAAGCTAGGCATGGGAAGAAAACACAGAGAAAAGCCTACGTCATTCCAGGGCAAGAGGTACAGGTTCAGAGAGGGTTTTGATGAGTTATGAAGATGACTGGGATTTCCTGATTAGGAAAGCAGGGGAGGAAGTTAGTTTCAGCTGACATCTCACTCTGGATGAAGACAAGGTTGAGACAAGGTTGTCCATCACAAATCTATGGTCAGGAGAAACACAGCCAAAGTGTTTTCTTTGTTTTTGTTTGTTTTTTTCATTTGTTTGTTTATTGATTTGTTTTTGAGATCATATACTTTTGCTTATGTTCAGCTCTTCAGGGACAGATGAACAGATGAGACAGAAGAGAACAGCCTTCATGAACCACCAGATGGAAATCTACACACTGGCTGAAAAGCCAGTTCTCTTCAAACTCTGTGATAAACCAAAGGGAGGTGCATACAATGCTCTAAGTGTCTTGTGCGTACCGCATACCCAAGGATCTGGCTCCGTTTCAACCAAGACAGACAGCTTCTCTGTGACAAGCCTCTCACTCAAATCAAATGCATGTGGTAGATGTAAACCAGCTTTTACTAGCAGGCTTTCCTTCCTTGCACGTTGGAATGAGCAAAATGGAGTGGGACAGCTTGCTGTAACCACCTTTTAAGATTGCTTTCAGGCTTCTAGGAGAAGTACAAAGCTAGTGTAATACTTTGGGACTGCTGGTTTTGTTTCTAGCACAAAGTATAGAGACCAATGCAAAAAATCTCATACTCAAACCTTTACATACTTTGGATAAAATTCACTCCTGTGTGAATTCACACTGTTTCCCCAGGAAGAAGATTCACTTTGTCCAATTCAATGAATGATGACCGTCTATAACAGAAGCCACCATAGCTCCTTCACTGAGTAGTTAGTTCAGCAATAAGAAGATTTAGCACAGAGCAGCTGCCTCTTCTGATGCTGAAAGCCCCACCAAAAACACATCAAGCGAAAATGAACCTGAGCCAAAGCCTCATCTCCAAAAAGCTGCGAATTCTGAGCATGAAAAAGACTCAAAGTGCAACTCCACATTTTTTCAGCTTGGGTTGCTCAGCACATTCCTGCATTGTCACTATTGCTGGATCCACAGATGGTGGCCTTCCTCAACACATGCAGCTATGAAATGCCAGCTGTGAGACCTTCAATTGTTAGCTATTGTTGAGCTCGGGGATAGCTGCAGCAGCGTGTTTTCTAAAGGCCACAATGTTATCATCAGCCATCTGAGAAGGGAAAGACAGAGAGTTCAAGGCAAAGAATCCCTTCTGTCAGAAATGCTCATCTAGACAAATCTGATCCAGCAGAAAAGACGAGAAAACAAATCGAGTGTTCCTGAAGTGAAGGCATCTTCAAACAAAATAAGCAGCTGGCTGGAGCTGAGATGTAAATGTGGTGATTTCCTTCCCACAAACTCCTTCCCACAAACCAACCGAGAGGCGAGGTTTCTTGGGGAGTCGAGTTTCTGCTACCCGAGCTTCCCTGCCAAAAGAAAGAGTGCTCTGTTTTGGTTCAGCCACGTGCAGCAGCACCTTGAGGTCTTGGAAGTTTCCCACTGTTTTGTTTTCCAAGCTTTGCCATGTGGTAAGGACACGCTGTGTATGCGCAGACAACCGCAAGGGATGTGAGGGATGGATTCCAAGAGCTTTGCTCTGTAAACACATTACTGGTGCCATTTCAATTAAAGGAGAATCTCTCCCAGACGGCCAGGCACAAGGCTTATTCCTTATAACCTGCAACTTTATAAAGGCATATAAAAATGCTGGCTGTCCCTTTTCCCCCAGTTCAAGTCTGAACTCTTCAAAATTGACAGGACTTTTTTTTTTCTGGTGTTTTTGCAGTGTTAGCAAACTGAGGTACTTAGCATATTATGTGCTAGGACTGCAAAGAGATAGAAGGGACCAGAGCCTTGGGTATGCAAATTCCACTGGAGCTGAGAGGAATTACCCACCCAGATCATCCTGAGAGGATGGGACCATATATCAGAATGATATATCAGAAGACTGGGTGTCTACAAGAAAACTATACATGAAGGTGTCTACAAGAAAGCAGCAGCAGGATTTTGTAAGAAGTTTCAGAATAGTGAGTATCAAATTGAGAAGAAATAGGTAGACATTGTTCTTTCAGGAGGATAAGGTTTCATCCAGAAAAGATCTCCAGCACCTTTATGCTGAGGCAACAGCTCTACAGACACCCTTTGTCTAAAGTTTTGCAAGAAAAAACTCCCCACCACAGAAATCTAGCACTACTGGCTGAAGAGCAGGAACGAGGTGATTCCCCCTATTGCTCAAAAGACAAAAGTGCTAATCAAAACCGCATGTGCTTCCAATCACAGCAAAGGATCAAAGGCTAAGTCCAATGGAAAACACAAGCCACATCTCTGCAATTATAGCATGTCCACATCTGAGCACCTCTAACATCACAGTTAGCAGGGTAAGCAGCCCTACTCAAAACTGAAGAGAGGAATGACTTTGTGAATGACTTGGTAGGCCTGGGATCCCAGGTTCTGTGAATGGTGTGCTATATGGTATAATGGTGCACTTTTGCTATAACCTTGAGTAAGTCAGTCCACCTTTCTGAGACCCAGTTGTCCTTCTTACTCTTAGCGAATTACTGCGTGCAAGATGTATGGCATCCCCACTGACTGGCACCTGATTGGCGTCATGACAGCTATGATGACTTCACCTCTACAGCTCCAAATGATCAGCAGGAGGGGTAGGGGAGGGATATCTGCAAAACCTCACACTGTTAAAGGGAATTCCCTCTGAGGAATTATCATGCTGCAAACTTCCCTGGCACAGCAAAAAGTGCAAACCCAAGGCAGATTCTGATTCTTCATTGCTGATAGAAAGTAAAGATAAAATACTCTTTTACAGGCTGAGGAAGTTGGGGTTGTTCAGCCTGGAGAAGAGCAGGCTCTGGGGAGACCTTATAGTGGCCTTCCAGTACCTACAGGAGGCCTACAGGAAAGCTGAGGAGGGACTCCTAAAAAGATTTAATTAGATGTAAGGAAGAAATTTTTCACTGTGAGGGTGGTGAGGCACTGGCACAGGCTGCCCAGAGAAGCTGTGGATGCCCCATCCCTGGAAGTGTTCAAGGCCAGGCTGGATGGGGCTTTGGGCAACCTGGTCTGGTGGGAGGTGTCCCTGCCCATGGCAGGGGGTTGGAACTGGGTGGGCTTTAAGGTTCCTTCAAACCCAAACCAGTCTGTGATTCTAAACCAGTTTTCCAAAATGCAAATAAGGAGAGAGTCAGCCATGTTGCTCATAAATCCAAGGGAAATAGCAGGACCCACAAAACATTGCACGAACTGAAAAAGGAACAGAAGTGTAATCAATATAGTTAGGGATACTGATGGATGAGAGGGATGCACTCATACGCTTTCTCTTCTGATGGTCATGATATACTGGAGTCTGCAAAACTGATTTCCTTAAAGTATAAAGAGCGATAAAAAAAAGAAGAAATTTTGCATCAGAACACAATGATGAAAACTCTGCCAAAGCCTAAGGAAAAGCAGAGATATAACCGAGATGGCATCACACTATGGATCAACCTGCCACTGGATCAGGCACAGACACTCATGACAAATAGGCACAAGGGATGCGGCGCAAATACAGTGTGACACCATATCCTGGGCATACGCTTGATGTATGGAGGATTAAATACCACACACACACATTGTCCTGGGTAGATTCTATCTAGAGTTGACAGATACCTGAGGGATCTGTCTCTTTCTTTATATACTTTGGCAATTGCCATGCCAACACAGGATTATGGGACTGGGAGGGTGAGGAGGAGAGATCATTTGCTACTCTGTTTAACAGAGGCCTTATCCTCTGGGGAGATTTTGTCAAGATGCTGGACTTCTTCTTAAATGATATTTCTACCTGCCTAAACACATTTGGGGTTGATGGCCATTTCTCCTTTCCTCTGTCCCCGTGACACAACAGCTCACTCCTCTGCAGTCCCAAACCAGCCTTAAAGCAAGCGTGGCTCCTGTAAGGCGGGTTGAAGGCTGCTGCCCTCAATCCCCAACCCCACGCATGCTGCAAAGAGAAGAAAGTAGGCAATGGGCTACAAAGCCCGATTCCTTTCCCCCTCTGGTGAGTCCTCTGACTGACAGCTCCCTTTGTCAAGAGAGACAGGCTGTCTTGAGCGTGAGATAGCTAACTATCACCTGGGGAGGCTATTAGAGGGAGAGGGAGGGAGAGGACGTCAGACAGAAACACAGACACGGCCAGACAGACAGAGAGAAAGGTGAGCTGAGGAGGGGGAGAGAGGAAAGGAGTGACAGAAGATTTCAGATTCAGATGCGAGAAAGACAGTAGCACTTGATGAATTAAGTTGTCAACTTTGGCATCACCTGTGTACCTTGTCATGCCAATAAATTCATTGAAGCTGAAGCTGCACTGAGAGTTAAGAGTGAGAGTGCTGATGGAAGGAAGAAATAACAGCCCATTTAAAGATTCAGAGCAATTTATTAGTTACCTCAGAAGGGAAGCAGTGACACCAGGGAAGGAGAGGTGCTTCCCCATCAAGCTGGTCAGAAAAACTTGTTTTGGATTTGAGACGTCCACCCAGCTGCATTGCAGAATGCAAGGAGATCGACAGAGACCTGGTTCAAGAAGGAGAAATGCAGGGAAGAGACTCACTGAAGTCCAAGGGGAGCAGTGAGAATGTGCTTCTTTGTGCCTCCAGCCAACTCTTGACATGTGGAGGGAAGATGTTTGACAACAAACAGGCAAATGTCCATGGCAAAGGGCACTAAACATGGTCAGCATTGCAGTGCTGGGGGAACATGAAGGACACCGGAGATGGAAACCACAGCCCCGGCACAGAGGGGTGCAGTGACAGAAAGCTGAGAGGGAGATAAAACTCTGCTGACTTTGAAGTTGGAAGCACAGCACCAATTGGGCAGAATTACTGGAAGTATTTCCTTCCAACAGGGAGAAATTCTGACTCGGCCGTATATGTGGGGAAGCCACTCTTCAGCTTGAGTGAAACACAAAGACTTACAACTGTCCAGGATATTTGGAGAGTTTGTGTGTGCACATGCACAGCACTGGGCAACTCCATGCAGAGAAATAATAGGTATGGCATGAAACCATCACACGTGGATACCCCTGTTTGTGTATATACGTAAAAAATACATACACGCTTCGAATACTTACATATGTAGGCAACACATACACATACATATGAGCACTTATACTGCAGTTTGTTCCTGAAACTTCCTGTCTCTTCAAGAGCTCTTGTTTGGCTGGTGGTCTGTGAACTGCCAACCAGCCAAGACAAAGCTGTCCTGACTGTGGTCCCCGGAGCTGCACAGTGTAGCTCTGTTGGCTGCCTTCAATTTGATATGAAATGAGCACGGGGATCCCACTGAGCCAAGCTCCGTTCTGATCTGACTGGTCCCCACATCAGATCAGCTACAGTGCCCTCAGGCTGTGGCGCTGTATTAAAGTTGAGGGCAGCTTTAATCTGCTCTGCTGTTTGCACAGTGGAAGCTGTGCTTCACCTACTGGGAAATTACAGATACGTCCCTCATTTGAGCAAAGTGGGCATTTCTTTTCCAGGAGTTGTGATCTGTGGGTTCATGCAACTTAGTTTAAATGATCCAAACTGGTGGCTGCCAACTCTTCTCACTCCGAGGACACCTTGCAATTTCCCAGGGGCAGTACAGGCACCATGTAGTGAATGTAACCCTCCTGACAACTGGTTCTGCTTTCCTGAAGTGCACAGGTTTCTTGGGAGGCAAAGACAGAAGGGGGAAGATGACTCGGAGAAGGAACTGGGGATGAGAAAGTGAGCTGGTGCTTAGCTCAGCCTGCAAGCAGCCTGCAGCACAGCTCCAAGAGGCCTGGACACCCATCTGCATCCATCACATCCCTCCAGTGCACTACAACATTTTCCCCATGACATCAGGAACCTGATGTTTCAGTTTCTTTTTCTCTGTCCTGCTGCTACCTGTTGGGCCACCTCTTCTGCTCTTGCAGTTTCCTTACAAGTGTGAGTGTTTATTTTTGTTATTTTCTTTTGAAGGGGAGAGGGGTTGGGAGAAGAGGAAAGCCAGGATTAGGTTCCTGCTAGGATGTTGTTAGAATGGATGGAACAAGTGAGAATGGGGAACAAGAAGGGTGAGCTGAGGAGCAAGGCTGCCTACACAAAACGGTTGGTACTGAGATGAGCTAAGAAAAGACAAAATACTGACAGCAACCTGCCCTGCTTTCTGTCACACAGAGATCCTAAGCTGCAGAACCCAGTACTATCTTAGCTGAAGGACACAGAGAGCTTTGAGCAGGTCCATTTACTCAGAGAAAAATCTGCAAAGCAAGGAATTCAACAGGAATCAGTACTTGCGATTGCATGCCAGTTGTGCACACAAATTTGAGAGACAAATGCAAGGAATAAAGAATATTTTATGAAGAAACAGGTAGCAACAGACGCAAAGGATAGTGGGGGCTGGCAGAGGGGAGAAAGGAGGGCAGGGCAGAACCAACAGGTGACTGACAAAATGGAGAACAGATCGTGTAATTAATCTTGAAAGGATCTTGAAAAATACGGTAACAAAGGCACAGGTAAGGAGGATCACAGAAGAAGCACAAGCCTGCAAGAAGCATGCCCACATATACTGCCTTGCTGTCAGCAAGCTATCTCATGGCTCTGAGACACTTGTTCCACCCCTCTTTGCCTTCTTTTTTTCCTCCTCTTCTGCCTCTTCTCTTTTCCAAGACTTTGGGTCAAGGAATGCCCCAGCAGTGTACGTGTGCATACAATATTTAATGCACCATTAGCCTCGGTCTTACTTGGGCTTTTTGGTTATTGTTACAATAGAAATGCACCAGTCCAGAATTTCAGACTCACTGCTCTGCAGTTTGACCAAGGTTTTTTTCTTTTGCAAAGACCAGTGCTGTAATCCAGGCCTACTTTCAGAAAACCTAATTTGCAGACATGATACCTTGCAGAGGAAACATTATTAGCTGGAAAATTTCCTTCCTCAAAAAGCCGTTTATAAACAGCCGTGACCAGCTTGCTCTCCTGGAACTGCTGAGGAGCCCAGAACACCTCAAAGAAGGCTTGCCTTTAGCTGGGTCTAGCCAAGGAACTGATAATGGCATTGTAAAGCAATGATGGGATCATGCTAGAGGCTACAGAAAGGAAGAAAGACTTTTATTTGGAAATACCATTCAATAGTAGGTATGCTGATTAATAAATAAATGAAAAGAGGTGACATTCATGATGACATTTAAATAACTGAGGTGCCAACTGCTTGTTAAAATACCACATGGTAAAGAAAGAGGCAAACAAAGAAACAGGGCTTGGACAAGCAGTGAGTAATGGTGACCCAATCAATTTAACTATTGATAAAACACAGGTGAGGAAATATTCAGGAAAAAAAAATCTCTGCAAATCATCAGCTAATGGATTAAATGCATCTGAGTGCGCGATGGAAATTAACCGATCAATTCACTCAACAGCTGCTAATTATATGTGACAAGGCACACAGAATTCAGAAGGTACATGGGGCTCAGAGGAAAGCAGCGCTGGCAGAAATATTTGGAGGCTGCCTCTTGCTACTGTGGGGTAGGATACTTACCCCAGCGAGAGAACGCAATTGCTGATTAAATATCAACTCTGCGAATGTTTGAAGTCTGTATTTCAAGAGCGTGGAAAGGAGGGTTCTTTCCTACTGCTTTGTAACAATTTGCAACATTAGGTATAAATATATGGTATCAAAATTAACATGCCAATCTAAACAAAATTAAATGTAATGATACAGTCAAAATGAAACGTTTTTGCCTCATTGCAGTTAAACGTTTTGACATTAGCAAAATGAAACGAGGAAGTTAAAATGATTTGTTGTGACGCTCATCTGTCAAAAAAATTTGTTGCATCACCACGCTCCTGCAAAACACTTTGACGCTGGCAAAACTGATCTGCCAATAGGAAGCTATCTCACATTTTCTGATCACTGTTTTCATAATTTTATTCTGAATCATCGTTCACAGTAGTATATGGCTGACCACGGTTCCATTTCAGTCTGCGTTGTTTAGGAAATGGTCTTAGGAAATTCTACTAGTTTTTCTCTCCCCTTCTTATACACTGACCCCTTGGGACTCCTTCAAAGTCATGCCCTTGGAGAGTCAACAGATTGAAGGAAATATAGGAAAATAAAGAGTAATGACGAACTAATTGATCACCAGGGAAAGATTAGTACCAAAATGTGTTTTTTCATGAAGTAGATCAGAATGGGAACCTCACTGGTACAATTCTTACCTTGCACTGTACCACTGAGTTTGGAATTCGCTTTTGGAGCAAGAAGAAGGGCTAAGCCCATATTTAACTTACTGCCTACACAGTGATTAAATTATTAATTCAATGGGGAAAAACAGTGTGACTTATAAACCAGATGGAAGTTCTAAATCAGGTAGCTCAGGACTGAAGTTATAACTCAAGCAATGCCTGTTCTGGAGATGATGAGACCTGAGCTGGGGCAGTCTTCCAGATTCATCAAGTTAACAATATTTATCACCTATTCTCAAACCCCAACCCTGTAACTTGTGAGGGTCTAGTATGTTCTATGTGTGGCCTGTGATGCTATTTTTAGACTGTTTTTAAAATTCAGGGTTGAAGGTAATTCAGAGGGCTTAATGTTTAATACTGTGCTCCGTGAACTCCTGCTAGCAAATTTAATTCAATCTGTCTTGGGTTAGGAGCACTGTCACGGATTAGAAATTGCCTGAAGAACCATAAACAAGGGATAACGACAAGGGGCATGTAAGAGCAAAGTTGTAAGTAGTTGTAAGTGAGGTGCTGCAGGAATCTGTGTGAGGTCTGCTTTCATTTAACATCTTCATTAATGAGCCTGAAGAAGTAGCTCTCTAATGAAAGCTGGGGATGATGCTCAACTGGGAGGAGCTGCAAACATCCATCAGGGCAGATGAACAAAAGGGATATGCAGGGATTAGGTATAGGGGCAGAAAAGAACTGAACAAGTTAATTAGCTCTACTGAGAAAAAAAAAAAAGTCAACTTATGATTAGGCAAGATCATGGGTCTGAAGAGACCTGCACACCTTTTTAGATAGATGTGTGCAACTTTTAGATCAGGTTTCTCAAAACACTGATGAACGTAAAAACATGGGTTGTCTAAATTCCAGGTAAGTAAATGTTAATGCAGCCTGGCCTGCTACTAACAAGAACAAATGTAATGTAAGGCCCAATCTAGAATACATCAGTACTGGGGATGGCACATAAGCTCATATCTGTCTTTGTGGACAGGTTAAAGTATATGAACTTCAATAATGTTTCAAATGTAATGCTTCACTCATCTGAGGCCCAATCAACTACACTGAGTAAGAGGGAAGAACACTGACACTCACGCATTCAATATGCTGAAGAGTAGTGCTGAAGAAATGGAAGGTGATGGTAAAATCCCTGGGACCTAGGCAAATTGCATGGCGGAAAAGTAAAGTTTCAGACAAATTATGAAGGCACCATGTGGTAGAAGAAAGGTCCACCTTAGCACCACTAAGATTACAAAGTCAATGGAACAATTCATCCAGGTCTGCCGCAGCGCGTGAAAGATGTAGAAAAAAAAAACACAGAAGGACAGCTACTCCTTGGCTTGACAAATCTAGACATAAAAGAGGACATAGCTCCTGCACAAGTACTCACTTCAACACAAAGAGTAGATTAGACCAATGCTCATTCCACCGTATGCCACAGTATGACTAAGGATAATGACTAAAGACAGCCTTCATCTGAGACTGATCTGTACAGTTTGCAGTTAGCCAGAGAAAAACTTGAGATACAGCTCCCCAATTAGCCTGAAGCACCTCATCTGTGCTCTTGAAAACTTGGCCAGAATTGGCCCTCCTCACTGTAAATGCAGAAGGCAATAGGACTGCGTTTGAAAGTGTTCACTATTTCATGGTGAACATTTCATTACAAGACTACACTACTTAAAAGACTAACTTATCCCCTATTGCACCTGTGTTCCCTTGTATTTAGTACTTGTACCTCCAATTTTTTAAGGGAAGACAGAACATAATAAACAATCCAAAGAGAATAACTAATCATGAAAAAACAGAAGTAAGCAATCTTGGCCGTCCTTTCATTCCACCACCTGTGGTCAATTTGTGCCTACTCCAGCTCCTTGGTTTGGGGTACTTAAAACTTGACTGGGCAAAAAAAAAAGTAGAAAAAAATATGTATGCTACAAAATGTATGCTTATGTATGCTAAAAAATTCTGAGCGGCAGGGGTGTCAAGGGACAGAGAAGACAAGGAAGTTATCAAAAATAGAATATTTTACTGATTACAGCAGTTCAGAGCTAGGCCCTGCCACTCACTTGCTCTTATTTTGGGCAAGTTCCCACATGCCTCGTCTCACTGGGAGTAACGATGCTTTTTTCTACCACTCCTTTTTTATCTGGTCTATTTAGATTGTAGGCTCCGCAGGGCAGAGACTATCTCTCGGTCTTCGTCTGCAACCTTTGAAGGACTTGACTGGGGCCTGTGGACAGTACACCAGTTTTAATCAGAATAAGCAAAATGAAATAACTTTCCCCAGTCTGTACCATAAAAATGTGAAATCTAAAGTTAAAAAAAAACAACTATTTTTTAGTTAGCTAAGAGCTAAATAAAGAATCTGAACTACTAGTTCACTCGCAAAAATGTGCTTTTGATTCTGCATGCTGTTCATTGTAAAATGGCCAAATTAAATATTAAACCATTACTAAAAAAATAAAAAAATTGCAACTGGGCTTCAATAGAACTTGGCAACTCAGTCTGAAATGTATTTTTTTCCCTCAGAAAATTATAAGCAGGATGCTTAAAATAACATTGTTTGAGTTAGGTAGTCTAGTTTCATTTTTAAAGGCAACGAGGTGAAGAAGGGTGAAGCAAAAGGGCCAGAGGATGTAAGGGGCTTGCTGAAAACCACAAAGAACATGAGGGCTTTTGCCAGGAGGCCTCATATTTTCAATGTTGGGCTTAGATCCCAGGGTCACAGGGTCTATGAAGAAGTGGTTTCTGCAAATTAATAGTATGATGCTGTGAACTGAGTGCTTTAACACACACAGACAATACCCAAAAACAAATTTAGGACCTAACCTGAGAGGGCAGACATTCATTTCAGGTACACGAGCAACGCATAGGGCACCTGGATGCCATAGGTTGGCAGCTAGTTTTGATACCTAAGGCTTCCTTCTCCTCCTCAAGCCAGGAGACTTCCAATTTAGCAGCAGTCCGTGTCCTGACAGGCAAGCTTGCACTGTCCCCTTTCACATCGCCAGCTGGGGGTGGGAGGAGGCGAGAGAGGGTTCAGATGCCTTCCTGGACAAAGGAGGTTTGTAGCTGCAGCCTGATCAACATCGGAGATAAGACCAGCAACAGCAAATTGGCCCCAATGGGAATGGCAGCAGTACTCTTTTCACCTACAGGCAAGCCAGCAATTACGCTTGCAGTGCCCAGCATCCGTTTTTCTGTTCCTTCCCTGCTCTCCCCCATGCCCCTCACTCCCGGACCAGGTGTACTCAAGGCTACTGCTACGTTATGCACAGCTTGGCGAAATCTTCCACCCCTCTCCCTCTTCCTGCTCAGGTATCTGGAGCCTGAGCTCTGTCTCACCATGCTGGATAACAAAATGAAGAGGAGGGCAGAGGGAGAGAGGAAGGATAAAGGATGCGCTGCCATGTGCGTGGTTTTGTTCCACCTGGTGGGTGCAGCCTGAGGGAGGAGAAGGAGCCTTTGGAGCTCCCATCCTTGGAGGCCACCGATACTACACCTGCTCCAGAAGCACGTTGGATTGACCGTGCATGGCATGGAGAGGGCCAGAAGCACTGCACTGCTCTCCCCAGCCTAAGGAGCTCAGCTTCCTTCAGTCTTGGGGAACCAAGGGGAAGAAAATGGGAAGGATGGCTTCAATCTGACAGCCCAGCTTCCCTGTCGACAAGTGAGCTGGAGAAGAGCAGTGGGCATTACCTGGCTTCCCAAGGAGCAGCACAACAACCACATCAGATCTCTGGACAGCAAAACTACAGCAGGAGTAGGCAGCAGGCTCTCTCCTCGAGGCAATGGCACTGCTGAGGCTGCTAACAGAGGGCTCTGAGATGCTCAGGTCCCAGCACTGGCTCCAAGGCTGACTGAATGCCTATAGCATCTCCTCCCAGCACACAAGTCAATAAGCAGATACTCAAAATGCTCTGTATTTTGCTACAAACCTCCTCCCTGAGCTCCTTCTTTTGTCCCAGCTCCCCTCCTTATCCTGAGTCAGCATGGCTTAGAGCACCCAGCTACAGGAAAAGGGCTTAATAGCATAGCTGGACAAAATTAAAGGGGCGTTATTAATTTGGCAGGTGCTGCTGCCTAGTGTCATGTCCCAAGTTTGTCCTATAGCTGTGCTGATTATTTTCTCTCCTTGGATCAGGGACGTTTCATTTATTAGCACTGAACTTCCCCCTCACTGCCTGCAGCCACTGCTGCTCTGATCTCCCCAATTCACTTTGCAATTAAATTTTGTCCTCTTGTGAAACGACTGTGCAAGAAAGGTCTTGTGCTTTGTTTTCTTTGGTTGTTTTTTTCCCTCAGGTTCCAATTGGTCAAAACAGCCCCTGGAAATCCTAGCAGAATCCCAGAGTAAAACTGGCTGGAAACAGTATTATATGGAAAAAAAAGAGTCTAAAAGACAGAGCTTTGTGTATCTGAAACACTCATCTCAACAGGGAAGAAGGAGAAGGGGCACAGGAGGCCACTAAGTCTTAGCTGCAGAGGCATGCATCTGACACAACCAAGGAGTTGATGGAGATTTACAAGGAGGTGGCTTGGAAGGAGACACGAGGGGTTTCGTGTTGGGGAAGTTTGGAATGAGGAGCATGAAAATCATCATGTCCTTCCCTCTGTAAACACCGGCAGTCAAACCCACTGATGGGCTGGAAGACTGGGGAGCACAATTGCTTCCATTTAAGTGATTTACTTTATTGTAACTGCTGCTAAAGCCCTCCGCCTTTTTCCTCAGGAATCACATTAACAGCTATAAAACCGCACATTTAAATTAACTCTGCTCAGGATCTGGTTTTGCTCCATAACGCTCCAGAAGGCACAAGCTTTTCTGTTTGTTTCTTTTCATCCCACTCCTCTACATACACATCCCCAGAAGCCTTCCTATCAGTAGTAAACAACCACTTTTGCTGTTTCCCCTTGTGACGCCCTAATCTTAATTCTTCCCTTCTCTTCCTGCTGTTCCCCCCAGGAACAAATCCCATCTTTCCCTGGACAACTCACACCAACCCTTTTCATTCACAGAGGGGAGATATCTAGGACTACCCCACTAGCACACCTGAGTCTGACATTCATGCATTCATGGGACTGGACAACCTCCCGTAAGCCCTGGATGCCTCACAAGCTTTAATTAAATGCAAACACTTTTCTCCAGGCTTTCTAGGCATTCCCTAAGTCCCTGTTCCCTTTCCTATCACTGAATAAATCAAAGGCTGGAGATAGCAGAAGTGATACTATCCTTCCCTAGGAACAAGCGCTTTTTTCCAAGACTGAGCTAGCCTGCTCTGATGCCTGCCACACCAGCTTTTTTATGCCTACATTACCGTGAGAACCACCATAAAGCGTAGCATTGAAAGGCTGAACCAGCCTTTTAATTGCTCCGAGGTACCACTCAGAGTGCTTTTATGCACTTGAGATGTTCCTTCTGATCCTCCACTTGCCCGCACCAGGGATGGCTCCCCAGGCTAGGCAGAACAGGATGAGGAAAAACCTGGGTAAAAAAACCTGTAAGCTGCCTCTCTCTGGAGGTCTCCGTGCGAGAACCACGAAGCACTTTGGGCTGGTTTAAGCAGGACAGCTGGCAGAGCAGCAAAGGTCAATATAGGAAGGAAAAAAAGGAGGAGAGAGTTCAGCATGAGGAATTTGCAGAGCATCACTGGGATCTCTCTCCATCAGAGTGATCTGTCCATTCCTGAAAGGAGCGGGTCAGACTCTCCTCTTACCCACGGCACCACGAACAGAGTTAAGTCCCCAACCATCACATGTTGCAATATCAAATGAATGCCCAGATGCTGCAATCAGAGATAAACTCAAGAAACGGTGGGGGATCGCTTTATGTCTTGATTACAAGTTGTTGATCCCTGGATAAGTAAAGGTAAAAGAAAAAATCCAGAGTGCCTGACAGCAGCTTCCTTGGAGTCAAGGACACTGAAGGGCTGAGATGAAGAAATAACACAGTGTTTCTCAATCTGTCTGGTACCCCAAGGACATAAGGATATCCTGAATTGGAGAGAGTATATCAGAAGCAGCAGCATCCTAGAGGCCAAAGGAGATGTTGCTGCTTCTTCAAGCAACTGAGGTTGCTGTAGCTCAGTTTGGCCAACTGGGGGGCTTGAGTGAGGCGAGTTGCTGAAACCTCACTCTAACAGTTCTCCTACAAATGGACCTTGAGCTTGTCTGGAGATTCTAGCAGGGGAGCGCAGCTACCACGTACCCTTGACTGATGAATGGTACGCCTCTATCGGGGAAGGTCGTCCTCTTCAAGCAAGTGCGCAGCTTTGGGTGGGATGCACATGGAGCAGTGAGGGAGGAAGGGGACACCCACCTAGCCAGCCAGATCAGCTGAATCAACCCTGGCAATCAATGGGGTGACAACAAGGCCAAGTGCCGGGTCCCACACTTGGGGCACAACAACCCCAGAAAGCACAAGGATTTCGGCACCTTTGTGGTTGTGCCTGCGAGTGGGGAGTGGCAAAGGGCTGAAGTAGCTCTGGATAAAGACACCTTCTGACAGAAGGACAAATGAATAAAGAGAGACCCGACAAAGGGGCAAATGGCATGGAGGCATGTTTTTGCTCTTGCAACCTGCCTAGCTAACCTTCCAACTTCCCTTCTCATCCCCATCTTGAGTTCACCTCTAATTTTCTTCCCTAAGCCTTCAGAGCAAAGACAGGAGGGAGCATCAGGTTTCCCTCAGCTTCAAGGCAGAGCTGCATCAGATAGATAAGAAGAATGAGGCATCAGAGGTCCACTCCACCAGCCTTGCCACCAGGTCTGGAGGAAACGACTGGGGCACTTGACACACGTGTGTCCTGCTGACTGCTCTGTCCCCCCTGACAGCAATTTCACTTGCCTTATTTTCTATTCCCAACAGCCCCACTTTCTGTGTGCGTGCTTGTTTGGGTAATTCTTGTTTCCTCCCATTTAGTACATAGGAAAAAAAGCATTAGTAACACTCTTGGTTTTAAATGAACCCTATTAATATTCGGCTCTGCAAGGAACTGTGGGATAATTTTGATAAATGTGGCTGGGAAGCCTGGCTGACAGAACCAAGCACAATGCTAGTGTGTGTTCACAGCCCATCACTGCACACACAGAAGGGTGCAAAAGGTGGGCACAGCATGGGGCTGGGGGTGATGCAGCGGGAGGGAGAGCAGAGGCAGGGAGGCCTGTCCCCCAGGAAGGATGCGGAGCTGTAGGCCAGAAGCCTCAGAAGATTGAGAGCAAAGGGGGCTTAGTGAGATACAAATGGGGAAACAAACGAACAAAAAAAAAAGATGCAGTTTGGAAAGAACAGGCTAGAATGACTAGAGAAACATCGTTTGAAAAACAGATGTTTAACTGTGGAAGGTGGAGAGGGAAGGAGGAGCCAGCAAATTCTGATGACAAAATGGAGTTAAAGGTGACAGGAGGTAGAAAATCAGAAACAAGCTTGCAGAGGACTTAAAAAGCAGCTTGAGTGGGATTAAACACACCCAGGCTGAAGTTCAGCAAAGCACACAAATGACTTGAAGCCCCTTCTTTTGGTTGACTTACTTGCACACCCAAAGTAAATACTTCTGTGGTTTGTGAGTGGCAGCTCATGAAGCACCATCTTACAAGAAACAGGGAAAAACTAGAGGTAGGAGTGAAGAGAAATGCACTGGAGGGCAATCAGAAGCTGAGATAAGGAATTACATGTGCCAAAACTGGCAGGACTAAGATGACATATTTTGCTGTAGACCCTCAAAGACTATTTGTCCTCAAAAAGTAGGTGCAACTAAAGGAAAGGTGGCTGAAACCAGAATCAAGTTCAGAAGGACTTCTGTGAATGAGTTGTTAGGAATATATTTATTCTTGATGGCATGTGCTTTCAGACAAAGGTCACAAAGAGAAGAGCTAGAAGTCCACTGCTTATTTTTATAGGTCACTGCAAGTCATGCATTTCCACTTCATGCACAAGGTACTAGACTTCCTGGTCAACTCTACGCATTAAATATAGGTCTTGTCTTCAAAACTGCATTCAGTACCAAGGGTAGACCAACTAAGCATTAGCTGCTAGGAAGATGGTCCGCATGTGGCAGTGAATGTAGGGAAAGACCAACAGTCGTTCCTACTTACCCCTAATCTCTGTGAACACCTCGGTATTTCACTTCCAAACAACATTGCTCATTTTGGGCCTGCAACTGAATTTGTTTGACAAGCAACATGAGAAACCTGTTCGATTAAAAACAAAGGCAACATTTCTACTTGGCATCCATGATAATCTAACACCAGCTTTACCATGAGGTCTTGGAACAGAAAGACTTCTATCCCAGGACACAAAGCTACAAAGAAGCACACCTCTTGGCAGCAGATCTTCTGGTGCCCGAGAAATGCGTAAGCTTCATTTCAGGATCTGTGTCCTCCACTTCCCAATGCCTCTGAGAACCCTTCCCTACATTGGGTGAGCCCTAGCCATGGTTTCACACAACAACAAGCCTACGTGTGCCATAGACTGTTTTGAACTCTCCACAAGATGCTGCTCCACAAGTCGTTGATCCTGTAAAACTAATTTGCTTTTCCTGCAAAGCAGGCAAACACATGAAAAACGCCAGGATCGTTTAGCTGCCTCCGACGTGCCGGCTGTACCCATGCTGTGAGGTTCTGGAGAAGCATGTACCTCTCCTTTCAGAGAGCAGCTGCTGTTTGCCTGCAGCTGGTGGAGCCAGCTCCATCTGGAGACCAGATCAGAACCCATTAAGCACAGAGGTAGACTGCTTGGAAATGGAGTGTACAAGGCAGGGAAGCAGGCTAAGGCTTGGCTGCAGAATTTCACCTTTTGTAAAGAAAGGAAAAAAAAAAAAAAGAAACAACCCACACAGCCTATTGAGCAATTCCTCCTGCATAGCCTCTCCAGTCTAATTGATTTGGACACCACAGCTAATTTTTGCTCAGACATCTGTTAGCACACATTAACGCATGTCATTAGACAGGGAAGCACAGATTAGATGGAGGGGCAGATCTCAAAGGCCTTAGTTTGGGATGCTGGAACAAGCGAGAGAAGGGACGAGAAGAAGATGTTTGTACAGGGCTGGAATAGTTGAAAGGAGCTTGGAGTGAAGGGAAAGGATTTGGCTGGCTCAGAGCCCTCCCACCAAACAGTTGCATATGTTCCACATGCTTACCCATGCAACAAGCACGCCCCTCTCATTTACAGACATACCACAGAGGTCCTGGTCCTCACCAGCACACAGGAAACAAAGCCAGAGCTCCCACGAGCAACCCTAAAGTGTACTCTTCCATGTTCTTGCAGTTTGCAGCTGCTCTGGTTATGACTAGAGGTCTCAGAGATA
This sequence comes from Cygnus olor, assembly GCF_009769625.2. Lineage (NCBI taxonomy): Eukaryota > Metazoa > Chordata > Aves > Anseriformes > Anatidae > Cygnus > Cygnus olor. Next base: position 96,249,233 of record NC_049169.1, read on the forward strand.
AAAGAATGGGACAACAGAAAAAGAAAATTACCTTCTTTTTTTTTTTTTTCTTCCCTCATATCACTCCAGCACGGTGTCAGATTGCCCTGGATATATTCTCCATTTAAAGCTTTAGAGATCTGATGAGTCTTTCCTCCAGAGAAAGCAGAGCTATATGAAAGGTGCTGGCTAGGACCATGAGACAGAAGGGAGAAAGCAGGACATCAGCAAAGCCAATAACCAACAGTTACAACCTTCCTCGAGGCTGTTTGACAGCCTAAAAGCGGCTGCAGTTCATTTTACCACCCTTGACACTATAACTGGCCGGAGAGCTGATAATTTCAGTCTGGCTAGGACTGAGCGCACACCAGAACTACCACTTGAAACAGCCTCATTTGTCTGCTGGTAAGAAAGCATCTTTTCCTTTGACACAGCTATTTCTTTTTCGGGAACAATGCGAACCCTCTGCCTACTGGCACTGCAGCAACATGGAGGCATGTGCTCAAATCCAAATCCAGCCTGCACAAGCAATTCCCCGGCTGAAATCCCACAACGCAACATTCCTGTCAGGAGCGGCTGCCGCTGCAGTCAGCACAGGCTCTGCACCATACGGGGTGCTATGGCTCTGCTGGCAGCACGCCCTTGCTACGGGGTTCTCTACATAACTTGGGAAGGCATTGCGAGCGATAGCTGTTTATGTATGAGGAAGTAAAGGTAAAGATGAAGGGCATAATACAAGTTTATCTGAGCATATTTCTGTTTTCCCATAGCTTTCCCGTTAAAGGTGGAGTAGCTGTGTTGATTTGCTCAAGACTGAAGAAGGGCTGAGCTCACTCATTCTTTCAGGCTTTTGCTCCATGAAAGTACTAAAGGAGCATTTCTTTCTTTGTGGGTCATACTTTGCACAAAGCATACAGGAGCCCTAATAGCCTTGAGGCCTTTATTCCTCCAATTGTGGTGGAAATTAGCCAACAAACATCCAGGTTCAGAAGACTGACAGTCACCATGACCATGCAATATTCATTTCCTTTAAAAACAAGCCAAAAGTTGATAGAATGGCCTTGTTTTACTGTGACAGACCATGCGGGAGGGAGGGAGAGGCAGAATTTGTCAACTGAAACTGCACTGCTGGAGTGAAGAGGTCAACATCTATTATAGGGATGATAGAGATGAAGGTAAGCTTGTCAGTCACAGGGTGAAAAATGAAGCCCCTGCCTCCCATCTAGCATACAGTACTTCTGCATGGTCACAGGGAGTGTCATCCTCTGTTCCCTTGCACTGTTTTTGCTTTGGCATAGCTCATCTGACTCCAGCAAAGTTGCTCCCACACCTTCCCAGGGATCGTGCTCTGCCTGACTTTGACAAGCATGTCACTTCCAATTCAGAGAAGGACTGATGCATAAATGTCTGCACAGCCCTCCACAAAATCAGTCTTGTTCAAGCATCTGCCAGCTGAGAAACTCCAGCCTGATCACTGTGGTAGCAAGCAGGGAAAATAAAACAGATATCCCCACCCCAAATGTGTGACTCCCTGGAAAATACTAGCCAAACAGGCCACCAAACTGCTGCAAAAGCACCCTGGTTTTGATCCTCTGCTGGGGACAGGGCTGGAGACAGGTCCTGGAGGGAGGTGCTCCATGCTGGGAGTACCTCAGGGCGGACTGTGGCTGTCAGGGACCCACCGTTGAGGAGGGACACCCCAAGGGAGGAAGGAGAAGGGGAAAAGAGAGAGCAAGAAACCAGGAGTGACAGCAAGAAACCATCACATATTGACCCATCGTCCTGCCCAAGGGACTGACAGGGACAGAGCATAATACATAGCCAAAACAAGGAGAGAGGGTGCCGAGCAGGGGAGAGGTGTTGGAATGAAGCTGAGCCTGGGGAAGGGCTGGGGGAAGGGTTTCGCTTCACTGCTTCTCTTCATTTCTCAGTAGCTGAATCAGTAATTAGAAGTCTGTGTTAATTGGCAATGAATTAAATTAAGTGAATTTCCTGAGTCTAGACAGTTTTGCCCAAGCCAGCCCCCAGGCTGGTCTCCAAGAACCAGTCCGTACCAATAAGAGGAAACTCCACAGCTGCCTGAAGAACAGCAAGACGATGACGTTAGTAAAAGTCTGGGGTTTGTTCCTCCCCTTACATTATCTACTTGGACGCCATGGCTACTGAAGTCTATGAAGTCCCTCACAGAAGGGAACTGAAAACGTGGATTGTTTTAGTCTGGGCCAGAGGCATCCTTTATTCTATTGTGTGTCTTCCCACAGTCTTACCGCATGGGCTTCATTATTAGTGTGTATCAAGGACTACAAAGCATGCTGCAAACATCATCTGTTCAAGACCTGTAATTCCTGCACTGGTGAAACACATAATTATAATTCTAAATATATCCATGGAGAAATTCACACATTAGTGAGGTAGAGTGGGGGAAGTGACTTACTATGGGCAATAGGAACGAGTCAGACACTAGGAAAGGTACCCAGGAGCAACCCCCCCCATCTTGTACTCTGGGAGAAAGGGAAAAAAAAGAAACAAATAAACATAAAAGATGGACAATGGGAAGAGAGAGAAGGAAACGGGAGAAAAAAATGCAAGACAGAGAAGGAGAGAGCACACAGGGTGAGGAAAGCTGTCAGTGAAAAAAAGGGCTGCTTGAGTGCATACCGAGCAAGAAATGGAAGTGACAGTCTGAGCTGCAGAGCAAAAATGCCCCAAACTAAATTGGAAATAGCCAGAGTTTCCTACCATGACTTCCACGGTATAAAACATGTTGCATTTGGGATGCTTGTAGAGGAGGCAGGAATTCCTCTGACACTCGCATGCCTCGGGGCTTCCCTGAAGGGCAGGTTTCCATTGGCTTGAGAGAGTTTGGGACAGTTGGATAAGATGTCGTGAACAAGGCTTGCAGCATTTAATCTCTATTCGAAAGCAACAATTTACTCACCCACTACCAGTTGCCAGGCACCGGGGCTCAATTACTTGGGAGAATTTACCAGAAGGAGCGTCCATACATTATCGCAGCAAACAAGTCAGCGTGACTTCGTTCAAGGGTATCATCCACCCTGGAACCTATTTCACATCTCGTTGGTTAGCTGAGTGAGAACTCATTGCACACACTCCCTTGTTTTTCTCTCTGGGTGTATGGTGGAGGAAGACCCCAATTCATTAAAGGAAACAGAGCGAGGTAAAGAGCTGAGCCTCTCCTTGTTACTCCCCTCTGGAAAGGCAAATTCCTACGTAGCCAGGAGTCTTATAGTGTGTGTTTGCATAGCAGGAGCAGACAAAGCACTCCCCCAAACTGCTCACTTTTCCTCAGTGTCTCCAGCTTTAAGGCATGCCAGTGACTTCGTAAGATCTCCTAGGTAATCTACTGTGATAACATGGGATCACTTAGAACTTGCAAGGCTCCTGCAAGGCTCATGTCCCCCCATTCATGGCACGGGACTGGACCTAGATACCCCTAGTAGGTACCAAATATTCGAGCACCCTTCCTCGCTGCTCCAGAGGAGAGCAAAGCCTCCTTTCCCTGTCCCCTCGGAGATGAGGCAACGCTTGCCCACAGCCTCCATGACAGGCCGGGCTGTCTGTCTGCCAGAGGAGGTAGCCACGAGGCAGACCAGAGATAACGCCTTTCCCTCCACCGTGTCTGCGGTGAGGAGAGCCCTACCTCACCTTCACGCTTGAGGAGAAGGCAACCCAAGGTGATAGGAAGACAAAGGCAGCTGGGAGCCAGCTGTGCGCGCTGCTCTCCTGGCCAACCTGGGTAGCTCTTCTCCAAATCCCACAGCTCACAGCAGGCGGTGTGCAGCCATTATGAGACACATTATGTAGTGATGCCTTCGGGCACAGGAACTCTGCCAACAACTAGCTACTTGCTCTGGAGGAACAGGGAGAAAGTAACTTCTTTTTCTTTTTCCTTTTTCACCCTGTGGATGAGGGGCAACCTATTTTATTAACCTATTTAAAGGATTTGAATCTGCTGCCTGTCGCAGTATTTGAATATCTTCCACAACAGTCAACAATAACGTAGAAGTCCCCAACAGTCTTTGTGGGGCCTTGGATACTTCATTAGGGCAAGCCCAACACAAAGAGAGATTTATTTCCTTCTGTTCATGTTACTGGTTTACAAGGTGTATGAGATCAAAACCAAATATGCGTGTTGCCCTTTGCATCCCAAACAAGGAATAAAATCCTGTCAGATAGTCCATTCTCAAAGAATTAGGAAACAGAACTATGGAGTCTCATATTGTCAAAACTCAGAAAATCTGGCCTTACGAAAAACAATCTCCTAGGGAAATGAAATCATGCTGGAGGAGCTTCACCTGGGGAGCTATCTTCCTGGGCGTTACTCAGACTTACTGTTGACACTACACTATGACAGAGTTAAGGGTTTGGCTGGACATTTGAGATGCACCTTTTCTCTTGGCTGTTGTCTGCTGAGAGCTCTATGGGCTCAAGCAAGAAGTCCTGCTTCTTACATAAACAGCCCAAACCCATTTAAACTCAAACACAGAATTACTATCCCCATTTCCACCCTAACCTTCAGCAATGTAATGGTCAAACCTTGAGTCAAATCCCAACAGTATGCCAGACTCCCTTCCCTGTGGTGAATGTGCAGTGGGAGAGCAGAAGAACTCTTGCAAGCAGATAGCAAAACAGGAAGATACTCCTAATAATTCCTAATAATAAATGATGCAAGCAACCCCTCTAGGCAATGTTCCCTCTTACGCATAAACCAGAAGAGGTATTGTTAGTGTTTATCCAAAGAAGGACTAGGAGGCCCAGGAGCATCTGAGTAGTGATAGACTATAATGAGGGAGGAAATGTTTTGTCTCAGGTTATTGGTAACCTTTAATGTGGGGCCTAGTCTCCTCCTGCTTACAAAAACATAACCTTATTTACTATCCTAGAGACAATCAGAATCAGGCTGTGTGTAGAGACATCCTGATTAGACACAGTTTCTGAAGGACACAAATAGATGCGCCACTTACATATCAAGTGTAAGCTGGTATGGGTGGTGGTGAGAATTCACCTCAGTTAATTTACTCTCCTAAAATAATATATTTAATATAAGTGCTTCTTTTTTTTTTTTTTTCAAACTTAGCCCTACAGTCAATGGAGAAAGAGAGAGAGACAGAGAGAGATTTTGAGGGCAATTTATTCCAAGCATTTCCAATTAAAATATCTTAGATTAGATACCTATTAGAAGTATGCAGTTCAGTAAGCTAAGTCCCACCCAAAATTGGCTCAGTCACAAAGCTTGAACTGGCAATACGTTGAAGATGACCATGGCAGTGCCCTCACCAGGAGGGCACAGTCCCACAGGATCTGAATAGGGTAGGCAAAGCCAGGTGCTGGTAACAGGGTCCGTAACAGTCCCATGATGAGATGATAGACCAGGTCCAGATGCCACAGAGGGAGACAAGGCTGGAGACAAGACAGTAGATAAACTAACCCATCACACAGGTTCAAGATCTATCCAAGAAATGGTACCAGAGACATGGCTGGAGACAGGTACACCTAACACGCAGACCCAGGACTGAGCTTATACAGGGCCCCTGTCCAGAGGAGAGGTGGACATCCCCAGTGAGATTGGTCGAGGTGATTATGGCCTGATAGTGCACTCAGGGGCCTGGCAGACAACGCACCTCCTGACGAAGTAAAAGCAGCTCCCAGTAGGGAGGAAGATGGAGAAACTGTCCAGAAAACTAACCTGAGCACATGACATCTCCAACACTTGCCAGTGTCAAGTTGTTTGTTAAAAATATCCAGTGGGGATGCATTAGTTAAACTAATGTGTTTCCTCACCAAAATAGAGTCACTGCAAGTCACAAGCATTCTGTATGCAGAATGACTAATTGGAACAAGCTGTGCAGGTTTTTTTAATTATTTTTTATTTTTTTAACTTAAACCATCTCCTTTATGCCCAACATCTGCCCAATACCTAATGACACAGTTTATATTTTCATTGAGGATTCAGCATCCTGGCAAAAAAAGAGAAAGCTTTATGAGTCTTCACTCTAAGTCAATTAGAATTTAAATGTAGGTCGAATGCCAGGGAGAAGAATGGGACCTGCAGCAATTCAGATCTCAGATGTTCACATACTCTAGAGACGGAAGAATCATTTGCACACTTATTCTATCTTCCAGAGCTGGGGGCATTCAGAAAGGCAGGTTTGTTCTCTGCTGCATATCTAATAGTGTTTTGGCCAACTAGTCTTAGAAGTTTCTGGGAAATGACTCTTCTACCTTTGTCCTTGGGAGGCTATTTCACAGCTGAATACATCCCATTCCTGATCTGCCCTTGTTAGTCCTAGCTGTGACCTCCATACTGAACTACACAACTTCTTTAAATACTTGGTGACTCTGTTAGTTGTTTTGCAGGGTGTTTTTGCACCTAGATCAAATCCAGCACACCACAGCACTAGCCTGGAATACATCAGGAGCGACTTCTGTGAAGTCAGTGATGTTGCATTAGTATAAATCAGTTATCAAATGCTACATCTGCCACTTCATTATCAGTTAGCCAGGATCCGTATATCTCCTTCTTTGATTTTAGCATATTTCTTTTTGCAGTTCACTACAATTCTTGCATTGATCCACCTTGCTGGACTCCAAATAGGAGGAGGCCACTGAAGGAAGAATGGACAAAATGCAATCACTCAGTGTGACCAAAAGCTCCTGGAGAGGTCTGGCAAGTCACAAGGTTACTGTTCACTTCAATTAAATACTTATGTGCACTAGCACAGACATGTGCATGCACACATATAAGTTATCCACTATCAGAAATATCACTTCTAGTTCTAAACTATTTTCACCTCCCCTCCCCCCGTCCCTCCACTCCCTCTGCTGCTCATTAAAACTCATCTCTCCCGCCTACAATGGTGAAAAGTCAGCAGGCTGTCCAGGTAGCATTAGCTAATGGGAACTGACAGCCTGCCACCATTTTCCGAAGGCTTGTATTTTTGATATAAGCCTGTCTTCCAGCCTGACTAATTCCATGGGAGACTTTCATCATGGGAAGACTGACCTCGGGCAGGAGACATTTTGTGTCACTGTGAACAACTGAAATGAAGACACAATGGGAATGGCAAGAACTCTCTAGCAGCAAAAGGCAGGGAGAAGAAAACTGATGTACAACAAGAATACTTGCTTAACCATGGCAGGCAACTCAGTGATTGGTTCTCTAATGAACAAATTCACTGGAGAACCTGAACTGTGAAATACTTTGAGACTCTGTGAAAAGCAACCTTAACTGATGATAAACTAAAATATCAGACAAGTTATGAGAAGCATTTTCCCACTGATTTACAGCACTCCGGATCCAATTAAAGAATTCCTCCTTCCCTCTGCTAGCTAGTGCCTCTGGAGGTTTGTAGGCTGTTTCACAATGACTTACGGAGACAGAGTCCAGAATATCACTGTACTCAGGTTTTGGCACAGTAATTTTTACTACATTTTATCGTAGAGATGTGGAAGTAAAAAAAAGTTAAAATATTCACAGCATGGTTACCACTCACACTTACAGAAAGTAAACAATGCTGTTACTGTTGGCTTTTCCCTGCTGAGGGGCTGTGTCTGACAGGAGCTTTAGTCTGGAAGACTCCCTGTCCTCTTTCTTTCCCAAGCACAACATCCCTGGCTGAAGTATGTTTCTCAAGATCCACTTGAACCTCCTCTCCAGCTGAATGGTAGATCCATCCCAAGAATCATGTTTTCTTCCCATTCAAGGCTGCTGAGTCTGCCACACAAAGAGAAAACTAGTCATCCAAAATCCTACGTTCCTTCTCTCTCTGTGTGGTGTCAATTGTGCCCCAGTTATGCCTTTCAAAAAACATCAGGTGACTCTGCTGTTAGCTCTGTAATACTGGGTTGGAAAGCTGAAGCTGTCATGGTACATTTTCCTAAGAGCATGAGACAGCTCTTTCCATTGGTCTGAGCTCCCACGTCCAAGACTGGCTAGTGGCTGAGTGTCACAGGTCAAGGAGGAACCGAAACTACAAAAATCTGAGAGGATTAGCATCCACAACTATTTCCTATTTCACATGTTCTGTTCATGTCACGCACAGTGGGTGCATTTTGTGACCCCTCTGGATCCTAAAGAAGTCTTTAACACCTAAAGCTTATGAATAGCCATACTACCATCCCTTATGGGGAGCTCCATGTCAAGAACTTCAATGAAAATGGATACAAGGTCTTTATTTCCCTTAACTTCTCTGCACAGATAGCCACTTCACTCCCACCTGAATGCACTTGCATTGCATTTAACGCTTCTGTTCTGAGGTCTTTCTCTACTCTAATTATTCTGCCTTTGCCTGTTGGATGCACTACGTTCCCAAGGAGCACAAGGTGCCTCATAGATGTGCTTCTAGCAGCTCCATACAACACTTTTACCCTTTTCCTCAAAGTGGATGGCACAGACAGTGGTCTTGGTTCGCCCTCGTTACTGGCAACCATGCAGTATAAGTCATCTGAGTTTACAACCTTTCATCAAGGTTAGGTGTTCGCTATTTTACTAGTGCACCAGGAGACATATAGGCCACATATATGGTGCATCAAAAAGCTGGATTTGCTTCCTTAAAGATGGCTATCACAGCCAGAATGGGCTGTAATTGTCTTTGAAGAGGCCAAGGGCCCTGTAACAGCGAGGAATGAGGCCTAACCAAGCGGCTGGGTAGAGCCGTAAAGCCCCAGTTCAAACTCATCCAATACTGAAGGAGGCCTATCTCTGGGACAGGGGTTTAAGCTCATCTTTAGATAGAGGAATTAGGGGTGGAGTAGGAGAGAATTTGTATTTTACTCAACACTGTTCACTCATCCCTACAACCATCTAGCATGCCCTAATTGCTTCAGTATGTCTCTGCAAAACAGAAATCGAGAGTGACTTGGTAAGAGGCATGCAAAGACACAGATCTAAGATGTACACAGAAGCAGTCGTCCAATAATGATGACCAGCTGTCACAGGCAGCAAAATGCTCCTGGCAGTTGGCACTGGTGAATTTTCAACTACCCGCTGGTCACTGCTACCCCATTAATCATGGGCACTTTGCCCAGCCTACATTCCTGAACAGCTTTTTCCTTTCTCTTCCCCTCCTCCTCCTCCTCCTCACAGACTTCTAACACAGTTAATAAAAAATTTATCAGGGCAATGAAATAAACAGCAATTTGATTTGATCTGGGAGCCAAAGAGAGGAGAGTTTCTGCTACTCAGGTACAGACTTGGGAGCTTCTGCAACTGCTGGCAGAAACGTGCCCACAAAACCAATAGGATTAGAAAAATGGAGATGAAGGGTGGGCTTTGTTTTCCATTTGTTTACTTGTTTTTAAGGGAGTGGAAAAGTCTGTCTGGGAGACCAGTCAGCAGTGTGCTCTTGAACCCCAGGAAGAAGAGAGTAACACTGTGAAATCCATTGGGAATAATGGGCTTTGTAGAACCACAGAGATGATACACAGCAGTCACTGCAGCTCCTAAGAACTGCAGATGCAAGTGACTAGGTATCTGGTGCTTCATTTTTCTCTCTTACATAGTTTTCCTTTCAGGAAGGAGAAAGAAGAGAGAAAGGAGCACTTGGGTCCATCACTACTGATGCCTTAAAGTAGTTCAAGGACTAGTGAGACAAGGGTAACACAAAATCCAGGAGAAAAATTGAGTAGCCTGGAATAGTGTGGGCTAGAGTAGGATTACTCATCTGGTTAAAAATTTAGTAAGTGCCTCAGGGCTTTCCTGGGCTTGTGGCTCAGGGAGCAGCAAGTGCAGAAATCTTTTTAGGGGAGTCCCTTACCCTCTGACTCAGTGAGAAGCAAAAGTATTCAGACACGGAGATGGCAACCTTCCACTGTGAGAGCTTGCACAAATTTATGGCAGGCTTCAAACAAGAGATTTGGAGGGGAATGCAGATGCTCGTTGTGAGGACAGGTAAATATATCAGGCAGTATAACCAAAAGCATTATCCAGTGTGGAAGAGATTACAGATTAAAAGAAAAGGTACTGTTACACTATTTAAAGTCACAAACTCCAGGTCATAGCAAGAGAAAGAGTCAAGACCAGCCAACTTTGCCAAGGAGACAGTGTTAGACTGTGGGAAAAGCCAGAGTCTCCAGAACTAGTCTCTTACACAGTATACTTATCTTTCCTGCACAGACAGGCAAGGTGGATTCAGGTCACCAAATTTTAGAGATCCAAAAGTTTGCTATGTAGATCTAAGTTAAATTTGCACTACTAACATTTAGATGTCTAAGATGATTAAGTGTGATGAATCTCACCTGTACTATACCACTTCAGTTTGCGTGACTGTGTCCGTACAGAAAAGAGCTGCAACCTTAGGAGAGTTACTATTAAAAAACTGAGTGACAGAGAAGTGTATCTCTGGACTTGGATTTTAGTCCTGCCTCTGATAGGACACCTGTGCAATTTATCTGGCAGAACCATGTACACACCCTGGATTTGTTAAGACGAGGTGAATCTTTTATGACCTTGAAAGGCTATGTCTTGCTGTCGATGGGGTTTTCTAGATTTTGCTCCAGAGAGCAAACCACAGTCTCTCAATTTTGCTCCAGTCCTTTGGAGAGCTGTGCATACAGACCTGAGTTCAGTCCCAGGCTCTCTTCTGGAATGACACAGTGCTTCCCTTCTCAGCTCCCCTCCCCATGCCAGGCACAGCTGACATGGACAGCCCCCTCCAGACAGGCAGACAGTGCCACGTTTGGCTCCCTGAACCTGGGAGAGCCCTCCAACACCAACTCCACAGGCCCCAGGCTTTCAAATTCTTCTATGCACTCTTGGCATCCTGTTATAACAACACCAGTCTGCCAGACTGCGTCCCAGCCTTCTCATCATTTCAGGCCCTTTGAAGCAGCAAACATAACAAATCAATCAACCAACCCATAAATAAGCATGTCTGAGGGCTTTGGGGGCAACACAGGGAACATGGAGGAGACCAGTCCTCCTTGCCAGTGGCTGGTGCGTTGTGGACAAGATCTATCTGCTCCAAAAGGTAGAACCACCAAGTAGCATGAACATGAGCTGGTCTATGCTATCTGGCCTGGAGTCCAGGGCTTGCTCAGATACTGCCCACAGAGGCAGCACAGGCCAAGCCAAGGCATCAGCCCCAATTGCAAAGATAGTCTACAGGCTTTGTACTCCTGTAAATATTCTCCTGGAACACAGTCAGACAACAAATCATGTGAAACATTCACAGTAGTGAAAAACGGTCACTGGCACCCTGTTAACACTCCCCTCAAACAGGTTAAGACGCTGGCAGCGAGAGAGCCAAGGTGCCTTGATTTGGACTGCCAAAAGCAGTGTTCTTACAAACTTTTGTTCTCAAGCTCTATCCAGTAGGTCAACAAACGGATTAATCTTTCAGATAAAATCGTGAATTGGGAGCTCCGTGTGTTAATAATCCCCAAGGTCATCACTGGAATTGTACAGTCGAGTCTGTTCTGTGGTTATTTGGGGAGATTTATCCTACTTTGCAAAGAATTTTTTCTTTGCATTCAAAGCATTAACATACCCAAAAGTCACATTCCCATCAGTCTAACAAGGGGACAATCATTTTGAAGAGACACTCCAGACTACAGCTGCTGCCGTGGCACCTGTGTGAGGGCGACAAGGAATTCATGCTTAGGATCTTGCTTCTTGGCTCCTCTCCCTTTGAAAGGCTCTTCACTCTGTGCGCTTTCCTCTGCCTGCCTGCATTGGCTTTTAACACATTAATGGATATACTCACCAACAGCAGAGCTGAGATCTCAGCCTCCCAGTTAACCCAACACGAGCAGATGTCTCACTTATTCTCTAAGTCTAAGTCTACCTTATGCTGGTCCTGACATACAACTTCTTCTGGTGACATAGTTCTGATCTCCTTGCAGACAATTTCATCAATGGATGCTGCAGCCAGCTTGTGATGATGGCCCTGCCAAGCAGAGCAATACTAACTTGTACCCAAGCCTAAATGCAGCTAGATGTCCCAAGCCCACCACATCGCCCATACTCTATGGATAGCTGAGCATCTGCATGATGAGACGCTGGGGAAACCAGCTCAGTGGTCGTGTGGCCTGAGCAGCATTAGCCGAGGGTACCCAAAGTTGAGTTGCCAGTACACTGAAGTCACCATGAGAGTCCCTTCTCCGCAAATTCAAAAGGAGTGTCTCCTTACCTTATTAAAGGCAAAAGGCTTTTCTTGTAGTGCTGACACAGAAGAATCAGAAAGGAAAAAAGAAGATAATAGGCTGCCAGAGGCCCAATTTATGCACCCCCAAATTAATGAGTCATTCCAATTAAATTATTTGCCCTAAATTAAAACTTATCACCAAAATCCAATTCTCATTTCATTAAAGAGGACCTCCCTAGTTATCTTTTTTTATTTTTTCTGCAAATATTTTTTTTAAAAGGTAACCTTCATGGAAGGGGAAGAAAAATGTAGTTATACTCTACTTTTCTGTTTGAAGAGTCCCTGAAAGTTTTATATTTTAAGGCTGTTTCCCATACCTACATGTGTCCACATAATAAATGAAGATATTCCTGGAAAAGTCTCTGGAAGACTGGAGAAGTACTATCAAGTAGACCATGTAGGGGAAATCAGATACGTGAAGATGGAGGGAATTTTAGAAGTAGCTTTCCCCAACCCTCAGCAGCCTCAGCCTTTTGGTATCAGAACTGTGAAAGCCCCATTTTGGGATTTCCGAAGGGTCCTCCAGCAAAAGCCAGGCAGACAAGCGATGGCACTCCCGATGCACCTTCTAGAAACAAAACGATCTCTTGATAGTATTCTCAGACTTCCACAAACAGCTAAAATTTCTCAAGCAGGGCTTAGTTCCTCCCACCACGGGTCTCCCCGCTGATAGCTTGAGCTGTGGCAGGCAGAGACCCAGCGCCACCGATGACAGCCTCCACGTGCTCCCTCAAATTGCCGAGGCAAACCTTTGTTTCTTCCCCAGGAACAACCCTGCTGCTTCCTTTGTGTTTCTAATCCACCACCTTTCTCCCATTTTCTGTGGCAGATTCATGCTTTTTAACCCAATATTTATTTTTTTAAAGACATTTTCAAAAGCTGTGGTTGGGTTTTGAGAAAGTGCTCCCTGTCTGAATACTCAGTAAATGGAAGCCATGTGTCTAAATATCTGTTTCTTTTTTGTCTATTTTGTTGTACGCACATTTGGCAAGTCCTTTTTTTTCCCCACTTAACTATCACATCTCAGGCTTTATTAAACCAAGCTGCTATTCTGTTATTTTGGAGGTTTTATTTTTTTCCCACGCAACCAACTAATGACATTTTAGCAGCTATACAGGAAATGTGATATTAAGTCATTATTTTCTCAGAATGTTTCTTCACTTTCTGGTGAGTAAGGAGCTGCTACCAGGGTAGTAATTCCAATATTTCTAAAGATAAAAAGAAGAGCTTGAGCACCGAAAAAGCCAACAAAATCCAAGCCCTGAAAACCTATTACTTAATAGAATTTATCATTTGTTGTTTTTGTGGAAAGCAGCTGGAGGCTTATCCTACAAGACATGGCTTGTACACACACCAGAAAGACGGCACATCTGCTGAGGAGTGAGATGATGGCCAGCAACTGGATAGAGACAAATAGTAGGAGCACAAGGTTTCAGCAGGATGGGTTGAGATCAATACGCACCACGCAGACAGAAGCATGTGGTAGGAAGACACAGCACAGGTACCATGCCTACCTGCCTTCCCTCACCCTTTAAATTCCCAAGTCAGCTCTAAAATGACAGTTTCATATTAAAAAGTCTATCACCTTGTTCTTTTTCCTGAAATGCCAATTTCTTTCCTTCTGTAATTATTGCATATTAAATACTAAAATGGAGAGCTTTTAAAGCAGGAAATAAATTTGTTTCTTTCTACAAGCCTGGATGTTGTTTCTGAACTGCTGGCTCAATTTAGGTTTATTTTACAATCTGTTTCTAGCCAATTCCAATTTCAGATGAAGTCTTGGCTCCAACGAAGCAAAATTCCCTTTAATTTCACTGGAATAAAGATTTTCATCCAGATCCTTATCCACTAACACACAGCTACAATGAGTGTAGACAGTAACACAGCAGCCAAAAACACAAAACCTGAGCTGGTGGACCCCAGGAATCTGGAATTTCAAGTGAATCCCATATGGAGCTTTGGGCACGGCAGTTTTGCAGCATCAACTCCACGGGCACCAGTGACATAAGAAAAGCAGGCAAAAGGAACACGCTGTTCCACAAACGCTGGAGTTAACAACGCCTGGTTTACCACCGTGTCCTAGGTCCTAATGTCTCATCTCTCGGACAACCTTCTGGGCTCTTGGCCAGTTTTAGTCAACGTGGCACAAGCCAGCTGGCACTAACGTGGCTCCAAACCAACCTGCAGCTACGCAGCCTTTTATGTGTCCTGTCGGTATGGGATTCAGTAGAATAGGAGCCACTAGTGAGAACTTCAGGGGCCACAGCTCTTCTCCAGGCAAGGTCTCAGTGGATATGAGGGGTGCTGGAGGTAACTGAGCAGAGGACTGCCAAGTGGAAGGACAGGCAAACAGCATACCCATTCAAACAAAACCCGATGTACTTCGTTTCCTCAGGAAGCCAAGCTACCTCCAGTATCTCTAGGATATAATAAAACGTCAGCTAAACAAACCACAAATCTGGCTAACCTCAACCTGGCAGTATTTCATTCAAATGAAAGTAAGAAAATAAAATGGACAGCAAAGCTATGGAAAAGGTTGATCGGAGACAGAGAAATGTGGAGCATAATTAACCTTAGCTTTCATCTGTATTGCAAGCAAAAAGACAAGCTGATCCAAAAATGTCTAGTGGAGACTAGCTATATATCTTCTCTTATTATCGTGGGTTAGAAATCCAAAGCTTTAGATCAGATCTTTCGAGATTTTTTTCTTCTTTTAAAAAGCCTTATTGCTCATCTTCAAGCTACTGAGCAGTTACAGGCCTGTTACATACAATGAATAATATATTAATTCCAGGTTATACCAGCACTTTTTCTCTGCAAAAAGATCTCAAGAGGATGTGGGGAAAAAATTGTTCACTTAACATTGACAAAGACAGTGGCCATTGTGGAGGGTGCAAGCAATGGGGATCTACAACTTCACTTAGGATGTCAATGGGACTACCCCCCGTAATGGGCAAATTGGGTCAAGTTTCAAGGCTTGCAACAGGTCAAGACAACTCTGTTGTGCTACCATGGCCGTTTCAGCCATGAGAGCAGGAACATGCTTGGCTTTAGGATTACCAGTCATTTGCACTTTCCCAAGGGTTAGCAGACTTGGTGACGGGACTAGGTTCTTGCTGTGTTTGGAGTGGAGAGCAAATATTGTCCCTACTCCACTGTCTAACAGTCCAGGCTAAGACATGGGGCAGCAGATTGAGACAATCAGACAAAGAGCTATCAAGGGGAAATCTTTCACAGTACTGCTCTGAATCTAGAATCAGCTGATCAGGCAAAATCACACTAAGTCAGCTGATACCGCTCTGAAGAGACCACTCAAGCCAAAATGATTTATATCTACAAGGAGCTGGATTATCATATCAAGACCCTTCCTCCCAGCCATAGGAAAGCATTCAGTGTATTTTACGCAATACTTTTTCCTCCAAAGTGAGTAAGCATTTTTTGAAGTATTCTGTTTTTGTCTCCTGCCTGCACCTGCAAAGCAAGCACCAAAATATTTCCCGAAAAAAACCTCCTGATTTATGCACTAAGAAGTGCTGAGAGCCAACCTATAAAACAGAGACAAAACCTACCCTGCACAGTAACATTCCAGCCCTGCCTACAGATAGGAAAACAGAAGTTAAGAGGCATCAGGACACTATGGGGAGGTCATAAAAATATTAGATGGGGCGCGGCAGGAAGTTCCTTGGTAAACTATGAAACACCAGGTGCAATTTCCTGCGATTTATGAGTTTGGGCAAAACAAACCAGCACAGAAAACCTAGAAAGATTGCCACCGATACCACTGTGTGCCTGAAATTCTAGAATTATTTTGCTGGTAGGAAATTACGGTCCACAATACCAGCAGAAGGGGGGTAGCAAGATCTACTGTGCTTCGGTTCCCCAAGATGATTCCCTGCTCTCTCAGCTTATTTTCCCCAACAAACTGATCTGCTGTCACTTCCTTCTGTGCACACTGGTCCTGCCTCTCCCAGCCCCTGTAGTAATCTGAATTTATCTCCTCCCTCCAATCTTTTCTTCTTCTCCCCCACCGCTCCCAGTAAAATGATCTTTTTTTTTCTCCCTCTCAGAAAATTCATACTCCCATGTTATCTCATTATTCTTTGCAACAGCATGCCAAATTCGCTGTCATTTTCCCACTGGGGCTATGTCCTGAAAAAGACAAAGTGGTCTGTGCTCGTTCTTACCTACTGCAGGCTCCCTGGAATTGAAAACACCACAGTGCTAGTGCTCGGAAAGATCCCTCCGAATTCTGGGCTCAGCGCCCACCGAGCAGGGAAGCAAACATATCTCTGGGAACAGCACCTGACTCCAACATCCTTATTGTTTGGCTAGCAAAGGAAAAATAGCTTCAGCTCTCTTCGAATTGCCCTGCTTCCAGCACCAGTCAAAGGGACGCAAAGGCCAGAAATGTCAGGGGAAGACGGGCTCCCACCATGGCTCTGCTGAGCTCAAAGACTGCTCTGGTCTCCAGCAACCCACTGACAGCCACCAACCCCATGTTCTGTCAGGGAATAAAGTGGAGGAGAATGACAGAAAGGGGTCTGGAAAGACTAAAAGGTGCATGGCACCACACAGACCGGCCACCCTGGGCTCCCCTCTGCAGTCACTGGAAGGGAGCTGACATTTCTGCGGGTCGTTTTGTCTGATGAAGTCTGGATGGCTCCCTCAGGTTGAGCTGGATTATGTCCTAGCTTCTCCTCACTAATGATAAAGGGAGTCCAAGGTGACTCACTCCGGTGGAAACACTTGGTCACACGAACCCCACTCTGGCTCACTGGCATAGGTCCAAGGCTGGTGTCCAGCAAAAATTTCATCCATCTGATATCTGACTCCAGGGTCCTATAAAAGATGCTGGTGTGCCTTGCTCCAGTTCTGTTCAGAAACTCTTCCCACAGCCCCAATGTCTGAGGCAGAATTTTCCCCTGTCATCATCCTCAGCAGGGAGGGCAAGGGCTGAGGGGGTGGTGGAAAACCCCCTCCTTCCTCAGCCCCAGACCTGGATCCTACAAGGGGCAGTACTTACATGAGGGAAGCCTGGCCAGCTTCTGCTACCCTTGTGGGCAAAGGATTTTGCTCTGCAGTGCTTCACCAGCACAAAGCCCTGTAATTTCAGGGGAGTGGGCAGAGAGGGGCAACAGCTAATCTACCGCATAGAGTTAATAACAAGTTTTCAATGGTTAAATCCCAGCAACAACAAATACATCTTTATACCACTTGGAAAGAATGAATGGTCAGTCTGCATCTTTGTAAGCAAGGAGCTCTACAAAGGCAATGCATAATGGAGCAGACTATGCCCTGTGGTTCTTTTCACACACTAATGCCTATCAGTTTGAAAGAAAACTGGGGGATTTGGCCTTTAGCTGCTATACATTGACTTGGAGTTTCTGATTAGGGCTGGGCAGTAAACAAGAATTCCCCTTTGTGAAAAATTGCTGCTGATGTTTCCAAATTTTGGTTTTGCTCTGCCAAAATGACAAAGCCCTTTTGATTTTTTTTTCATGAAATAAACATTAAAACAAGGGGGATCCCATATCCTTCGAACACTCAGTAACTAGAAATCATGAGAAATGTTAGCAAGGCTGCAGGAGTCCCAGAGGCTGAGCAAAAAGGTGTGTGCGAGTTCTCCCTATCTCAGCTGCAACCATTAGCTTTCAGATAGGCTGTGGTAATGCTATAGGTTTTTCTCTTCTCAGTTTTGACCAGAAAAAGCACCTCAGACCTGTAAAATCCTCCCGATTAAACTTTCAAAGCCAAAACAAGTGAAATGTTTTTGTTTCACTGAAAAGCTCCCGACCGCATCCATTCACAGCGATGCCTTGTTGTAAAGGCTCTTGACAGCAAAAACAGCAACCATCTGCTTGCTCCTAGCTGAGAGAGTTATTCCTTCAGCTTGAGTTGGACAGGACTAAGCCTTTATTGCCAAAACTTTTAAACCCCATGCCTGCTAATATCTCCGCGCTTTTATGCCTATGACCCTGATCAGTAAGAACTACAGGGATTTCTCCCCTGACATTTATGCCTGAGAAGGGCCTGAGGCTACAGCCCTAAAAGAACAAGGGCCCAAGATAACGCTGGGAAAGGGGCAGCCACCAGGTCCCCTTTACGACTCACTCTCCTGGAACAAGTTACTGAGCATACTGGAAGGAACGATTAAACATCCCATTTATAAACACCTAGAGGATAATAACACAGTAAAGGAAAAAATAACCAATGTACTTTTGGCAAGCATCTCTCTCGTCACCCCGACATCATTCCCTTTTTTTTTTTTTTTATAGGTTACGTGGCATAGTGGATGAAGAGCGAGCAGTATGTGACACATCTTGACTTCAGCAGGCCTGACAGCCTCCTGAACAAGCTAAGAAAATATGGTGAATGTTAAATCACCATCAGGACGCTTCAAAGAGCCGCAATCAACAGATTCCTGTCTGTCAGGATGGAGGTTTTAGTGGGCTGTTACCACAGTCCGCTTCTGTGCCCTGATCTCTTCGATACTTCAATTAACACCTCTGTGATGGAACAGGAAGAAGGCACCTGACTTGGGTCAGTGACACCAAGTCGGAGGCAGTGGCAAGCGCCTTGGAGACAAGGAGGATAAGAAAACCGAAGTGGTGGTCTCCATGGAGAAACCAACTAGAAGGAGTCCAACAGCAGCGAGCACAAAGCGCTGCACTCGGGAAGGGGGGAAAAATAACAATTAGTGCTCACCTGCACAAGTGGGGAATGAGCAGCAAGTCGGCTGTGCTGCAGACCAGTACCTGAGAGCTAGAGAGCAGCAGGGACTAAGTAAGAGAAAGCGATGAGGTGCTGTTATAAAAAAAGCTGAATCTCATCTTATTCTGGGGGTAGTTAAGCGAAGCATGATATGCAAAACATGGCTGTTACTTATTTGCCTTTTGGCTGCACAAATGAGTCTGAATTGGAACTCTTGCTTTGGTTTTGGACAGTACATTTAAGGAAACGTGTGGACAAACATATCAGGAGTGAACAAAATACAATGTAAGGGTTGGAAAATATGGCCTACAAGAAGCCAGCCTGTTAATCTAGACTGGAGAGGTCTAAGACACAAGGGTTCATGGGCAGGTGAGAGGTAGTTTTGAGGAGGAGTAGGATAAATTACCACCACGTATTGTGGAAGGACCAGAAATACTTGTTAACAAAATCAGTTTGGATGATATCCTAGTAAAAGCTTTCCAAGCGCAAAAAGCATGAATGAATGGCCAAACACTGGCTTTGCAGGTGCAGGGTCTCTTCAAAAAACACACCTTAGGGGCAGCCGACGTCTAGTTGATCTTGTCTCAGTGCATGGAGGAGGACCAGACCACCTCTTGTGGGTCTTTCCAGCTCTTTGCTCCTCTGACCAGACACCACCAGAAATATCTGGGGTAGTAAATGGAAAGAGTCTCTAGCCACCCCTACCCCAAAATGAGGCACCTGGGTCAGAAAGGCAGAAGATACGACCATGGTTATACTCCTCGACCTTTTGGTAACGAACGTCTACTTCTCCCAGCAGAGCTGACTTCGAATTTGAAAAGGGGGAAAGACAGATGAAGAGTACGGGATAACCCATCTCATGGCAATAGTTAGCAAGAGGACTTTTTCCACTCTTAGCCGGCTACTAGGGTGTGATCTTTTTGTCTGTGTCCTTTCAGTACTCATCTTTTAGACCTCTGCAGTATGGCCCAGCTGGGAGGGATCCCATCAGTGGCCATACATGCCTAAGCCAGAGGGGAGAGGGGATCAAGCAGCCTGCTGTGCAGAGACTGGGGCTGGCTGATGAGGCAGAGCTGGCTCTTCCCTCAGAAGTACCCAGGGACACGGGCATGCCCACCCGAGGGGTAACCCCTCTCCACCTGTGATACACTCCTGCAGCTCTGACCAGCAGAGTTCACTGAGCAGAGCTCGTCTCAGGGAAAGCCAATCTTCTGAAGGGAGGAAAGGATCTGCCCCCAAAATGCAATTCCATTAACCTGCAATGATCTGAACACAGGCAATCCTTAGGACACATCAAAGCCCATCTCTTTCGCCTGACACTGGCACTGTGTTTATGGAAGTGGCCTCCTCTACTTATAATGCACCAATCCAGTATCTACCTACCCGTTAGTCTCTGATACAGCTATCCCATTTGCTGGACACAGCTGAACACCCTGTTACTTAATCTTTCAGGAGCTGTGTTTTATTTATTTGAGTTTGGGATGCCCACAGCTTCACATAACTGTTGGTTTTAAATTTATGACATAAAAGAGTAGGAAATAAATTACATTAAATTAAAAAAAAATAAAAAAGCTTAGCACAACTCAGTATCTAATCTCTTTTCATTTGCACTAGTGACAGACTTTTTTCAGGCAAAAAACCTGCAAATCTGAGAATAATAATAATAATTGATATGAGAAAATTATACTGGGAGAGGAAAGGGAATATTTTGTAACTTATACTAGTTTCTAATAAATTAGTTTTATTAGTTAAGATTATTTCAAATGAATTATTTATTAGTTTTAAACTAATAAAAGCACAGATTAAAATGAGTCTAACTCTTCCAAACTGTAAAAGATTTCATATTTCTCCATTTCTTTTTCTTTTTCTTTTTTTTTTTTTAAACCAAACCAGATTTACTTTTAGAAAAAAAATCGAAGCTGTGTTAGAGTTTCGAGTTTCATCCAATTACAGCACTCTGGGACCTGGGGCTCTAGAAGAAAGCACGATATCGCAGCGGGTCTTTTGGTAAATCTGTGGCACACATCAAGCAATCCACAAACACCTTGTTTAGAGGCATCCAGAGTTTACGTGTGCCAGTACCTGAATTTTCTCATCCTCAGAAAGGTGGCAGTAGCTCAGAGCTGGACACACACACATGTAAGTGAAAGCTTGGCTAGAGAACTCAATTCTGCTGCTTAGGCCTGTATCTAATAGGCACAAATAAAATTAATAATACATATGCATGGCTCTAAAATACATTTGTACCTACATTTTCCTTGACAGGTAAATAGAAACTGCGTACAGTCAGACCTTACCAGCAAAAAGCTACCTGCACGGTTGCAGTTTTCAGTGAGGCTGGGTACACCCCCAGGGCCCTGCCAGTGCTTTTCATGCCGGATGTGTTTCCAAAACCCCTCAAACAAGCTGGGGGACCTGCTCTGCGTGCTGATGCTCACTGCTTCTCACGCTGCTGAAGGACGATTTTGAGAAAAAGGGCAGCCTTCATTTTCAGTGCGCTCCCATGTAAAGCATCACCTCTGACCACACATCCCAACTTTGCCTTGCAGATAAACACTCAACATCCTAGTCAGCCCTGAGCCTGCCAAGTAATGCCAGCAAGAGGAGAGTCCATTTGTGCATGCGTGCATGCATTTATATCCTCAGTGATTCAAACGTTTGCTGTGAGAAATAAAATTCGGAGCATTTTGGGTTACTAGACAGATCAGAAGAAACAACAAGCTCCAGTCTGAATGATAATAAAAAAGCTGAACATATCTGTAATATGCATTAAACACAGCCATACATTCCTATCTATTTAAGCTAATCTATAAATATTTTAGATAAATAGGCGGAGAGACAATTGCGTGAAGGAAAAAAAAATACACAAAGAGAGTAAACTGTTTTGTTTGGTATTCTGGTCTGGGCAGAACTGAACAAGCAAACTCCATAATGTCCTTAACAGTAATTGGTGAGCCCCTAGATACGTTTGCTCTCTATTATACCATGAATGCAGGCAGATAGATAGTACAATGTTGCTTTAGATTGCCAAGTTTCCAGTTTCCCTGTAACACACGCAGGAGGAGGGTAGCTAAAAATGGAAAGGGCAACATAAGGTAAGCAGCAGCTACCTCAGGTACCAGGTTTCACACATGCCTAGAGACAGTGCACCCTGCAAACCAATGGCCCAGCACAGAAAAACGTCCAGGAAAAACGAATTCCCCAGCCTGGCAAAGAGCTGACAATGGAGGGCTGAAAAGCACAACACTCTTGCTGACACAAAAGAAAAAAAAGAAAAGGAAAGAAAGGAAATCTGTGGAAAGAGGGGGCGAAGAAACCAGAGGGCTATCTGGGAAGACACGAGGCAAGCATATCGTTCTGACAAGTGTCATCATAAACAAATGTTTTCCCCTCAGCACCAGAATAACCAGAGCCAGGAGCTAGGTTTGCATTATGCTAGAATGTGCCTTGGCATCACTGGCATTCCCTGCTCTGTCTCTGTTTTGGGAAGGACAGGCTAACAGCAGAGTAAAGCCTTGCCATGCCGCAGCGGAAGGGGACAGTCCCGCTGGCTCCTGTTGTAACCTAAAGGGATTGCTCACTCCTGGCTGACATTGCAAGGTCTGCAGGCTACTGACTCCTTGGTTTCTCTAAGAAAGACACAAATCCCTCCACCCACTGTGTTCTTTCTTCTCTCTTTGCTCTCTTCTCAAGCGTGTTGCTTACCTTGCACAATCAAGTAAACCTGGGAAGTCTTGGGGTGATGCTGTGTCTGCACTGAACACGTATAGGACCCCTCATCGTAGACATCCACTTTCTGGATCCGCAGGCTGTACTCCAGGGGGTTTCTCTTCTCCAGCTCTACTCGAGGGTCCAGGGACCACTTGTCCTCTCCAGCAAAAATGATGCCGGAACGGTTTAACCAGGCCACCTTGGAGCTTCTGTCTTCTACATAACACCTGCAGAGGATAAGAAAGGGAGATTAACAGGGAGATTAGCAAACCTCTTCATCATCTCCATTTTGTCCCTTCCCTTTACCACATTGCTCAGAAACCCTGTAGTATACTTCAGCTTTGCCAGCAAACCACAGCAGCTCCTCACCATCACAGCCCCTTGGCCATGTGTTTCACAAGGATTTTCTGATGGGTTTCACGATCATTTGTGATTTGGGGTGACCGCGATTCCTGCTCTCACTTCCTTTTGTCTGTGGTCTATACCTGCACTGAAAATGACTTTGGAAGGCCACAGGAGATCCTTGTCACCAAATCCCTTCTAACCCTGGCAATGGGAAAGGCCAGAAGGAGTCCTTGCCATGCTTCCCCCCACCTTCCAAAGTTAAATATACAAGGGAGTTGCATTCCCAGCCCCCTGCCAGCCTGGAGGGCTCCAGCTTTGTAGCTCAGCGCACAGCTGCTCCATCCCTCAGTTTCAGCAGCACATGGGGAGGAACCTAAGGTGTTCCTTCGGTGAGGAGGAGACAGGAGGGAAGGAAAGGCAGCAAGCAACAGCAGGAAGAAGAGCAGCGGCAGGACCAGCGGCTGCCTTCGCCCCAGTTGCCCACTGTTGCAAAGGGGAGGACAGACCAACCCTCCTGCAACTGCATGGCAAGTCTTCTGCTCCTTGACAGAGAGGGGTGAAGGTGCTGTGAAGACAAACACATTTTTGGCCAAGGCACCACTTTCAAGCTCCAGAAGGTGCAGAAGGCCCAGAAGGTTTGCACAGAAGAAATGACATGCTGAAGAGGAGGCATGTTCTGCTCGCTTTTGGCTGAAGAAGACATGGGGACACAACTCCTGGCAGCTGTACCCACCAGGGCCAGGCTCAGACAGGCTGACAGGGCTTTTCCTGCAGCAGCCTATGCTGTGTTTGTTCTGCAGAAAAAGAGGGAAGTTTAGCCACCACAGCTGTCCCTCCTTCACCTCTCAGAGTTCTGCCCACAGCCTGCTGGCATCCAAATAACCCAGCACCTCTCCCCAGCACAATTCAGGCATGTGTTGCATTTGAGAGAGAACAGAGAGAGGATAAAGATTATCGCGTCGAGATAAGGCAAATATTTGACAGTAGGCTTTTACACAGCCTCTTAGCACAGGGCAGACATTTTCCAAGTTCCTCTGCTTGAATGCATTTCATTCACGCCATGCCACAGCTGCTGTCCCGTGCAATGTGACCCCCACCAGTACGGCCGACACCTCCCACCCGCTCCCCCAAAGGCATGCCCACGGATGCTCTCCAAGTTGCTCCGGGGTTACTTGTAGGCTGGAGGAAAGCCAGGCTGTGTGGGAGGAGATGAGAGGCTCACCAAGCTGCTGGCCAGGTGGAAGCAGGTCTGTCTGACCTGACAAACATTTGCTTTAGAGAGCAGCTCAAGCCCCAGCCAGCACCACCGCCACCCAGCCAGGAGAGGGGAGGGACAGACCTCACCCCACCAGCCAGAAAGGCTTTGGTCCCAAGGTGGGCTCATGGCTGTGATTTCTTTTTTTTAATATATATATATTTTAAAATCAGGTCTTCATATGAAAGACAGGGGTAGGGGAATCAGCAAGCAGCCATCTGTGTTTAAAAAACAGCACTGCAGTGCCAGCTCACCAGGCCATCCTAGGCTGCAACCTCACATGGCAGGAGCTGGAACTGGGGACCTGGGGAGGGGATGGTGCCCAAGGGATGTGGTGGCCCTGCAGGGACACCCAGGCCGCCTCCGGAGCCTCAGGCTGGGCAGCCTTCCCACACACGTGTGCCTACGTAGGTCTGCACCAGCACAGAGAATTGGAGGGTTAGATCTTTTTCAAAGGTGTTCACAGCCCCTGTCTGCACATTTTGGATTTGTGAAAATCCCCAGGGGGATGGCGGTGAGGAGCTAAGCAGATTAACAGCCGCAGCTGAAGTCTGTGGGCGTTGAAGTTTCTTAGTCACTTGTGAACCCCCCGGCACACCTATCTGCGCTAGCCGAGCGCCACAGACCCAACACTGCACCAACACAGCCATGCTGAATTCTGGACCTGTGCCGCGGTGATACGTGATACGGCACAGCACCACGGCTCTGCCTGGGGGCAGATTTCTGTGCCATGGTGCAGAGATGTCCCTGTGACGTCTCTTGGGCCAGGAACAGCTCAGCGGTGCGGTCGAAGCCAAGCCCTGACCTCCTAGTCTCAAGGGGACACTCACCTGGATACCCTTCTTCCCTCCCTCTCTGCTGACCTCAGGCAACTTCTGACCTTGTCACCGCGCACATCCCATCCACCATTTCCATTCCCTAAGGTCACTTTCCCCACAGGACCTTGGTCAGAGACCAAACAGTGGTACAGGAAAATGAACGCTACTACCCATTCCCAATGAACAGGGCATCTTGCTGTGCTTCTGCCTGCCATGACTCTGGGGCTGAGAGGAGGAGGAGATGAATTATCTCAAGAAACGTTGTCCCCGAGAAGAGAAAAACCTGTCCTATGCTGCTTTTGCCATGGGGTCAGCCCTAGGCCAGCGGTCAATCCCTACAGTCAGACAGCCTCACGAGTGCCCCTGATGACGGCAGACAGCACTGAAATAAAGTGAAGGAGAGATAAGGAGGAGAATTGGAAGAGTGAGTGAAATGGATCTGAGCTGCTCACTTGGGCACACCTGTTCCTCTGAAATTATCAGAGAAAATCAGTGTACAGGTGTGGAAATTCCCTGGTGCGCTCCAAACACGCATCCGTATGGATGCGGTATCCCAGTGTGTCCGTCTGCACGCACGCACCCTCCTACTCTGCCAGAGATGCCACCCAGCCTTATGGATCATGCTTTAATAAGGATTTATGGTGATGATTTTCACAGTGTAATAAGTGCTAATTCAATACTAATAGAATATTAAATGGCACGTTAACTGACGTTTTAACTGCGAGGCAGCAGGAGCAAGGCTTCTGCAAGATATCAAATGGCTCTTATCGTTCACTAATAATCGATAATCAAGTTCACAGAGATAGTCAAACGCTTTTCATTAGGCTTATTGAAAGCATTACCATCAGTGTCAGTGAGTGCTAATAAACTATTTGTGATCCATCCATTTTGTTTTTCCTCATGGCTTCAGGTTTAATTTCCTGATATCTGCTGATGCAGCGACCGAGAGGAGCAGCTAGTGGTGATGGCCATGCCTCAGACGATCACTGCAGGAACTCAAGAACTATTGATCTTAGCACCAATTCAAACTATACACAAAGAAAGAACAAAAAACCTTGCTGCCGTGCCTCTTTAGTCTCCCTTTCTTTCTCATTAAAAGAAAAAAAAAAAAGTAGTTTGGTTCCTTTAAGATTTTTTAGCTACTGCACCATTTCTAGCTGCTACCGATGTGTTTCCAGTCCTCACACAGTGACTAACAATCATAAGAACCAGCCAGGAGACAATCAGAAACTGGAACTGGGGAAAGGCACCTCGACATCCTCTGCTTCCTCACGTGCAAATGCAGAAGATGGTCCTGGGTCACCTCACAGGAGAAAGGGGAAAGAGATGACACTTTGACCACAGGAAAACTCTTTGGGTTCTTCAGTGAGAACCATCATCACCTCTAATGTGAGTGAAGAGTACTACAGGTAAAGCTAAACATGTGACAGAAAGAAAATCCTACCCAGCTCATTTTCTCCAGGGGAGAGGTTGCTCTGTTGTTGCTGACTGCAGATATTCACTTGCATGGCCAGGACCAGCACCACAGTGCAGCACCGTTAGGAGAGAAATTAATGTTCACCATCCCCCTTCATCATGTACTCGGCCATGCACAGGATGCCTTGTGGCCTTTATTGCCTTCAGAGGGGTCTCTCAGGGTTAAGTTCAAGCCAGTGTTTGGAAGAGGTGGGGGGCATTGGGAGCCCACAGGCAAGAAGGAATCCCTGCAGGACTTGGCAAAGCTGCTGTTTAAATGATTACTTTAACACAGCAGGGATTTTACAGCATTACCAGTGATGTATTGGGTCCCCTTGAACCCAGGATAATTGTTTTGTTTTATTGCTGCTATAGTTCCGAATAAATAAATTCTTTTAGAACAGACCCAGTCCCCTGATTCTCTGCTAGAGGCCTGCTGGTGAGAAGATGCAAGCTGCTAGGTTTAAATGAAATATGGTATACTGCTTCACCACCAAACCACATCTCTTGGAATCACAGTATCATTTAGGTTGGAAAGGACCCTTAAGATCATGAAGTCCAACCATCAACATAACACTACCAAGCCCCATCACTAAACCATGTCCCTAAGCACCACATTCATACATCTCTTTAATACCTCCTGGGATAGGGACTCCACCACTTCCCTGGGAAGGCCTGTTTCAATGACTTACTACCCCTTCCATAAAGAAATTATTCCTGATATCCAATCTAAACCTCCCTGGTGCAACTTGAGGCCATTTACTTGTGTCCTACACAAGAAAAGAGAAAGACACACTCCTCACTGCAGCCTCCTTCCACATGGTCATAGATAAGGTCTCCCCTCAGCCTCCTTTTCTCCAGACTAAATAACCCCAGTTCTCTCAGCTGCTCCTCATAATTCATTTTCTACTCCCTTCACCAGCTTTGTTGCTTCTTTTCTTGATTTCCACCAACTCAGTATCTTTCCTGACATGAGGGGCCCAAAACTGAGCACAGTATCTGCGGTGCAGTCTCACCAGAGCCAAGTACAGAGGGACAGTCACTTCCCTAGTCCCCTAGGGACCATTTCTGGTAACACCATTTCTGATGCAGGCCAGGATGCCATCTGCCATTTTGGCCACCTGGACACACTGCTGGCTCATGTTCTTCCCTCATTTGGGAGAAAAATAAACAACCAGTGTAGTTTTGAACCGCATTTTCTACCCTCTCTCCAAAGCACATTGTGGACACAGCTCCGTGACATCATCCTGTCTGCTCGTGCTCTTCAGCCTTCCCTGGCTTGGCAAGCAAGGACCTGAGAGCGGTGACCACTAACTGGGAGCAGCGAGAGGCCCAGCCCGGGTATAGACAGGGCTCTTTGTCTCCTTTGGCTTTCCCTCAGAGGGATCTTCGCACGTCTGTGCAAAGGGCAAGGGCCCCTTATGCTGTGGATAGCAACTGGAGATGGCATCACCTGTCAGGCCTATGCTGCATTTTGGCTGTATTATGCTGTGACCTTGGCCGTCACACCTTTCTGCACCTCCTGGGGTGATAATTCATCACTCAGGCGGTAATTTCAGGCCCATCCCCTGCTGGGGTGCTGCAGGGCTGGTAGGGACCCGCGCTGCTGCTCGCCCTCCCCGTGCTTGGTATGGCACGCTGCTCAAAGTCTTTCTGCTCTGCGGATTAGAAACTTTTTTTTTTCCTTCTAATTTTAAGTCTAGATTTATTCATGGCTGGTTTATATCCATTCCCTCTCATGCCAACACCATCCTTTAGCTTAAATAGCTCTTCTCTCTCCCGGGTGCTTATCTTCCAGCGTGTTCACTGAGAGCAATCATATTCCCTCTCAGCCTTCATTTTGCTGGGCTCAACAAGCCAAACTCTTCTAGTTTCTTCTTGTATGATAGACTCTCCATTGCCCTAAACATCCCAGTAGCCCTTCTCCACACCTGCTCCAGTCTGAATTCCTCTGTCGTGACCAGAATTCGTACCCAGCTTTCTAGATGAGGTCTCCCCAGTGCCTTGTACAGAAACACTCCTATCTCGCTGTCTCTACCATCAACTCTTTTTAATGAAAGCAAAAAGGATTGCAACCAGTGAATATGACTATCAGTGCAGAACCGCTCATGTGCTGTGAGCATCCTCGTCTCTCAGTCCGTGCGATACGCATGGAAAATGAAACCCAAGGGAATTCACCAAAAATATACCAGCCTAAAAGGAGAGCCACACAGTCTCTCACTAGCAGACACGCAGCTGGTCTCGCATGGGTTTTCTTTATGTTAAAATGACTACTTAAGAGTATAGGTTTCTGTTTGTGTAGAAAAAAAATCAAACCCCAAATTACAGTAATTGTTATGCCAGTACTCTCCCGGGGCGGATGTAACTATATCAGAACAACAGAACTTATACTGGCATGATTTATTGCTCTTCCCATCTTCTGGGGATCACTATACCTGCATAAACAACTCCAGCCCACATCCATTCAAGCACAGGTACCTTTTTAATGATATCAATATGAGCTGCTATGAGGAAAGTTAACTCCACCCTGGCCAGACCCAACACATTTTAAAACTGCAAATAACAGAAAAAGCTTCAGTCTGAGGCATATCACCACAGCAGCAGGTTTTCCTCCACCCCACCAGGCCTAGAAAAAGCCATCGATTTCTTTACAGCAGAGTCAGGAAGCCCTTGGGTTTGTCCCCATGAGGTGCCACGTCTGGCACCTGAGCAGACAGTCCACACGTGTGTGCAGAGGCGCTGAACCGCTCCCTGGCTGATGCCTGCAGAAACGCCAAGTGACAGCTTCCATCAGGATCCCGCTCCAGGATCAGACAGGAGGATGAGACTGCTGAGGGAACACTGCGAGCCCCCTCCTTTTCCCTTTTTGGGGTTAGCCAAGGACTCGTCTGCGTCCCTTTTCATCTCAGCCAGAAACCCGGCTCTGATCTTGGTCCAGTGTCACCAGGTGATGCCAATCAGCTACTGATCACACAGCCCTGGTGAAACCTCCAGCCACGAGTGGATGCTTCGCTCCACTGGCTGCAGCCTCCCGTAGATCACGGGTGCTCCTGCACTGCCCAAGGGGAAACCGAGGAATAGTGGAGATGTTGTAGGATAGCCATGGGGAACACTGCTGGAAGATTTGTCTCTTGGTCGCGCTGCACTTACGCTAAGGATGCTGTGCTTTTGCTGTCACTAAGACACGGGCTGACATTTAAAAAGCACCTGCAGTCGCTTAGGAACTGATGTTCACTGAAAGACAATTAGTCTCTTATGTGATCTAGATGTTGGCTTTTACGCTGAGTTGGTGAAAGGACCTGAAACCAAATGGCTACTGAAGAGTCTCAGTACTGTAATTTTTTTCATGTTTGGAGAATACACCAAGAACAGGACTGGGAGCTCTAGTAAGGCACCCATACAAGCCATCATCCCCTCTGCTTTTCTTCACAGACTTCAGTACTGCAGGTGGCCTTTTTCTCCTGCCTGAACCCTCAACTTGTGGGTGGCGTTCACATGCTCACCACTAGGTATTTCCAGAAGAGCTGCTTCCCAACTTTTCCCCTGGATTTCTTCCCTTTAAAACAACAATAACAACAACCACAGAAAACGGTATTTCCAAGATGCGATCTCCTCCTCTGACAGGAGGGGAGGGAGGTTTGGCTGGGAAGCCCACGTGATTCGGTATCTGGTAATTATCCAGCCGCAGAGGCGATGTGAAACGTTCTGTGCTGTCGTGGAGAATGACAGCACCTGGAGCTCCAGCACCCAGATAAAAAGCGGAGAGACAATCGGGCAGATGGAGAAAGGCAATGCTACATCACGGGAGGGGGGGGGGAGAGAAAGAAGCGGGGAGAGGCGAAAGCTGGCGAGAAACATCAAGGCATCCGGCACAGCTAATGGAGAATGAGATAATGCCACGGATTAGAAATGCAAAGGGCAGCTCTGAAAGAGGGGGAAACAGAAAGAAGCCGAGTGAGGGCAGGTCAGGAGAGAGCGAGTGCAGAAGCGGGACGGTGGGAACGCAAGAGGGGATAGGGGAGTGATGATGCTGCCTGTGTGGCCTCAGGTCCCTTCCTCCTGTCCCAGCCAACGGCTAAAAATGCAGGAGGTGTCACCAGAGGCTGTGACAGAGCAAGGGAAGGTTGGCAAATGAACGCCCTGCAGCGACGCAAACAGCACCTCCCAGCTTGTGGGCTGCAGAGCTCTGCTGAGGGACGGGGACTACAAACTTAGGATGGAAGCAATTAGAGCTGGAGCTCTGGGGCACTGCGTTTTGTGTGCAGGGGAGGTGGGAGGGAGGCTCACCGACACGGAGGAACGTGCAAGCCTGTGAAACAGCCCGTGGGATGGATGCCACGG
Organism: Cygnus olor; assembly: GCF_009769625.2. Lineage (NCBI taxonomy): Eukaryota > Metazoa > Chordata > Aves > Anseriformes > Anatidae > Cygnus > Cygnus olor. The sequence goes on from NC_049169.1 coordinate 96,280,012, forward strand.
CCCCAGGGCCCGCTTCCAAACGGTGAAGCGCTGTGCTTGCCACCCCAACAGAGCCCTGGGCCTGCCCCCGTGATGCTGCAAGCGAGGAGCATGCCCACGGTGCTGGCATTGACGGCTGGGTCAGGAGGAGCTGGTTGCCAGGTGGCCCGAAGCCACGTGCCACCTCTGGGAGGGTTTGTGACGTGGGAAAATAAAGCCAAACGATCAGATTGGGGCCAAAGGCTTGCCAGGGACTGATGCTGGACACCAGCCTCAACGCCTGCTGGGACAGTGACACTGGCAGCAGCCAGTGTATCTGCAGTGAAAGCACCTCTCCGTGCAGGCAGGAGGGACAAAGAGCCCTGGTGCCCACACCTCTATGTCTGGGGAAGGAAATGGGAACGGTAGCAGCAGTGAACAGGTATTACAGGGTCTGAGCACCGGGCCACACGGCCCAGTGCTCACCCTCTTATGATTAGTGACAGATGTTTCAAAGAAAGGTGGAACACCTCCTAAAATGACAATGTAAATCACCATCTAAATAATTTCATGATCGTTCCCAGCCATAAAAGCCTATTAATCTAGCCCCAAGGAAGTATAAGTTGCCCTCCTCTCTGAATAACAGCTTGCATTCCACCTTGTAAGTTTGTACTCTACCTCTTTTATCCCCAGGCATTTCTCAACCCTCTGCCCCCTTTTTCTTTTTTTAAACTCATTAACATCCTCATTTGGTGATACCTTGTGGCTGAGAATGTCATAGATTAACCCTTAACTGGTACAAGGCTGTGAAATAATATCAGATTTAAGTGTTAAATGAAACTGGGAGGTGTCTCCCCTGTTTTGTACTGTGTGAAATGCTTCCTCCCAACACCTGGGGAATACACTACCTGACTCCCAAAATCATGTTTTCTATTTTGAGGACCCTAACGTCTGTTCCATCTCGTACTGCTCCTTCTTCATAAGAGAAAAGACAATATCACATCTGAAATTCTTCTGGGAGGCAAATCACAGTGGGAGTGGGAACAATTAGGCAAAATAAGACTGAATGTTCCCTTCTTCCCTGAGGTGGCTTACCCAAGTTATCACTCCCTCTTGCAATGCGAAGGGTGGCATGACAAAGTGGGCCCATCCTGCCTGCTCCCCCCCTGCTGCTGCATCTCAGAGAGGAATGCCTCCTCGATGTGCAAACACTCCAGTTATCATTTACACCCAACCTCCACTGCTGGAGCACCGCTGGTGGAGTCAGGGCTTGTAGAGACTGCGGAGACGATGTCTAGTGAAACATGTTAGCCTCCCTGTCTGTGCCAGAGCTGTCATTGGTGCCACCACAGATTGAGCTACACCCGTGCAAGCAACAGTGGGAAATAGGAAGAAAAAAGCCTAATGTAGACAAAGCCTTTGAGGAGCTTAACCCCTCTTCCCCTTTCCCATCTCTCTCCCACTTGAAAGCAGAGAACAGCTTCTGAGTGAGACACACGCTCTCATTTCCATATCTAAAGCCAGCCCTGAAATACCATTGTGAAATAATGCTCTGAGAGAGGAGACCACGGAGCAGATTCCCTTTGAGAGACTCTGCCGTTTCTCTTTTTTAATTCCATCCAAAGCCAACTTTTGCTGAACACCGAGCACATCTGGATGGGTGCAGCCAATCTCCGGCACCGTGTTACCAGCACGATACAGGGAAATTGGAGGGAATTCAGAGGCAAGCAACAACAAAATCCATCAAGGGCTGGAAAGGGATCAGCATCTAAGGGAAGCTTAAAAACATTAAATATGTATAACTTGACTAAGAGAAGACTTAAAAGGGATGTGTTGACAAGCTATACCTCTTTGGAAGCTGAAAGCACCAGGGGAAGAGAGGAATTATTGAGCATGATGTGTAGGGGTCTAGAAAGGAGTAACGGGTCAAAAAAAAGAAGAGAAATAAGTCTGTTCAAACTTGAGGAAGAACTTTTTGCCACCTACAAGTGCTATCCTATTGCTGGGGGAAGAGTCCCCCAGGAAAAGCAAGGAAACTCCTGTTATTTTGGACATTTAAAGCGAAGTTGGGCAAAGACCTAGAGGATATATAACTGTGTGGGAACAGCTTCACAGTGGCTGCAAAGGGACAAGCCTCCGTGACCTTGTCGTCTTGTTTTTATCACATACCTGACAGAGTTCAGCAGTACGTGAGGAAAAGACAACTCTTCTCTCAAGTCTCTTTCAGGCTTAGCAATGTTTTTTAGATATTTTTTTAGATATTTTCACTTTCACTTCCCATACTGCTAAATATTTCTCAGCAAGACTGCAGATCTCTATACACTGTACTAGAGTTAACTGGTACACCTATGGTCTTGTTTTCAGAAACTAGTTTCTTTAGGAGTCAACCATGGACAGGTTAAAAACTACTGATACAAAGACCAGAAGTCTTATTATTTCCAGAAACCACTGGCATATGGTTATATTCCCAAACGTGCTCTGAGTAAATCCATCAAGCACTCAAGAAGTCACAACTGAACCCTGATTTTTCAAAGTGCTTAGCACTGAAATTAAGACCAGATTTGCAAAGCTGCTTTGGAGCCCACCAGCCCCCAGTGTAACACACAGGCACCAAATTTTCAGAATAGCATTTGGCACAGTGAGCTCCTTTACCGATACAGCCCTTTACCTTGCTGCCCAAATGGGCATACTTTTGAAAATCCATCCCGTAGGTGTTTTATAATCACAGAAGAAAGTGCTGCAAGCTTCAGACTTGCGTGGTGTATTTATCTTGCGTGTTGAAGAACTCCTTTAAGTGGAAATCACAGCAAAGCTGTAACAGATAGGCAATGCTCAGCTCCGCTTCCTTTCTGTTATTTGCAGCTTTGCTGAATTTTGCCTCTCCCTAATGCACTGCTTCTGTCCACCATCAGATCAGGCCTTTTGAAAGGAGGCAGCTGAAAAAGACTTGCGGGGAAGGTAAAGAAGAGAAGCAGCTAGAAGGGAGAACTCCCAAAAGCTTTGATCTGAGCTTACCTTTATCCCCCCACACAACATGCCTTGCAGAGGAGGACTTGTTGATAAATAAACAAACAGCCGGGGAGAGGGGGAAGAGTGGAAAAGCAGAAATGTCAAGTATATTTGATAGAGTTTTGTCTTCGTACGAAAAGCCAGGAGCTGGCTTAAAACCTCCTGTGTGGAAACAGACTGGGAGGAAGACATGACTCACTGAGAAAAGGTGCAGGAATAATTCCCACAGCTAGATCTCCTTGCCATCCTGCTAATAACACTATCCTCTGTCACCTTTCCTCGGAGAACCTTGCAGGACTTGGTCTGGCACACAGCAGCCACGGTGCTCTGTGGAGAAATATTACTATGCCCATTTTACACATAGCGAGGTGTCGGAGAAGGGAAGAAATGGGCTGCACAAAGTCACGCAAATAAACAGTTTACAGCTGAAAACAAAGCCTGACAGACCTGACCTGCCTCACACCAAACTTTGTTTGGTGTGCACTGGTTGTGTGGGGATGTTGAGAGGTGGGGAGCGATGCTTCACAAACCCAGGCACCACCTCTGGGCACGCTTGTCTTAGCAGCACTCTGAGAGATCATGTTTTTCGTTCGCTCTAATTGGGAACTGCCTTGGGGACGTGCAACTGGAGCAGAAAGGACCGTCTGAAGCACAAACCCTTGCTGCCCATGGTTTGAAAGCAACCAGCTCAGGTCAACTGGCTCCGAGCCTTGGAGCCCGAACTGCTCCAGCTTCCAACGGCAGTGAAAGCATAACCGCGGAGACCGCTCTGACTGCCTCTGCACCTTCTGACCCACAGCCTTCTCAAACTGGCAAAACAAGCTGTGCAAATTGGCTGGAACACAGAACTTAAACTCTTTTCGCATTTCCCAGCGAAGACAACGCTGCTGAATCCTGCTGGAAGCGTTTACCCAGGGATATCTTACCTGACCTTCCTGCCTGTTCGCCCAGAAATCTGCTGTGAAACAAAACCTCTCCCCATTCTCAACCTACCAGAGCTCCCTCCTGTGCTGGTGACTTCTCGTTTCCTTCCTGCCATGGCTGGGTCTAAGGCTGGCCATGGGGACAAAGCCTAGTCTGAGGCTGGACTCCCACCTCTGTTCTCCTGGTGGGCCACTTGTGCCAAATAATTTACAGAAATCCAGCACTGCATGGGTAGATGCCTAATTTCAGCTTCAGCTGGCATAAATCAAAGGTCAACAAGGCCCCATTCCCACTGAAGTAAATGGGGATGCCTACATTTATAGGAGATGAGGATTGGCCCAGCTTTCTTGCACCAGCCTCTAAATGAATTCGTTAAATACAGCACTTCAGTCTGCTCAGTTAAAAGCAGCTCCAGCTGGTAGGAGGTTTCAGATCCAGGGAATGTTTAAAAGATGAGGATTTGTAGCCTGCGCTGAGTTTACACTTGGCTAGAGGTAGGCTCTCATCAGCCGTGCAGGGGAGCTGCCGTCATGCCCACCTGATGGGTGTCTGTGCATCCCCCATGTCTGTGCGCAGCGTGACATTTACACAGGACCTCACAACCTTACGGGGACAACCCACACCAAAATGACTCTCTGATGCTGCTCATTTCAGACAGCTGCAGGGCAGCGGACTGGAGGTCCTGCTGTACTTCTACCAGGCTGAGGGGTTTCTTTTTGTTTGCTCTTCTAAATCATCAATCTTTTTTTTTGAATTGGGGGTGTGCACTGAATTTGAATCTGCAGCAAGGTAAGCATCAGCAGTGGGGGCAGTGAGAGCTGTTTAGGATTTGCAAGACAAGAGTGAAACAGTAGTTAATTTTGACATTAAATCCTAAATAAGAGAATGTTAAAGTTATTCTTAGCTTATGAAAAAAAAAGAGAGAAGCTGTACTGTGATCGTCTGGCATGCCCTCATGTATTGCATAGATCTCGTGATTCCTGCGGTTTAATCCCTTATCTGCTCACTAAAACAGATGGTGTTGCAGGCTCTTTGCAGACTCTGACAAATATGACTGCACTGGGAACACTGTTCATATATCCACAGCTTGCTGTACAACCCTCAGGACGAGATGCACTGGCTTGAGATGAAAGTTCACATTCAAAGCAGTCTGCAGCAAGGAGCAGATCCTATGGCTTCTCCTTCAGCATTGCTGCTAGTGTCCGTAACAAGCACAATCCTCTTTCCTCCCACAGGCTTGGAACAGTCACACACAAAACATCTTCCTACAGACCCATGTAAAGCTCGGAGCAACGTGACCCTCCAAAAACTCTGTCCTGAGCTCCCAGTCAAACCCTCTCCCTTTGGCCAGGACCAGGGCGCGTGTTGTTTTCCCTCAAGGAACAAATCCACCCAACTGACCAAGGAGACCTCCAAAAAGCTGGTAAATAAGAGACGCCTGACTCAGGTAGGTTGAGACCAGCCCCTCTCTGACTTTGCAATTACTGTGTTTTTCAGTCTTCAAAGCTTCTGGATGTGCTGTAGCTGTTTGTCTTCAGGGAAAAGCGGGTCAGTGCAAGGCCCAGCCTGGGTATTTGCTGGTGCTGGACTGTTACAGGTCTCGTCTCCCCAGTGCTCCCTTCTGTGTGTGTGTGCATGTGTGAGATCAGCCAGTACTTGGAACGACAACTGAGGTTAACCGAGCTACATGTATTGCTCCCCCTAGAGCAGTATAAAATGGTGATAAACCACAACTGGAACCGCTCTGCACTAAGTGTCTGGCCAGAGGTGAAGCACGAGGTTACCGCAGCAGCTCCGCTCTCCCGTCCCCCTCCACCTGGCGGGTCCTGGGTAATAAACCACTCTTCAGCCTTTCTTCCTCTAAACCCAAACTGCTGGGATTTGGGGAAGATAAAGATTTCAACCACCTTTCAGAAGAGCCTTCACAAGAACTGAAAGCCCCAGCTGGCATAAAAACAGACATGTAACTGGCTTGCTCTGTCCCTGAAAGTAGTTTAGCACTGCAGGAACTTAGAGTCCTTTTATCTCTCTTCTTTATTTAACCAGAGTCGTTAAAATAAACTGATTTCCCAGCCAATTAATTATCAAATATCTGTAACAGCTTTCAAGCCCTGCCATTACTCAGTCTCAGAGGCCCCCACAGGCAATATGAAGCTGTGCTCTCCTTACCTGCACAACCCCACGTCCTCTCCCCATGCTCAGCTGCCAGCAGAGAAGCAGCCGGGGGCTGGCAGGACCCCAAAGGAGATGCAAGCATGCAGTGAGGCCAGCTGCATGCAAGCCATGAGCTTTACTACAATACTTGACTGAGACTCAGACATCAGACAGACCCTGGTCCACAGCAGGAGCAGAGACACCAGGTAACACCCAACGGGGACCCGACGGCAGATGCTGCCAGCCCAGATGAACCACAAATGCCAAGTGCCCCTGGCTCGGCTCAGCTGCAGGTAAATGCACTTGCTGCTCGTGGGCAGCTTCTGCCGTAGCCGTGTTACCTACTGAAAAACCGGCCTCTGCCTCTTTGTTAACTGGAAGGTTGCACTCGCCATAGGTACATTAGCAATGCCCCTGCCATCTATTTTATAAGCAATAAACTCCACTCATATGTGGTTTCAATTAGGAGATTTCAAATGAGATTGAAGATAATGCATCCCATAATTACTCACCCTTCTCCTTTCTGGAAACTCAAGCAGAATCATTTCCAGGCCAAAATGCGGTCTCTCTTGATTGATGATGCTAATAAAATGGCTTTATTGTGATATAAATAGCCTTAAAAATGTCCTGGAGAGTCAATATCGGTGCTTGATGGCCTTATGCAAGCAAGGTCCTTATCTTACGGTGTACTAATGCTTAATGAGTTGTGCTTCTGAAAAGTTTGGCGCTGGATTTGGGCATCGATTTGGGGAACTACAGAAGGGTAGCTCCCGAATTAGACATGCAAGGCGGGAGCTGCCTAAACACCTTTCCTCTTCCTCGCATTCCCTATTAATAATCTCTTCGCTCCCCAGCTTGCCTGGTGTCAGTTCAAACGCGAGCACCGGCTGAGCCCAGCAGGAGCCATGGGAACGCGGTGCTCCTGCCTCCCTTTGCTGGAAGGTTACCAGCCGCTGCTGCGGCAATTGGAAAACCTGAAATTTCTTCGGGGCTGCGCAGGCTCCGAGCAGCTCTCAGCCTTTAGAGACACATGCAGCCACGTCCTGGGCAAAGAGCATCAGCCTGCCTGCTCTGGAGCACATCCGTGGCCTCCATCGCAGCAGACAATGCGTCTTCATTGTCCCCTTGCTGGGAAGAGGCTGGGTAAAGAGTCTCCCTCCAAAGAAGAGGGGAGAAGACCTATGGACTCTTGTGAGAAAAAAAGCTCAGGGCATTCTTCCCTTTTAAGAGCTGCAGTGTATCTCATAAAGCCAAAAGGCTGTTTGTAAGGCTTCCTTTGAAAGCAGGACATCCTGAAAACAAGCAGCTGCCCCAGCGGGACCACCACCTTCAGAATCACAAGATGTTATCGGTGAGCCTTGGCCATTTAACTGTGCTTTCCAGTACTGCTACCTCGGCTCAGATCTGGGTGCTAAGGAGCTTTGCTGGGAGTGACAGAACCACATACACCTGTCAGAAAGCGCTGCTATCATAGCAGCCCTGACAGTGATGTGATCAGGTCCTGACAGATGGGCAGAAACGAGAGGGAAGGATGTGTGAGCAATGGAGACTGAGAAAGTTTAAGGGAGCACGGTACGAGTCCGTGCATGGGGGACGTGGGTGAGTGACACCGTAGTTGTGCATGTGTGATGGAGGGGATGGGGGCCACGCTCTGTCCCCCACCTTATCAGGGCTCCAAGTCTCTAAAGGGAGAAGAGACGACAGTTTCCCAGCCCCGTCTCACTCCCCTCTCTCCCCCATCCCCACCATCCAGCCACGGTATATTTGAGAGCAATTTTACTCTCTGTAATAAAGCCTTTGCGGGTGCGTAGGCGGCGGTGCATGTGTGCATATGTCGTCTGCGAGAGTGCGCAGGAGCTGGGGTCTGCCGAGATGAGAAGGTGGCTCTGCGTGCACGACAGAGCGGGAACGAGGATGAGACTGCGCGAACGTGTGTGTGAGGACACGGGAGAGACGGTGCTCTGCAGAGAAACCAGACAGTCGGAGTGAAAATGAGAAGGTACGTGGTATTCGTATGAGACAGGGTCTGTGTGTCAGAGACGAAGAAAGAGAAAGGTCTTATTCACAGCCTTCCTGTACGTGTTTGATGAATATCACAAGTTTTAACCAAGAGAAATATGTATGTATTCAAATCAAACACAAAACACCCCTTTTGCCTGGAGCACTCTTGCCTTGCTTGTTTGTTCTGTTGCGAGCTGCTTGTTAGAGGAACACAGGAAACAAGAAGAGGAAAAAAAAACAGGCTGACATATTTAAACACAGGCAGCTATCAAGGCAGCAACAGTGAGAAGGGAAAAGCAGGTGGGATAGCTGGAGAGCTGCTGTGCATATGCTAGGAGAGGTGCCTGTAGAGTTTCTGAAGTCCATCCCTCAGGTGGATTATGAGCACGTTTAGCATACACAAACCGAGTTGATTCAGCAGTACCTACAAGGAAACGCACTCAAAAGCCTCTTCCTCATAGCCATTTTGCAGCAAGGAGTCTAAAGACAGCACAAGAAACTCTGGCGTCCTGGCTCCATCCCCTGCAAAGCCCTCTACGCTGAGACTAGACAGCCCCAGTTGTCAACATGTGAACGGAGGGACAAAAGGACTTGAGCTGGATTTGTTAACAGCAAGAAAAATAGTAACAACAGATTGAGTCCAAACCTCCAGGGGCTAAAGGCTTTGCTAGGACTCCAGGTCAGACAAACATGGGTACAGAGACAAGGATGGCTTTGAAAATATTTTTCCCTGTTCTGTTATGCTTTGTTCTTGCTGGTAAATGTAAACACCTTTATATGTTTAAGGCTCTTCGACACTATCATAATCCACAGGCTTGTTGTGCTCACAGGGAAACCCACCAATACCCACAACCAGTCAGCCTTGCTAAGTAGCTTACAACGCCACAGGCAATGCCCAGGAAGGGCAGAGGTGTGCCACGAACTGACCACAGGGGCGGCGAAGCCACTGGTCTGGAGACTTCATGTTCAGGAGACCCGGGAAAAGGGTCAGAGGTGTGAGGCTGTCCTGGAGGCAGCGTGCCCAAGCATCACCCAGAGCACTGCAGGTCACAGAAAGACTTTTGGGTAAGGGTTTCCTGTCCTTCCCTTCCCTTTTTAACATCAGAGCAAAAGGCTGATTTACAGCTTGAAAGCAGAGCCCTCACGACACCAAGGGAGGGGAAACACTAGCTCACCATCGAGGTTATAGAGCTGGTGCAGGAGAAGGGAAATCAAAGAGCAACACAGAGGGCTTGAGCTTGGGTGTGGCCCTTTTACCATCACCCCACCAGCATATAACCAGACCAATACCATCTTTTTTGGCCATTGAGATTAAAGCAACCACAGGCACCATGCAGTGCATGGGGTCCCCTCTGGACTGGGGTCCCCAGGGTGCTCCCACATCCTCGGTAATAATAGCGATTATTGCATACAGAAAAATTACCCTGAAACTTTACAAATCCTTCTGCAGTGTTTGACTCCCTGACCTCCGGAGGCGGTGTGGATTTCACAGACTGACTACCTGCTGTGTGAAAAAGTGTCTCCTTTCATGTGGTCTAAATTAAGCCACCATTAGCATCTCCAAGTGACCTCTTGTTCTAGCATTACAGCAGGACAGAAAAAGGAGGGACCGATCAGTCTCCGCTGCACCCTTCATTAGCGTAAATAACTCAATTACAAGCCTTTAGCGTGCCTCTTCGGGGAGGCTGCGGATGCCTGGTGCCTGTGAGCTCCCTTCGGAGCGGGCCAGGAGCGAGCGCAGGCAATGCGCGCGCAGGGACAGTAGAGGGCACGTCGCAAGACAGGAGAAGGGAGAGCTACGGAAGGGAAATGGCGCTTGTACGTTTTTGCGAGCTTGCAAACGATGGAAATGAAAAAAAAAAAAAAAAGGAAAAAAAGCCCTGTTCAGTCCAACTGACTGCCTCCTTGTAGGTAAACCTCACAAGATTACTAACCATGCTTCACAACCCTCTGGTAATTCTACACGCTGTCTTAAATGAGGGTGTAGCCAGTGTTCAAGATAATGTCATTTTTTATAACATATTCCCTATTGTTTTCCTGTCCCTTAAAGGCAACCAAGCATCCTCTACGCTTTTGGAACTGATGCTACCCACTGAAGAAGCTTTTATCGAGTTACTCACCATGACTCCCAATCTCTTCCCTCCAAGGAGCCCGGGAGCTCAGCGCTCATCACCACCACACAGCTGATGTGGAGACTATTTTTGCAGCCTGCATTACCATACGCTCGTCCGTGCTAGAGCTCATCCGTCATCCTGTGGCCCTGTCCACATTGTGCCTGTGGGCTCTGCTGACTCATGGAGGTGGCAGCCCCTGCTCACCTCTGCTCGGCACGGTGGGGGGAAGGCAAGTGGTACGGAGGAGCCATCCCCCAGGAGGAGACCTGGGAGAAGCCGGGATGAGTCCCAGCAGAAGTCTGGCTGCCTCTCCCAGGGCAGACCATCCTTCAGCATCTCCTACGGCTTTTGGCAACGCTGATGCATCTCTCACCGGTCAAACCAGGCTGGGGTCCTCGCCGAGGTACCGACACCTCCATGGGACCTGCTGACTCCCACTATTAACTTATCTCCCTGGGAAGGAGCGACTATTCTTTGCTTCTTAGCACTCAACTGGTTTTTAATCTGTGACAAGACCTTGCCCCTTCTCCCGTGGCTATTTATTTCCCTTCATAATTTTGTGTGAAAGGCCTTATCAAAGGCTTTATGAAAATCAAAGTACATTATGTCTGCTGGGGATCACCTTTATCTCTTATTTTATTAAACTTAAAAAAAATAAAAACTTGCGGCTCAAAAAGGCACAGTTTTACTCCCCAGAAGCCATACTGGACTGACCCTGTCATGTTACGCTTATCCGACTGTTGTACTCGTCTGTCTTTAATTAGCTTCACAATCAGTTTGGCTGGAGCTGAAAGAGAGCTCATAGATCTGTAATTCCCAGGATGTCTTTTGATTATTAAAAAAAAGAAAAAAAAAATAACAATAGCAGTTAGCACACCCGCAGCACTCCCCCTCCAAAGACCTCGAAGCCCAAAGCCAGCTGCTGGTCCTCATGGCTGGTGGGGGTGTCTGCTGATCTGCATCATCCCGGCTGAAAGCGGCGAGGTTTCAGCGTTTTCTCCCCGAATCCGGCCCCGCTATTAGCAGCTCTGCACTCGTTAGAGAGATGCTGTTTATAAGGATCCGTCAGACACCACTGTCAGTATATTTCATGCATTATTTACTTCAGAGCCCTGAGACTAATGCTACCCCAGTCCCAGTGATTTACTGCATTTGAGTTTCTCAAGCTGATCCATAACTTTGGGTAATAATAACAATAACAAAATACTTTGTATGCATATATCATCCCCGTCAGCAAAAACCCGCACAGAGACGAGCCTACGGTGCCAGCAGAGCTGCCGCTGCGAGGTACCAGAGCGTCAGCCATTTGCAGGTACAGCTTCCTCACACAGACATGTCCCCGCACCCCGACTTTAGGGTACTCCCTTAGTGCACACAGACCCCTCGGACTGTGGGTCTGTACCCAGGGGGTTCCCAGAGCAGGTTTGGTGAGCCCCAAGACACATCCCAAGGTGAGGACAGCCCTGCTTGGGCAGAGGAGCCTCAGGAGGCTACCAAGTGAGCCCATGTCACCCTGCAGACCAGGTCCCCCTGCCTTAACAAATTATAATCCCCAGAGGGAAGCTCAGCGCCTGGCCTGGGGACTCTGCAAGCAGCTCAATGCCAGCCCCTAGTACTTCTTCACAACCAGCCTAGAACCTGCCTGTCGCCTTGCAAGAAGCTAATGCTGCAGAGAGGATGCTCATCATATTCAGTTTCAGCTTTTCAATTGCATCCCCCACCTGTGGCTCCCTGTCCTGCTTCTAGCACCACACAACCACAGCCCCCTCGCCGCTGCTTCTCGCCCCCCATGGCTTCCTTCTCATTTACACCTCGCCTACTGTTTCATCTGACCCCTGCTAGTTCAGAAGTTCATAAAAAGACGCTTGATGAGCTCTAATAAGCACCCACACTCTGCCGTGTGGCTGGCGAGCCTCCCTGACCCTCTTCCACATCGTGCTTATGCATCCTCTTCGCACGCAGAGGCAGGGATGACCTCCAGGCTGAGCCCAGGGCTTTTAAGGATTGTTTTTTTCTGGTTTGTTTGCTTTCATTTATTTTGCCCTTCAGCCCCTATCTCACCGATGACTTTGTCCTCAAGAGTTTTCCTGCTGCCCTGTCTGAGGTTGTTCCGTTTTGCAGAAGCCTGGTGGGGGGGCACCCCTGCCCTTGGCCAGGTGATGCTGCCAGGTCCCTAGCGCTCACGCCTCCATGCCTGGCTGCTGCCTGCTGCCTGCAGCCTCAGGGAAGGGAGTGCTGCATCCTGGCAAGCTCCTCACATGCTGCAGGCCGTATAATAGTAATATTAATAAAAGCCATTGAAAAACGCCCGCTCACCCAGGCAAGGCTCTGCAGCATGGAGGCCAACTCCTCCCGCTGTGCTGACACAAAATCTCTGAGATCAATGAGAGCACTACCTACGTGCTGTGAGGCCGTGCTTCTCCCTTTGCCTTTCACACCTCACCCCTGCAAGAACAGCGCACTTCTAGGGGCAGAAGTAACCCTTCCTGTCGGTCTGACAGCAAGAGCTGGGCCTGCATGCGCTCACAGTGAGAGGGTGAGAGATGGAGGCCTGCGGAGCGGCACCAGCCCCACCAGGCCACTCTGAAGCAGGGGCGCTGCTGCCATTAACGCCCTCGCCCCCGCCACGATGGACACCCCCGGAGTCCCACCCGGAGAGCAAGGACTGCTGCACAGAGCCCTAAATCAGGAGCCACGCTCTCCCTCACAGGCACCAAAACAAGCTGCTCACAAAAGCCGTCATTTATGGTGTCAATAAATTGCCTCTCCAAATCATGCCCAGATGTGCAATTTAGGGCCCAGTCACCTTGCCTTTTTATTCTCGCCTGCAAAGTGTTCTGCTCTCCTACGGCACTCCCTGCCTAGTAAATCATGCCAAAATACATTAAAAGCACCCATTATTGTTATTAATTACTATTATTGCATTAGCAGATTTTACTGCTCCCCTCATCTCTCTAACAGCTGAAACCCCAGGCTCGCTGAGCTGGGAACCGGGCCCTGCCTTCAGCCCAGCCCCCCTCCAGGGCAGCCCCCAGCCCCACACCACAGGGGGCACCAACACACAGATCTCCTCCATGGAGCTGAGTTGATGGCACTGACAAACTCCCACCCTGGACATTTCCATGGGGACCAAAAAGCGAGGTAAGGCAGGCTGGGGAAGGAAAGAAAGCTCCCCAGGTTATCTGCGGGCTTGATAATGTCAAAACACTTGCGTGCAGTGGGCTGGGCAGCCCAGGGCATGTTTATCATGCTGTCCTGATACTCAGCAAACACATTTCTACTCTCAGCGCTGAAACTGCCTGAAATGTCAACTCAAGAAGGCCAAAACATCCCCCGGTCTCAGTTTTTTTTCTTGCCCTTTCCCTGCCTTGTTTATTTAACCTGCATCCTCTTCAAGGCAGAAGGTGCCTCATACTGCTTTCATACCTCAGAGGCTGGGGACAGCCTCTGGCTTTCTGCACTGTAAGTCACGCTAACAGTGGCATCATTATGTTCTCTGCTTCTTCTGCACAGTAAGACCAGAAAGACAGGTGCACCTGATCATTGGCAACCTGGATGATGGGACAGAACAACCCCCATCAACCTCAGGAATGAAACCTAATTCAGTCAAGTGGCTGACTCACCAGAGGGCAGGGCTGCCATTCAATGGACCTAGAGAAAATGGATGGCAGGAACCTCATGAAGTTCAGCAAGGACAAGTGCAAAGTCTTACACCTGTTGAAATGACCCCATGCAACACCAGGGGATGAGGACTAACTAGATAGGGAGCAGCTCTGCAGAAAAAGGCCAGAGAATCCCAGGGAGAAAAAGTTGAACATCAGTCTGCAGCATGCCCTTGCAGCAGGGAAGGCTAAATGCATAGCTGGCTGCAATAATGAGAGTGTAGCCAGCAGGCCAGAGTAAATGATTATTCCCCTCTAATCAGCACTTCTGAGGCTGCATCTGGAGCAGTTTCGGGCTCCCAAAATGTTTGGTTGGACAGAAAAAAAATATTTTCATAATGAGGGTAGATCAGCACTGGAAACGTGCCAAGACAGGTTGAAGAATCACCATCCTGGGAAATTTCCAAAATTTGACGGAGACAGGTCCTGAGCAACCTCATCTAACACTGAAGTTAGCCCTGCTTTGAGCAGGGAGTTGGACAAGAGACCACCAAAGCCCCCTTCCCAGTGAAATCATTCTATGAGTTCAAAGAGGAAGTTGCTGTTCTTTATTCTGTCTGGGACAGCAGTGCTTTGAAAGCTGAAATGTGAACTCCTCAACGGGATGTTCACCCACACCAGCCGTTGAAAGCCTCTGGGAACAGCTCTGCCATCTGCCAGCACCCAGTGTGCAGGGGGACAACGCACAGCCCCAGCAGAGCTGGCTCCTTCCACCCTGGTGCCTGCCTTCGCCACGACCCGATCTCACCTAGGGACCTGCTGTAAATGCGCTGCAAACTCCCAGGCCCCCATCTGTTTAATCTACCAAGGGATTTCCATGCACCTCTGACAGCATGTGGTGTTCTCAAACTGTGGAGGGATCCTCCCCTAACACACAGGGGGAATTTTCCTGGGGAGGAACTGGAATGGGTGCATACAAATGGTGGTGTGTGTACCCACACCCAAACACGAAGAGGCCTGTGTCACAGCTGTTGTTAGCACTGAGACGAAGTCCCTTTTGGGTTAGATCACAGCAGCAGTACGACACAGTTTGGTTCATAAAGTGAGACCCTATTGCCACCAGAACGGGACTGGCAAGTAGGTCAGGCTGCAATTATCCACTCTGAATTTAGACCTGACTCCTGGGATAACAATCTGGGATTAAAAACACAATCAAAGAGATCTTTAATAGCTGAGAGAGGCAAGAATGTTCATTTTATATCTCCTTCAAAACACAGCTGTCCGTTATTTCTTCCTTCAAGTCATCACTCTCCTTTTATTCCCTTTCTCTTCCATTCACAAACCTGAACTCCTCCTTCCTCCCTAATTTCCTCCGTACTGTCCCCTCTTCCAGCTGACTTCCGCAAGTCGCTTCCTCGTCGCTTCATCTGCTGCCAACTTTTTGGCACTACCCTCACATCTCAGCAACGCCTGATCACGAAGCTGCTCGTGGAAAGGCAGATTAAGGAGGGCCACTTGACGGGAGCTGGGCCGGCACTTTCCCCTGGCTGCAGGAGGGACATGTGGCCGGGCTCCGTAATGTGATCAACAACATATGAAGTGTGGAGTGTTGGCCATATGCTGTAGTAATTCCTTTATAGGCAACATACTCGGCAGAGCAAACAGCCACGACTTGGGGCACAGATACAAGTGCAGGCTCACGGAGGGCTTGCACATGGGCACCCATTCTTCAGCGATAGATGGCAGAGGAGGAGGAAGGCAGTTTGCTCTTGGAAGAGATTTACAATCGTCTCTGGTTAGGTCAGTCTGCAGATGTGTACGATTATTAAAGAAGAAGAGCAATAGGGATGAGCAGGTGACCCTCCAGAATCCCTGAACGCCCGCATACCATGACATTTCAAGGGCTCCTCAAAGCTCCCAGGCCCATGCCCACGTTTTGGCACAGGTGCGATGAGTGACAGTTACCTCTGCTGCTATTGGCTTGTGAATGACTGGCAGGGACCCAAAATTCTCCCGAGTCACCTTCCCCAGCAATTCAGCAAGCCAAGGACCAGAATAAGCACTTGATGTAGCTGGGATTTCTCTGGTGACAGCAGGCAAGGAGAGGGAAATTGAGATTCTAGGCAGATTTCTCAAGCTGGACTAGCTCCAGTTCTGCTTGGAAGTGAAGGGTATTAGGGTACATCTTCTGTGCTGCAGAAAAGAGAGGAGTCAGCACTTTCATCCAGATGCTCAGACCCCTGGGCCAGGCAGAGAGGAGACAGCTGCTCTGCTTCATACTTGGGCTGGCGCAGAGAATGAGAAAGGTGGAGAAATCCCTTGTTGAAGAACAAGCAAGGAAGGAGGGTAAGATGTGTCATATGAAAGAGAAAAGTAGAGACTGAGTGACTAATGGCACCATAGCTTAGTTGTCTCATGTCAGAGTCTTAAATTGCCCAAAGTGGGCGGAAAGTCACTTTAACCTCTCAATATGGCGAATAAACCTATTGTTGAAAGAAAAAAATGCAATCGTGTTGAAGGAGTGATGAAAATGAGACTGTTACAAAGTTGACTGTACCAAGTTGGAGCCTTCTGGTGAATGGTAGTTGAGAGCCTCCCTACTAGCTGATATACCGGGGTGGGGACTGAGGACCCCAGAGCTGAAAAGCACCCATCAACGTTGCTTGAATGCCCTACTCCAGATTGAAGGAAGCTCACATCCTCTGTGGAGAAGACACAGGAGTGAAAGCCATAATGAGATCCTTAGCCAGCTCTAGAAAAGGTATTGCTACAAAACTGAGGATACAGAGCCCACCTGGGAAGGTTTTCTTTGACCAGAGTGTTTATGTCCTTAGGAAATCCACAAAACCAAGCAAGGAAGGAGAATGGACATGGCAGGTTCTCACAGAACCAAGAAAACAGGAGTGGGAAGGACAGCAGGATACCAACTAATGCAATCCCCAACTCCACACCAGAATCCACACTCCCCTTCCACTATGTGGCCCAGTAAGTGAAGAGCTGATGTGCTCACTTTGTGGGGCTAGGTGAGGCTGCTGCAGCAGTGGGTGATTTTAGTGAGGTGTCACAGACTGCACGAGACCATCCTGATAATACGAACATGAGAAACTGTGCAAGGAAAGATGTGTTTGAGTTTTAAAATGCTTTGTGCCTTCGCATTTTATGTGCTGGTAAGGATTCTGTGGTGAGTTGGCAAATAGATAAAGTTGTTGACAACAAAGCCTTCGGCTCAAAATTAAAGTTAATTCCACAGCTATAAAAAAAGAAAAAAATGAGAAATAAAAAGATGGCAGGTTAATTGTGATAACATCATTAAATTCTTACCCAGTACTCAAAGCACATCATAGTTATTTAGAGGCAAGTGATCTGGGGAATCAGAAATGCAAGTGATTACGGCATTTCACCTCTTGGGGTCTGTTTTGCAATGAGACACAAATAAACTAAGTTTGGCAGTCAGAAATATTCTCTGACAAAATATTCTCCTACATCCCCAAGCTGATTAAAGGAACGATCTGGAAGAGTCGGGTCAGTGGGTAGGCACACAGTTAAAGCAACAGATAAGATGAGAGAAGACAGTGCTCGAGTGTATGTAGTCAATATCCTGGAGCTAATAAAAGTTCCTTACCGCAAATAGTTTCCTCTGCACAGATTTTCACATCAAATCTCAGCAGCCTGTGCTTATCTTTGGCCACTTGTTAGATTAGGTCCCATAGCAGCACACAGTATGCAGTCTTGCATCTAATTCTCCACGAGGACCCAGACAGATTCCCCACAGCTCAAAGAAGGCAAGGGAGGGCAAGGGAAGATTTCTCCAGACAGATGTTCCCACCTTTCACACAGCTCTCAGGGAGAGGCAACAAGATTTCCGGTGCAGAAGAGGTGCTGAAACCCCTGTGCTGTCTGGTCAACGTACAGGTTCAACCCTTGTCAGCAGCCCTATTAGTCTTGCCAGAGTATACCTTAATGGGATCTGTCCTCAGGGAAGACTAGGAAGAGGAAATATTTTATATAGTTGCAGCCTTTGACTCCCTCATGCAGTCTGGGGACATAAGCAGCCCTCCCAAGGTGCACCTACACTAATATAACAACTTGCTCCTGACAATAGATTTCAACAGTGACTGCATCTAGGTCCAATTAACTGGTAATGAGAACTGGCTGCCAGCGCAGGAGGCACTAAGTTCTTTTTTAACATCATTAAACATGTAACGAATGACGTTCCACCAAGCACCAAGTTCGCGTTTGTCCCCATACCTGCTCCTGCCATTCAGACCCTGCCCAGCAGCAGCGGAGGGGCGCAGCATGGGGGCTGCTGTTGACAACCAGTACCACGAGTAGGACGTTTCTCTTGTGTGAATGGATTGTATGCCTCTTCCTGGCTTCTACCACGTGTGTGCTTCCAGCCTGGTTGAGATGACATGAAAAGGGAAGGGGGCACGGAGCCAAACGCTGAGCTTTAGCGACTTTCCAGTTGCTAAGGCTCACGCTGGCTGAGCACGACAGAGGTACTCCTTGGTTTGGTGGAGCACCTACACCTAGCTCAACAGGCAACGTCTGAAATCCCTTCCCTTCCCCTGTCATTGGGACTGGGCTATACACATGGGGTCCCTAAAGAGGTCCTCACCGTGCTAGACTTCGCACGTATGGGAAGAACTATCCCTCCCACAAGCAAATAATGGGATGAGAAAAAAAGCAGGAGGCTTATTCAAGGCAAAAGCCATCTCCAATGTGGAAAAGGAAGGCTGGGCAGAGCTGGAGTGGTACTCAAAAGATCTGAAGATGACACTTCTAAAACCCCTAAAATGGGCAGGGAGAGTTGAGCACAGACAATATTTGGCAGATGGAAAGGCAGGCTTTGAATGTGGTCCCTGTCCACAGAATACAACAACGCCAGTGTCCATTGTAGGTCTTTAATATCTAGAGCCAAAAATAGAGCCCTTGGTAACCCACCCATGGACCTACCGAACAAACTACACCTACACCACACTTTCCTCTGCCTTTCCATTGCCCTGCAAGTCCCCCGGGGGACCAGCAACTCCTTGCCAGCAAGCCTCACAGGGGCTGCCTGCAAACACCCTGGCAGAACGCAGCGAGAACAGCACAAGATAGCCAATATGCTGGCTCTACTGCTGCGTCCCCCCTTGTTTTAAATCAATAGTTTATGACATGTACAAGGGGAAACTGTAAATTTAATTTTGTCCCCTGCAGTGCAATTCGTATCTTGTTTGCCGGTAAGATAATGAATGTGTTTGCCCTCCAGACCCCCTGCCCAGTAGAGCAATTTAAGGATAAAGGGAGAGAAAATAGCAAAGTACAATTAGAGAGGTCGATTAATGCTGGATTAATCAGTAGCTCAGCTAAAGATAGCTTTACAACGGTTATGCATAGGGGGCAAGGGAGAGAGGGAGACAACAAGCCTGCAGAAGGAATAAAGAATCAGATCATTCTTCTCATCATTAAAAACCTTACAGACGACTTGAAGGTGCACACTGCTTGCCAAACGAATGGTAGAGCCTTGCACCAGCTGCAAGGACCACAGATGCCTTGCCCTACTTGATGCTCATCAGGGGTGTCCTAGAGCACGAACCCAAACTGCCCCAAACTCTGGAGATGCAGAAGTTAAACCTTGCTGAAGCTCGGAGGCTTATTTGCTCCTGCAAAAGATACCTGAGAATGTCGCTGTAGCAGTCGGAGTGAGCACGAGCTCGGCATTGATAAGGAAAGCTTGCTGAATAAGCAAATGGCAACAAAACAGCGCGGGAAGGGAACATGACGGTATGCTGAAGCTAACAGAGTGGGGAGCACCGAGGAGCACTGCGGATGACCCAGAAGATGAGAGCCCAGGGAGAGGGTTTCTCGCATCAGGGGGCACGCTGAAACCAAGCTGGGGTGGTGGGTGAGGAAACCAGCTCTGAGTGCGTGCTCCCTGCTGCACAACAGAAACGAGACATAATGCGTTCTTGGGAACAGACAGGCTTTGCCAAAGAAACAAGACTCCATTGCCAATTTATTTTTCCAGCTGGCATAACCAACAAAACTCCGAATTAGTTTGGCTAGGTAGATAGGGCAAAAAGAAAAAATAATGTTTTGGGCCAAATTCTAGTGTCAAACTTTGTGGATAGGTCTTAGCTTTACCTAAAGCTGAAGCAAAAAAGAAGCCCCAAATAATAAAAAAAAAAGTGCCACCCCAATAACCTGCAAACACAAGATCCAAATGCCAAGGGATTTGCGTCTGTAAAGACACAGACTAGAGCTTTTTGTTGATGGCTCTTTACTTTGTGGTTACGAAGGAGCTGCTAATACAGTGAATCTAGCAGGACTTTAGTGCTTCTGCTATTTGAGTTAAAACCAAGGAGTGCAAAAATGTATGGTAATAAAAAAAAAAATTTAATCACACTCTCAGCTCTCTGACAGGGTGTAGGTGAAGGGCTGAGGACAGCCTTGCTGGTTTTGAATTGATCTGCCCCTCTCCAATTTAAAACAGTTTCTTTCCTGCTCTAGCTACCTCTCTAAAACACTCTCCCACATTCAGCTTCAGAGGCAGCTCCCTATGGATAGGCATTTTTAGATGGATACAGCGTGATCTTTACCAATTGCTGTAAATTGGCTCTGAGGGCACCTTTACATGTCAGTTCTGTCTATTTTCTCTACAAACAGAGAGACAGGGATGGAGAGGATGGAGGAAAAGGGCTTCACAAATAAAACAAACAATAGGAAAATGGAAAGCTAAGTCACAGCAGAGTCATTCATTCAGACCTGAAGCCAGGGCTCCTCATCCCAGCACCATAAACAATCTCCCTGACATCAATTACAGATGCTGATCAGACACGCATGCAGGGAGCTGCGTTCATACACAAATGTGCAGTTTACACCATTTGGGAACGACCAGTTTGCAACACTCCCCCCAGATCATAACTGACAGCTAACAAGCTGTGGGGAGGCAACACATAATTGAGCGTGCAAAAGACACGGGCATCACTCGGTTTTGCTTACACATAAACTAGCAATGAGCAAAAGCAGCTCAGGTTCGCCCCCCTCGCCCTTCCATTCATCCCGGTGTCTTCAAATTCACCAGACTTTAAAGACATCAGTCAAAATAGGGCAGAGTGAAGGAAAACCACATCCACGTTCAGGCCCTATAACAGCACGACTTTCTGGATCCAGGTTACCCTAATCTGTGCTCTACTGTTTTGTTTGAGGCAAGACTGAAGGGAAAAATCAGGGTTGGGATTTGAGAGATGAGAGACTGAAAAACCTTATAAGCACATAGGGTCTGTAATGGCAAAACATCTTTACAGAGAAACCGCTTGGTTTCAGCTCGTTGAAAATGTCGCACATCGCACCAGGCGCTGGATGTAATCACTGTCTCTGGGACTGGAGCAAACATCGCTGTCGAAGACAGTGCTGTAGTAAAGCTGGGAGGGAAGATTCAGCTCCAGGCCGTGCAGTGGTACTGTTGGCATCAGGGACAAGAGCAATGAAGAAAAGGCCCCAAGTTCTGTATGTGATAACAATGCAGTCAGAGCATACCTTATTACTGCAATAAGCAGAGATACCTTACTAATGGTTGACTGCATAAAGAAATTTAATAGTATAATGCCTTGGCTGACCTTGCACCACACGTTGATGCCTTATTCCTTTATCCATCCAAGGAACTATTCGACTGCATATTTACAGTGCCATCACTAACCTACCAGCATTACCTGAACAGGCAGCTTCTACTCTGTCCCTCACATTAAGGATGACTACGTGGAAAAGATTTGGGGGGAGCACAATTTTTCTCTCGTGCATATATTACTAGTGGGAAAAGCAAACTCTTTTTTTTTCCTCCACTGTCCTCCATCTGTCCATCCAGCTCCTGTCCTTCCTGCACCCACCTTCCTCTGTCCTTACACCGCAATTGCATTTTGTAGAGTTTTGTCCTTCCAGGGCAATCTTTTTCCTGCCCCTTTCGAGAATGAGCCTAACACACTGATTAAACACTTTTTGGTCTTCACAGTCCCATACTTTCCAGCACTGACAGTTTAATTTCCAGTCTCCAAGTTTTTCTGATTCAAAAAATGCCAGATTGTGCATTGTCATGGCTAAAATCAAATTGTTCCCATTTATTTCCCAGAGTTGGACAGCTGTCTGAAGCCTTTTTTTTTATTAAGACCCAAAAGATTATTTCCTAGTATCTGAAGTTGCAGTTTGTAACTACACTTGACATCAACAGGTTCTCCAGAAGTAGCCATTAAAAAAAATAAAAATAATAGTGTGGTTTTTTTTTAAATATTTCTTTCCTGTCAAGGAGTATTCAAAATTGCTTCCAAATGTAGCCACTTCACATATGATTGATACACAGGCACTTCTAAGGCAGAACACAGCCATCAGGCGAACAGCACGTAATTACCAACATAATTACTAACAGTGATTCAGGTTAAGAACCCAAAGTACCAAAAAGAAGACACAACCAGAGTATAAGCAAAAGACAAACATTACTCCGACATCTTCATCCTTTTTGGAAGGTTTCTGAGATCTTCTAACAACTGCAGTTGGCTAGGGCTCCTACCTTACTTCTGTTTTGGAGGATCATAAGGTATCTGCTGGTACCGGTGAACAAAACATTAAAAGAAAATGCTCCTGAGTTGTTAGCAGTTTCCACAATAAAAGAGCTGAGTTTGAATGGCGGTGATTCATGCATTCACGGCACTTGCTACTTGGGAGCATTTGACAACTTGCTGGGTGTCAGTGAAAATTTGTGAACTGCCAAGGTTTCATGCTTTGTAACGTGAAGGCTGATTCATAGCAGACAGCACCTATTTGTTATTCACAGGACTGGCCAAAAAAATTAAAATAAATTAATTTCATTTTGTGCAAAATTTTGAAGTTTTGGAATTTGTTCCAATGCTTTATTGCAGTCTTTAAAACTTTTTCTTTTATTTGGCAAGAAAGAGCCATTCCTGAGCAGGTAACAGCCTAGAGTTGCTTGGTATACGCAAGATCCAGGTACAAGTCCCTGCCTCATTTCCCTACAATGATTTGGATGGGGTTTTCTGTATACCAGACAAGATCCCAACCTGTTTAGTTACTGGCCATTTTGACCATTTCTATCTCTCACCTTTTGAACAGAATTTACACACTAGGCCTGAAAAGATGAAGATCACTGCGTACAGAAACACACATTTCTGTGAAATGTTTCTATTTTAATACATCTGTATTTCAGATGGAAAAAAAAATCTCGACAACTTAATTTAAAAAACAACAACAAAAACAACTGACCAATATTTTACTCAGCCAGTTGAGAAAGCCAATAATTACCATGATATTCAGTTAACCAATAAAAGAGTCCAAATACTGAGCAAGTAATGATTCATTGAGGCAAACATTTTGTAAAGAACAGCTGGAGGTCTAAAAATGACTCTTTTTAGTAAGCACTTATCAAGCACTAAAACACTGGAAGAAAATCTGAAGCCGTTTATAAACAAATTGCTTATCGCACAGCAGTAATGCTCTAAGGTCCCGCTACTTTTCTGCTATCCTTATCCTTTCCACTATCAACTCCATGCGAAAACTCCTTCTGCTAGAAGGTGCAAGAACAGCAGAGCCCAGTCCTGACAAATAATATTTGTAACTAATACTTCAGCCTTTAACTCTGGGCAAGGGGGTTAGCTGCGACTCGTAAGGACGCGGTGACACTGCTGAATCAACCCACGAACTGCCCTAGCTCCGGTGATTAAGTCTCAGAAGTAGCACTGCTCTCTCCGGAGTCTGGCAAAACAAATGTTCCCAATATTTGAAGAGAAAGAGACAAAGTGGTGCACGCTAAAATGGAGCCACCAGCGAGCCCGTGGGCATGGGCCAAGGTATTTTATCATCCTGCTGAGAGTAGGCGATTACCCCTGGCCCCGCTTCCAAAGCCGTGACTTCTGACTTTCGGAGCATGTACTAAAATGCCATAACCCCTCCAAACAAGCTGCTACTCTGTCAGAGATGCCAGGCAGGGTTTGTAGCACTTTGCACCTGGGTTGTATAAAATAATACTAGCAAAGTGCAGCAACGGCGGAGAGTTATTAATGCTCGTGCAGTACGTCGGAAAAACATGAAATGTTCTTACTGTACTAAGAGGTTACTCCAGGGTACCAAAGCCAAGCCTGTGCTCAGCCTTGCTGCTACCTGCACGCAATAAACTCTGCTGTCTGTTATTTCTCCCCAGCTGAAGGGACGCAGGTCCCGTGTTATCTAAGGCTAGCCAATCTTGATTCTCTTCGCAAAGGAAACAAGAGTACGTCCCCAGAGAGCGATGAGATGGCCTAAGAGAAGCACCTGGTTCTCTGTGATGACTGGGTAGGAAGCCAGGGCCAGGTTAAATCTTCACTGATTAAGGCTGTCCTGGATGCCCAGGCAGGCAGCCATCTGAGCAAGGCTCCAGGTCACACAAGGTGCTTGGAAGAGCACGGAAATGAACCCAGGTATCCCAGGTCGCAGACTAGCACTACAATCACCCCCCTCAAGAATGTCTTCTCAGGGATGTTACTTCTGTACCGCAAGGCACAAAACAGGTTTGGGAGTCATCACGTGCTCTCTAAGCCTCATTTCAAAGACTGTTTTGGATGCTCAGTCTTCTCCATACAGTTTGAGCGAGGCAATAGCCCAGTAACCAAGAAGCCAAACCACCCCCAGGGCACCATACAGGCAGAAGCTGTTCTCCAGAGGTACCTCAACAGAGAAGAGTGACGGTGGGCTAAATCCTGGATGGCTGAGACTCCAGCACTTGTGTGAAAGCTGCCTGGTAACTCAGAGGAGATCCCCTGAGAGCACGAGCATGAACCTAAATGGAGAATGAATCACGAAGAGCTCAGTTGGAGCACCTTTGGAGGCAACTGAGAACTTGGTTTTGCTTTCCAAACAGTACCCACATCACCAAACATGCTGGGTTTACAATAAAAATTTCCCTGTGTTACAGGCTACTGTTTTCCTGCCTGTGGTTCCTCCCCGAGCTGGTGATTTATAGCACTCTGCAAGCACATTTTTCTTACTCTTTATTCCTCTGTTGCTTTCCTGGTGTTTCACAGCTTCTTCTCTGGCCTTGGAGGCTACTTGCTGGCATTGGTCAGCAAAAGAGCCAGCAGCACAGGTCTGTGCTTTCACTGCTAGTTATTGAACCTGGTGCTTTGATGGGACAGTTCAGGGTCCAGAAAAGCATGGGAGGAGAGGGAGAAAACCACACTCAGGTCCAGAAGAAGGAAATGCCACTGAAGGTGATAATCACAGGTTGATGAGGAAATCAGATTTGTGCCTCTTACTGTGGGTTCAGGGCATTTTTGGCATCAAAGACAAGAACAACCAGCTCATCTTTTCCTCCGCCTGAGTGAGCTGGGATGGGAGCTAGATGGGGTTTAATCTCCTGAGGCTCCTAATACAAGCCCAGCACCTCCAACAGAGGAGTGGACCTGCAAGCTCTGCCATGTACAGAAGCTCCGCTTCCCGCTGCGTGACCTCTGTGAGCGGCTCACAGCTCTGTGCATCTCCGCAGGGGGCTTTTCAGAAGGGTGACAAAGAGGACATCAGAACCACCTCTCTCTGCAGCTGCTGTCACGCACAGGGGGACCTGTAGGAACCGCTCATTTTAATAGCTGCAGGTTAATATTTGTCATATCCCCCCCAACTCACCTGTGATCACTGCAAAGGCAAATTTATTGACCTACAGCAGTAGGTCCCCAGGGGTGGCCATCCTGCGTGCGCAGAAACAAATAACGGGAAGAGGGGAGGACAATGCGTGTGACTTTGTGTGGCAGAGCACTTGCCACATGGAGTGGGGACATGGAGGGATGTCAGCAGGGGTAGTGATGGAAAGATGCCCACAGACAGGTCCAAAAGAGTTCAAGTCCACGTGAGGATGCTTCCGTGACTGGCAGCAGATGAGGGTAACGTGTGTAGGGTGGTACCCTACACAGGTATTGTGGGGTCAATTGCTCAGAGTGAAGAGATCGTGGAAGTGCTACAGGGGAAAGTATGAGCATGCAAAAGGATTTTATTCTGATCTTTACCCCAATAAAATGCTGCAGTGAAGCACAGGTTAACCTTGTTTACTCGTGGGCATAAGTTCTGAAAATGTACTTTCCCTTGAATATCAGCACACAACAGCTGATACTGTAGCCCATATGGGAAGAACAAGGAGGATGAGGAACAAACAGTCGGAGCTCCAGAACATGCTAATTCTGAGAGCAATGCTCTCCGACAGGACAAAACTGTTATTTGCAAAATGGTACCCACAATGCTTTTATCTGCAACTATGTTCTTAAATGCTGTACTTTTGGAGGTCACCCTAACCTAATTAAGTCCCCGTTTCTGGCTAAGGCAACAGCTGCATGATACGTGCGGGTTCGGGGAAGGTTGAAACCAACCAACATGCCCTGCATTTGTTTCTCAGCCATGTCTGAGCTGACCATGGGGAGACTTGTGCTGGCGTTAGCTTGGACAATTGCTAGGAAACAAGATTTTGTGTTTTGATGTTGTTTGTGAGGTATTGCAGTCAGCGTGGTTGGGAATGTGAGATTTGCTGTTAACTCCCAGCATGCCAAACAGGTACGATGGGCTGCCTTGTCCTGCTGGCTGGAAAAGACAACACATGGTGGGGAGCCACAGGGAGCTGCACTGAATCATCCAGTTCTGGCCTTCTGGGGAGTGACCTTGAGCACATGCCTTGTCTTAAGTTCCTGCAGTAAGACACAGGCATGGAAACCCTTCCATGTCAACATGCTTGCTGAGACAGGCGGTCCTGACAAGAGGAATTTCAACGTCTTTGGAAGAGCCCCTCTCTTTTCATGGCCAGGATTTTAGGAAGACCCAGAGCAGATGAGTCAGAGGTTGTCAGAGTTAGCCGTGCTGCACTGCTTGACATGCTTAGCATGTGCAGGACACACACAGAGCCTTTTACAGGGAGCATGACAGTTGTGTCAGGGTGTCCCGTAAGACTCACTTGCACCAGTTACCATGGATCAGATCTTGAGATTGCTTTTGTCTCAGCAGGTGCTGCCTTCTGCCCAGGACAAGCAAGAAACTACCAGTACTACAATACAGGGCTTTGTCAGGAGGTGGCTCAAGAAACCCTCTCAACAACATTGCACAGCAACTGAGGGGCAGTACTGCTGAGAAAACAGTGATATGACCACAGTCGTAAGAGGCTCTGCATTAGAATGTAACAAAATTGTTCTGTCAGAAACATACGGATGATGCACTGAACCATCCTGAAAAAAGGAAATGGAGGGAATGGACAATTTCATGTAATCAGCTTCCTTGCAGCAGTTTCCTTCTCCTTATTTATAGTCACTCTGTGATTCACTTAGGCTGGAACTGAGAGTGCAAACACGTTTTCTTTGCTTCAGGCTCTCTTTGGACTTCGTTTGCACAGCAAAGCATCACCCAGTGCCAGAGATTTATGATATGCTCAGAGCCCAAACAAGGCTGGATCTGAACAGCCACATATCCTCCAGTTTCATGGTGGGAAATGTGCCCCCAGTGGATTCCCAAACAGTCCACGGCAGGTTCATTGATCCCAACCGCAATTGTGCATGTGGAGCCACAGCTCAGTCTGCTCTGAAGAGGCACAGATGCAGCAATCTTGCGTCAAGCTTCAAACCTAGGAAAAGCTCCTGGATGGATATAGTCTGTCGTCAATAAAACTGGACCTAGGAACTTCTAAACCTGCACAGACTCAGAGCCAGTGCCACATTTGGTGAACAACCTCCCCACTCTCCATGCTTGTAGCTGTGGATTGAACCAAAAAAATCACAGGGGCCATCCAGTCTCCTCTTGGAGGCTTGCAAAATTGTTGTTTTGGATTGAAAACTTTGCAGTTTGAGTTGTTCTTTGTCTGGATGAGCTTTGCTGCTACAATAGCACACAAGAGCTTCAACCTGGACCATGAAGTTGTTATCCTAGGGCTTGTATGAACAACTTGGCCAGAGGATGTTTTCTTCCCAGAATCAGATGTGCTACTACCTTGCCGTAAGCTTTTAGTTTTTAGTTTTACTCAGGGTTTCCTACACTGCAGCCACAAGTCTCTCTTTCCTTACCTGCTCCCCACACCTACCACAGCCGACAAACGATAAATGAATATATAAGAAGATGAGTCTGTCCATCTCTTTTCTTTTTTCCTTTCCTTTCCTTTTTTTTTTTTTTTTTTTTTTTCAAAGCAGGAGAGAAAAGTAATGATCTTGTTCTGGAAGAAAATCAAAGGCTGCCGACAACAGCATGAAATGTCAGCTCTTTTAATTTCATTTATTTATTTATTTTATCCAGTTGCTTTAATCCTTGGAGTTTAAAGGCGAAGAATGAATGCAACGTGCTGGAAAATGAAGAACATGTGACAGTATCAAAGAAGTAAACCAAAGTAAAGTGCGTATGTGTGTTGGGAGAGCCTTATTAGGAGACACATTAAGGCGATCCAGCTGATAGATGAAGCCTTTTATAAACGAGGAGTAAAGTCTTCATGTCACATTGTCTTTCCTTTTTTTTAACCGTTGTGTCTCTCTTTAGCTTCCCCCTCCTTTCCCATCAACCCCCTCCTGTCACGGTGTCCTCCCAGAGGTCCCACCTTGCATTTGAACCGGAGGGCTGCTGTGGCTGTGGCAAGTACAAAATCTCTCTCTGCCTGGTTGAGGCAGGGCTAACTGCAGAGCCAAAAGGCTTCAGTAAGCCATGCTGGTCCTGCTGCTGTGTGACCATCCAAAACAACTAAAACGCACCTTATTTCCCTCAGGCTGAGACACTGCCTTCATCTCTGCCTCTCGGAGCTGTAAGCAAGGCATGGAAACTCACTCACAGACAAGGGGAGCCTGGACTCCAGATGGTTTTGGCACTACAGCGGGACAAATGCAGCACTGAAAAGTTGCTGTGCTATATGTAGAATCTGCAACGGAGAGGCAGAAGAAGGGAAAGCAAGCCAGCACTGTAGTTTATCCTCAAGAAAGGAGCAGAAAGACACGGAAACCAAATCACCAACCAAATACTTTTCTGTCACAGTTTTGACAGCCCCAGCAAACAACTTCAGTGGAGAAAACTGTGGTTGGGTAGTGTTTGTGATGAGATTCAGCACGAGTGACTCAGTGCTCATTGTTTCCCACACAAAGCTTATTATCTGTGATCTTACTACCTGCAGCACACAACTGTCAGGCCTGCCTCCTTTAAAGCCTCTGAGCTTGGTCAAACGGAGTCCAGATCTCACCCTCTACCAGCCCAAGACTTATTTGACCATTATCCCCAGCAACGCTCCTGTGAGGCCCCAAGGCCGCAGGCCCACAGTACGGAGGGAGAAACGGAGCCAAGTCTGTTGAGTGACTGAGCAAGCACATAACCCATGGCTGGGAGCGGCTGAGGTGGGCACGTTGCAATGAGGGAAGATGTGACCCTCTGGCAGGACAGATGGGAAAAACTGGGGTGCAGTCACTGGACTGGCAGATTCCGTGTGGAGGCTACTGGGCTCACACCAGTCTCTCTGGTTTTCTAGTTCTTGGGCTGCATTGCTTAGGATCTATATGCAGGGTCTCCCGGTCCTATAGTCGACAAAGTAGGCTTCGAAGAGACTGCTATTTTTACTACAAGGATAATAAAACCAGCCATCCTCACAGAGGGAGAGTAATACTTATATTATTAATTCTTGCAAAGTGCTCTGAGATCTTTGGATGAATAGAGATGTAAGAAAGACACAGAACATTTATTATTCCAAGGTCCAGTTTGCCCTTCTGTCCCTAGTTCTAAAGAAACAGCAAGAAAGGAAGAGGAGAGACCTGAATACAAATGCCAGAGTGCAGGCACAAGTCAGGTTGGACTTTGGATGACAGAAAGGGCCACTGGAAGCAGAATGAAGGGAGGGACTTGTCCCCCCAGAGATAAGAGTGGAAACAGAGTGCACCAGAGGCATGCACACACAAGCCGGCAGGACCTGGATACCGGTCTTGGATCATGGACTAGCTCAGAGGCACGCAGAGAGACATTGGACCGACACCATTTACATGTCAGACACTTTTTATCTTTTCAATTCCAATTAAAAAAAAAAGGGGGGGGGGGGAGGGAGAGACAAAATTTTCAAAACTTGGTGACTGTCAAGCAGGAGTCTGGAACAATTAAATGTGATACTTAATTAAACATCTATACTCTCGTGGAATGCAAGATCTACCTCCTTTCTCCCTTTTCGTACAGGAAGCCCAGAGATAAAACCTTCAAGTTATGAATAATTATACCCTGCTGAGAAAAGTGATGGAGTGCTATGCTCCAGAGAACTTAACCAGGCCCCAGAAAATGTGGAGCTGTCACCTGGGGGGGTGGTATTATTATTATTATTATTATTATTATTATTACAATTTTTCCAGACACTAACACTCTTCTTGGCTTGTTCCCAGAGGGAGATAAACAAACAGTGTGTGTCTGCACTTTAATAGAGAAGAATGGGGCCAGTCTACTTTCCTGATGCATTTTCAAACTCCTTATGCTAGAGCAAGTGTTGGAGGTAGGCATACTCCAGTGTGTGAGGATGCTGAGGAAGGCTGTAGGGCCCATTCTTTTCCAGGGACACAGAAACAACAAAGACCTGAAAGTTTTCAGGCATGGTGATAAAACGAAGGGTGATGTAAACACTTAATATGAGGTGAGAAATGGGCTTGAGAGATTTCCTGTACTGTCTGATGAGATGAAGGTGTGATCAAAGACTGCGAGTAAAAATCAAAAAAAAAAAAAAAATCAAAAAAGTGAGGAACCAAAATCTTCAGCCTTGCCACTGGCATCATCATTTTCTGCTGCCTGGTGAAAAAGGCTACCAAAGGAATATGAGAAAGCTATGTGCTCCTCACCTGTATCCTACTGCCTTGATACGGATAAGTGGTCATGTGTGGAACGGGACGCTGGAGCAGAGAAAGATGTCAGGCATGGCCTAGGTCATAAGAGAGCCAAGATTCAGATCCCTATCACAGACCTGAAGCCCTTGTGAGCTCTCTGAAAGCTCTGTCCATGATATACTAACAGTTCAGAGGACAAACTCGGTAGGCTTTATTCCCCTCCTCCCCTGGCTACTTGCATTCTGTCACTTTGCAGGCTGCAGCAGCTGTAAGCCATTTACCAACACTCAGCTGCAGGAGTTGGGGCATGGAGTGAAGGAGAAGAAATCTCTACTTCTTCCAGGCTGCAGCACAACATCCTAATCATCCTCTGCTCTTTGGACTTTTCCTTGGACCTTGCCGGGATGACAGTGGTACTCAGGAGCCTTCCCTGATACTGCCTTCCCCCAAAGCTATTTGTGGCAGTGACTGCTGGTGTATACCAGGACAGCACCCTTTGCCCAAATTCACCTTTGTGATTGCCCAAGCTCTGTGGCTGCCGCAGCTGCAGAAGGACTGGATTGAGTTTCCCAGTCCTCTAAGACAGAAGAAGTCTCATCCGTTTACTAAACTCCCCTGTCACATCCCATCATATATCCACTGGCTTCTCCTCTTCAATTTTCACGAAAGGAGAACCTTCTCCCTCCTCTTGGAGACCTGCTTCACCACCAGGACTCGAGCCTGCCTCATCATCAGGGCACTTTAGCAGCTCTTCTTTCTCTAATGACACCTCATGTTTTCCAATTGCACAGCCCGGCACCCCCTGTAAGAAATTCATATCCTTCATGGTGTTTACCCTTCAAATGCTTACAGTCCCCAGTGGGAAGCAGAGCACTCTGAGAAGATCTGCCAGGCATACAGAAAATGGGAAATGCTTTTCAGGAGAGTACAAAATGCAACTTTTGTAAGATAAATATATAAAGAAGTGGGTGGGGGAGAATACCTAGCAAACCAGCAGAAACAACAAGAACAACAAAAAAGCCTTTGGGGACTGCAATTGGAGTCACATTCTTCCCAGCATGCTTGCCTAATCTCTGCTGATGCTAGTTCAAAACACACAGCAGGCGCAATCCTCAGTGGTGCTGAGCAGACCCTAAGAGACGCTGAGTATCCTTTGCTCCCGAGAAACACGAAAGGTACTCAGCCCTTAATAGAAATTGCTTGTAATGACTGAGCCTCTGAAGTACGCAAGCTGCTCTGATGGGAGGCAAAGCCATTTTCTTGCTGAGTTCGAAACTAAAAGCTCCGTCTGCTTGGCAGCTGCCATTCAAGTCACGATCGGATCTGGCCTTTCAGGAAAATGCAAGCTCATTAAAACATCCGGCAGAATGTCCGGAGCTTCTCTGAGGCAGAAGAGAAGGAAGGGAGCACGGTGCAACCCTCAGCCAGCAGGAGGAAAAGAGCAATAGCAGTTGAAACCAGCTCGCTACGCTGGTTAAATGGCAAATCGGCAGGGAATAGCCACTAAGAGTGGCCACAGGGAGAAGTTAAAAGGCGAGCAAGGGAAAGGGATGGAGGGGACTGAGACCAGGTAGTGGCCACGAAGTATTTCCTCTAGCTATCCTGAATGAGAGCAGAAAGAGGCATTTACCTTTTGTTGTTCTGTGATTTTTCCCTTTCTGTTTGTTTTTCCTGTCTCCACACACACAGTTTGGCTGCTGAACTACACAGCAGATAAGTGATGCAGAGCTGGCAGGAACTTGTGGCCTTATTTAACCAGCAAGGGCTAGATGGAGTTGTCCAGATAAATTGAGCCAACGCTTCCTTGAGCGCTAATTCAGGCCAAAGAATTCCTCAGGACACGGAGAATAAGCTCAGCTGACCTCACTGGGAAGTGGTCCGGTGAGATGGAGATGCAGAGAACAGCTTTGGACGCTGGTGCCAACGGAGACAACTTTGCTGCCACAGGTAAGTGAAGCACGGTCTTGGAGTCAATGATCAACTCAGCACAGCCCTACCCAACGACGTAGCCTAAGATCAGCCCTGTCGGGTTGGAACAAGGTTCCCCTTCCTCCATATCCTCTTTCTGAAAAGGGGCAGTAAAGTATGCTTAGGAAAAGGCATTACCCATCCCCGCGATATCCTCTCAGCTTCCCACAATCTGCTCTGAGCAGGCCCTCCTTCATTTTAGCTCATGCAACTTGGGAAAAGGTTTAAGGCAAAGCAAATCCTCCCAGGCACTCCGGTGTATGAGACTGCTCAGTTGTGCAGCCCGATCACTTGATTTCCTCTCCCTGGTACTGCTTCTCTGTGCGCCCACATGAGCCGGGGGACCAGACCCCATTAAGCCACACACTTTCTGAACTCCACTCCGTCGTTAGTGCCACCTGGGACTTGCCTTGCCACGTCTGCTGACTATTTGGAGTGCCGCAGCCTGACTCACCACCTCTGATTCACTGCTTTATGCCAGTGACTCCCCGGGTGCAACGGAGCCATGGTAAATCGGGCCCTCTGTATCTAGGCTGGCAAAGCTCAGTAGCACCCCACCCTCCTCTCCTTTCTCTCCAGGGACCTGCAGGGAATGCAGAAAATGCAACGCTCGAGTCAAGAGCGAAGTTCAAAGCAGGAGTGACCACCCACTTCCCAAGGAAAGAAAGGACAACTTGTGAAAAAACACAGGGTGAAGCTTATCTCAAATGATGCTGCTCTGCAGATTCTTACGCTTCTACCCCCAGGGTCCAATCCGTCGCATAATTATTGCTTCAAAGCAAATTTTACATTTGATCAACTGCTTTCAACAGCACTGCCTCGAGTGCTGAACATAGAGAAAGTGCAAAGGCACCAGCGGCACAACTCTCCAGAGGTCAGTCCAGCTCCCAGCACCTTAGTTTCAAAGACAATTGAGATCTGCAGCTTCAGTTTAGCCCGTCTTTGATTGCAACACAAAAATCACGGCTGTGGCAAAACAGTTCAATAGCAGACCCATGTCCTCTTTCCTAAATCCACTGCAAGACTAAATGAAGGAAGACTGGAAAGACTCTTTGGAGAACAAGAGGACCTTTAGCCGTGGAAGAATTCACACAAGCTGCTGGCAAAGTCAGTAAGTCAAAAAACTCCTGACGGCTCTGAACTTTTGCCTCCCCACACCTGGCAGCGACTTCACCCCTCTTCGTCCCCACATGCCAGCTTTGCAAAGCTGTGAAAGTGCAACCGCTGGGTCAGTGGCAAAAGCCCTTGTTCCTGAGCACGGCGTGGTACTGAGCTATACCCTTAAGCATCTGCTTAAGCTAAAAATGCAACGCAGGGATGTGACAGCCCGTTCCTTGGCCTCCCATGTGCTGAGGGGCAGGAGAGCAGTCCCCCTGCCCCACGGCCTCGACAGCGTTATGGGACAAATGAGGAGGGATGCCCGGGGTGGCTTGATCACGAAGTTGCACATGGGGTGGGTGAGCGTGGCCGTACCTGTCCATCTCCTTTTTGCTTCTGTTCTTAGGTAAATACGCAACCAAAGGCTTGTCTGAAAAGCAGTCTGTGTTCCTTCTGCCTTGTCAAACTCTTCAAGGGAAACATTATCGCCTTAATTGCTTAATTCCAATTTGCATAATACGGCGCTCTGACAACTGCAAAAACAGGGATGCAAAAGGAAGATTAAGAGCGACATATGCACGCTGCCAGCCTTTCGCAGTTGGGAAAGCAAAGCTGAGGACCAGCGTGGGGATGAGCAGCATCGCCCACTCCGTCTCCCAGCTCCCGGGGAGCCTCTCCCACCCCCGCGGCCCCCAGAGACCCACACCCACGGGAGTTTCGCTGCCCTCTGGTGGGGTTTCTGACCGTGCTTCTCTGCAAATTGTCATGCAAAGAACAGGAAAGCAAACAGGATCGATATGCCACATACCTTGGGCACAGAGAGTCACCCTCTTCCACGCATTGAAACCAATCAAGGCGAGAGCATGGTAAAATGTAAGCCTGGACAAACTGGTAAAAATAAAAGTGTGTTGCATCTACTACTCTACAGACCGGTCGTGATATTTTAACAGATTTGATTCATTTTTAATTCCTGCTGTCATTGCCTTTCTGAATCTACAAGGGAATATTAGATGCGGGACTTCCTAAGTGCTCGCAAGAGAATCTGCTCTCTCACTTCTGTCTTGATGTGGAGCTGACATGGGGAACATCACCACAGAGCAACCGAGAGACCTCCAGAACCACAAGGCCCCCACAATTACAAGCACAGGACACCTCCTGTGAGCCAAACTCCTCTCCTCTTCCGAAACAAAATAAAGCACATCACTTACAGAAGGCAAAGAATCCATTTTCCTACCTTAAAAAAAACAACAGCCCCAAAGACCTCCCCAGTGGGGAGGTCCAAATCCCCAGCAATGACTCCTGCTGTGCCTTATTTTACCTACAATGCCTTCCTGTCTTGTTTCAACACACAACGCTAGGCAAGTTCTTTGCAGACCACAAGCTGTGTTCTGTGTCTCGTGTTTTTATTAGTCCCTCTCCTCCTCCAAACAGCAGGCCCAGTTAAAGCTGGAGAAGATTTATGTCAAAGTTAACAGAAACGGCACTGACTTTATGGAAAAGAAATACGGGATTGATACCTCTGCAGCTACAGAGCTGGAGGAAAAACATCAGCTGGACTTTGGCTCTGAGTGCGCATGCCTGCACTGGAGGTTGAATTTCATAGCCCTCAGGTTGACAGAGTAACTTTGGAGGTGGCCTGCTTCTACATTTTGCACTAACTAAGGCAGCTATGGATGGCTCAGAATAACCCCCAAATGCAGGCACAGTGATGCTCCTACAGACACAGTTGTAGTTTATCCCTCCTATATTTATATAGTTGAGGTACAAAAAAGTGAGGCAGACAAGCCCTTGGGATACAAACATCCATGAATTTCTGATCTGAATTTGCAGCTTATGCCTGTCTATATGTAATTGAGACAGTAACTGAGATTGTAACAATACAGAATAAAACTAAGAAAGGGAACATGTTCCCGGAGGCAGGATTTTGCTGCTTCTTGACACAGTTTGTTGAAAAGCTATGTAACAGCCAGAGGCTATTCCTGGTCTGGGGCACCTGGGAAAAATGAGCCATGAATCCTGACTGATAAATTGGGCTCAAAGTTAGGGAAACATCTCTAGCAAGAGTCAGCAGTGGTGTGACCTCCGTACTGAAAAGAAAGCAACCAGCACACAGGCAGAAGTAGGAAAAAATCAGAAGCCCTACTGGCTTTGCTGTTTGTAATGAGAATCCTCGGTGTTTCAGCTGGAGTATGGAAGAGTTTGCAGTAGCAAAGGAGAAGATGCTTTGTGGAAGAGGGGCAAACAGTGCTCATTTAGCAGCTGGGTATGAAAAATCAATGAATGGAGACACGAACCAAGCAGATACATCAAGATATACAGAGCAGGTAAGCTGTGGAGTTTAGCAACAGCCAGCCCCAGAGGAAGGAAGAGGATCAGCAGACACTTGAGAACGAGCAGAAACAAATGGGAAAGAGATAATGAAAAGACCAGGCAGATAAATGTGAATGTCAAATGGCAGCAATCACTCCGCATCACAGCAAAGAGACTTCTCTCTCTCACTCTAAAAGACACAGGAAATGGGAAGGAAAATTGGACCCTTGATATCCGTGGGCAGAAGGGAAGAGCTGCCCTGGGTGGGTTACAAGAACTGTAACATTGATCCCTGCCATGGCAGAGGGGGAAGGAGCCACCTGTCGATGCCACTTCCAGGAGGGGCCCTTGAGGATTCAGAAAGCACACAGATGAGTCAGGATCAGTAACTTTTTGGGGACGGATATTCAGGGTGGAGGCTCTTCCAAACACTACTCAAACTGTCCGTAACATGCAAACCTCCAGCGACTGCACTGGGCCAGGCCTGCAGCTCACACGCTGCTGGTTTCAAAATGAAATTCATGAGTGGTCCCAGGGGCGCTGTGTAATGAAGAGGCTTTGGCAGGCTGGAGCTACGGTAGGGTACAAGCGGGGACGTGGTCTTTCACAAGCTGTGTTTAATTACTAAAAAAAAAAAAAAAAAGCTGCCAAGAAATGATTCCCACACTGCAATGAGAGCAGAATGGAGAAGATGCACTGGAAAAACACCGCTCCAAAGTCAGATCCGATAATATACATATTCTCACCCCTCGTGCACAAATTGCTTCGGGTCCTTATGCTGACCCAGCACGCCTACAGGGAAGGTGGGTTTTGCTGCTGAAGGACCTGTGCCCAGTCTAATGGAGCTGTTGTTTTAGGAAGCTGCCAGAAGACCTGTGAACATCTAGGGGTGGATCACAAGTGCGCCCTTCCAGCCTTTGATTTCGCCCTGGCACCATCAATAAGCAGAAGCACAGCTCCGTGGCCCAACAACTTCTCCTTCTCATTCACTCAGACACGTGTACGTATCTGTGGCTTTGATCAGTCTCAGTAAAGATGATTGCAGATCCTGTGTAACGCGTGAGCTCGTTTTATTCCTCTCTCTCCCTCCCACCCTCAGCTGCTCTGGAAGCGCTGCCCTCTCCTGCAGTATGGCAGATCTACCAATACAAACCAGCCTGGGATGAAGCAGATGGCTCTCCCCCAGCCCTCTCTCCTTCCTGGCCTGTTTTCTTTTCAGCTCTCATCTGCACGGTGCCCTCTCCAGATTGCTCTTCAAAGTAAAATGCTTTCCTCCCTGCCTCTCTCCTGATGCAAAGCGTCTGAAACCCCGTTACAGGCCTTGCATGCAATGCCTGCTTGGCTGTAACTCACGGTGAAAAATGCCCCATCTCCAGCAAGAGTCTCCCTGAGCCTTTTACCTATCTCAATACGCTGCATCTCCACCGCCCCCCTCCCTGCTTTCATTTTCAATTGCATGTAATCAGTTTTCAGCTCTTTAACCTTATTCTGAGTGCTCTCTTTTTTAACAATTTGCTATTCCACCCTAAAGCACTCGAAGGGAAAGAAACACACACATTTTAATTAAATTTCTCTCCGTTTTTTCCCTTTCATTTGCATATTTATTTTTATTTTTTCCCCATTCCCGTCCCTGGGGAAGACAAATAAATAAATAAATGCAAAAGGGAGAAGGACGCGGAACACAAGTGGGAAGGTGACTGGGATGCAGATTACAGGCACGGGCCGGAGGTGGAGGGGAGGGTGGCGGAGGGGATAGAGGGGAGGGCCAACCTAGCAACTCAGCTGAAAGTAAGATCAGGCTTGGGGGAAACGCAAAGGTGCTCATGAGAATACTTTGAGGAAATAAGTAGAGAAGAAAGACCTCTTTTGAAATGCAGGGAGTAACGTGTTGATGTGATTAGGAACGAACTCCTCAGACTCAAACCTCCAGTGCGTCTTCCTGACGCATTTCTGCTCCTCCACTGGACTTGCAATTGCCACAGCCTGTAGTGTGTGCCTGGGGATGCTGGGCCACACTAGGCTCCTGGGCTAGGGCATGACAAAGCAATGCTCCTCGGTTCAGTAATGCCAGAGGAAAAAAAAAAAAAAAATATTCAGCCCAGAGTCTGACGTGGGTGACAAAACTGCTTGTTTCAGAATGGAGAGGACTACCAGAGGCAGTTAAGGGGAAATACCAGAACTGATTAAGATTGTACAAATGAAGGCTTGATCATTAACAACAGCAACAAAAAAGAATAGGACACTCCATGCCCCTGGGATGCTCTTTTTTTCTCTCTTTCTTCTTTTTTTTTTTGGAGGGGGGTGAGGGGAGGAATATACCCATGCAACTTGGCATTTAACTGCCCTTGTTCCTACTTCCTTTTTGCTTCCAGGTTTTGATTTTAATTTTAATCTACGGTTATGGTACTACCTCCTGTGAATCTAATAAGGGATGTCTTCTTAGAGCAGTCTCCCTGCTGGTTCTACAGGTTCTAATTTCATACCTGCTCTTTTCAGGTTGTTTCTTCCCACAAAATATATGGTGGCACCGGCGTGGAGCTCAGGGGATACAACTTCCTCTACGGAGAACAGCAAGCTGAATTTGGGACCTGCCGACATGGAATCCCTTTGGAATAACCTGGAAATCTGTTACAGTCTCATTTTGCACGCAGTTTTGTTATTACTCACACATTACCCGAGGACAGTGTCATCTTCTTTTCTCTGCAAATGCATACTGGGGCATTCAGGGTTCTCTTCTCCTCTTTAGTAATGACCAAGTCTTGCCTGCAATCTCTATCCATCCTGATTACCTCCTTAACTGACTCTCCCTGGGGCTTCCTACTCTTGGTATGTAAAGAATTTATTATTATTGGTTGCGTTATCTTTGGCTGTTTCTTTTTCAAATTTTTTCTTAATCTCTATTTTACATCTCACTGCTGCATTTTATGTTCCATCCTATTAGCATCACTTGGACGGAATATCCAATTTTTAAAGGATTCTTTCTCTGACTTGAATAAACCCACATAAGTTGCTATTTAAGTACACCAGTTTCTCTTACCTTTTAGCTTCCAGGTTTTTATTTTGATTTTCATTTCGGGGTATGGTGTTACCTCCTGTGACTCTAATAAGGGATTTCTAAAGCACTTCCCCTGCTGGTTCTCTGGGTTTTAATTTCATAACTTTTTCCCTTCGGGTTGTTTCTGACTAAGTTCCTAACTTTTTTTTAAGTCCTTTTTTGATGTTCTGTGCCACTGAGTTTTTGGCTGGGATAAGAAAACGACAGACGTTGCTTTACTAGGGTCATTTTCACTCATTCTCGCTGTCCTCCCACAGCCAGGCTCTGGCTGGACGTCACTGAAAAGCAAGGCCCAGCAAGACCTCTCTTCTCATCCTTGCAGAGAGGGTTAGAAGGAGCAGTCTTTTACGATTTAGTGGAGGCGTTTCACCGTGGCAGGAGCAGCCAAGGTTTTATCCAGAAACAGCCCAAAGCAAAGTGTGGCTTGGGAATCCCATCCCTTCGGTCTGGGGCCTGGCCCCCATGCTCCTCAGCACTTGCTGCTTTATTCCTAACCTAATGGAGATGACAAAGTAACAGAGGCAACCCTCCTCACACTGCATCACCTCCCCTGGCCCCGTTCAGCTACTGAGGAGCCTTTACTGTACCATCCTTCCCTTCCTCCAAAGGCTGCTCATTGTCTGGTGAAGGCAAAGCCTCCTTCATGCTGCACTTGGCACCCATTTTCTGAGCCAGAGTCTGCACGCATTACAGAGAGGCACAGCCATTTCTTCTCTTGACTGCCTTTCCCTGTCATCAAGCACTCCTTCATACGGTACAAAAAACTCAAGAACATTTTAAAACTCTTTTTGAGGAATGAACATGTTTTTAAGGTTAAAAAAAAATTCCATGCAGTGATGTGGACTTAATGAGGACTTCTTCCACATTCTCCTCCTGGACTTAACATTTTTGTTCCTTTCTTTATTCAGAGGGACTCAGTTTCCGAGTTTTCAGATTGGGAACTCTGAATCAGATCTTGATTCCTCCCCCATCTCTTAACCTCATGTCAGGTGCAACAGGTTTTTGCATCGCATCATCTGAGTCCAACTCTGTGCTTTATCTCAGCAAGGTACCGAACCACAATTTATCAGCTAGAACCAAATTTTGCAGTTGAGGCCCATTTCCAACAGAGAAACTCTCAGGCAAAAGATGTGAGGTTAAGGCAACCACTTCTGGAGCTTGAAGGCATTTCATCAAACAACACAGCCTCACTCTCATGGTATGCGACCATTTTCGTTCCTGCACGTCTCCTCCCATACACATGTGCACTGATTCAGAGGCAGCACACACCTTGTCCTCAAAAGATGACTTTTACCCAAGCCCGTTATCACAACCTGGATGACCTCTTGTGTGCCAACATGAATCTGAGAAGAAAATGCAACCCTTATAGCCCACTTCTATTTAACACAAAGTATTTGTGTTTATGCTTTTTGGTCTGTCCTCAGGGTTCAGGGCATTCAGGGCTGAAGCAAAGGGTCACCTTTACCTCCTGGAGGTGGGCCCATGGGACAGAGGTCAGCTCCCCATGGTCCTTTCCTAACTAATCTCCACTTCTCAGCCT
Source organism: Cygnus olor (assembly GCF_009769625.2). Lineage (NCBI taxonomy): Eukaryota > Metazoa > Chordata > Aves > Anseriformes > Anatidae > Cygnus > Cygnus olor. The sequence goes on from NC_049169.1 coordinate 96,320,553, forward strand.
GTCAAAGTTCTGAAAATATTCTATATCACAAGGATCCTCTTAGGAAATGAGGGTATAACTAGGCTGAACTATCCAACCAGTTGGACTTGCACTCTGTGCAGACTGAGGGGGAATATGTACTAGCAAAAATGTGCATTTCCTTAAGTCCGGCAAAGTGGACTGACAAACATCCACGAGAACAGAAATAGGTTCATCAGCATCTGCTCTGGGGCAAGGGATGGACTAAGCGGTCTCCTCCTAACCCTTCCAACCCTACTGATGAAGGTTCACTGTTGCATCCTTTCCAGATGCATAGCCTATTGGGTGGCGGGAGCTGACTTGTGTTTTTAGAAACTTTCAGGATGTTTTCTTTCCAAAGTGAGGCTCTTCTGAGAAAGAAAAAAAAAAAAAAAAAGAAAAAGCAAGAAGAAAAAAACCCAAAGCCCTTTGCAGCTGTCACGGCTGCTTGCTGCCTCAATGCCTCCAAACGCCACTTGGCTCCCGTGCGTTGATGCATTTACTGTACTGGTAATTAATGCCGTTAGCTTTGTAATTAAAAAAAACAACTTTTTGCCTTTATACTTGGGGTGATAACGCTGCAAGTAAAAATTAATTAAAACGAGATGAATTGCCTTCAGTTAAACGAAACGGAAAGAGAGGGAAAGGAGGGGGCACGGAGGGGAGGGGGTCGTGGTGGCAGTGAAGAGAGAACGAGGCACGCAGGAGCCCTGCTAATGAAGCAAAATGATGCTGTCGGCATTTTTAAAGATTCTCCCCTTGGCTACAGTACCTTCTGTTGGGTTCTGGGTTAATGGAGCCTAAAGCTATACGTCTGGCAGGGAAACTCAGTGAGTCACCATCGCCCCATCTCTTTCACGAGGTCCACAAACATGCCCGCCCATGTTTGTTCAAGTCCCTCCTCCTCATCACCTGCCTACCCCCCACCTGGCTACGAGGGGTAATGGGCTGTGAAATTGGCTTTTCTATTATTATTAATTAGATCTGATGTCAGGCTTTTTGTTTTGCTTTGCGTCTGTTTTTCTCTCCCTAGCTAAAGTAAGGAAAAGACCCGGATCCCTGAAAGAGAGGGAAGGCTCCTTACAAAGTTGATGGAGCCAGTGGTAGCTCCATCTACCAGGACAGAGGATCAGAGTCCCCCTCCCTATCTGCTTAGCTCTTTGTGACCCTCAGGAGAGTCCCACCTCTGCAGACAGACTTCACAGAGAGAGCTGACTGATCGCAGGAAGGATGAGAAGTCTGTATAAGAGAAGGAGAAAACCCCTGGCAGCAGAGGAAGCAGGCGGCCTTGCTGAAAGCAAAGGAAGAGAAACTGGTGCAAGGCTGGTGCGAGGCAGCAGAAATCTAAGCATTTTGGAAAGTCATGGACAAGAAGAGCTTTCTTTGGATAGACCCACATGGTTCAGATCAAGATCAAAATCCATGTTTGGAAATTACTGTGAATTTTACCACTGTTACGTGTATCTCGGTTCCTTACTCCTAATGCGTGGGATTTTCGCAGATGAGGGAAAAGGAAATGGGTAATTTGAATGTGTCTGATCTTGAACTGCTGTCCAAAGACATGGGGTTAAAGCACCTGCCTACCCACCCACCTTCATTCCTTTTCAGCCATTTCGGTTTGGGAATTTCAGAAGTTTCCCATGTACCGACTGCCTCGTTCTAGAGAGCAACCTACTTTTTCATCCATCACTGCCCCCTAAGAGTAAATACATGGATACCCACGGGGCCTGCTGGCTCTAGATAGCAAATAATAAATCTCATTCTCTAAATAAACTCTCTCTACAAATATTTGTCTACTCTAGAGTTAAAATTACAGTATTTAAGTGCCCTGGGTCAGGTGGAAATGCTATTGCTCTGAGAAAGAGCAGCAGTGCCAGGAAAGTTCTCCTAAGGCCTGAAATAACTATAACCTGATGTAACTTTAATGTTACTATGGCCTGAATTCAAAACTCATGATCTGTAAAACTCTCTGCAGCTTTCCACGCCAGCACTGCCCCTCCATTCTCCCATTTCCCCTCCGGAGCACCTCGTCACCGTGGCTTTTCATAAACCCACTAAGCACCCAAGTCCTTAGGACGGACCCTCCCAGCCAGCCTCTGTAAGGTCAAAGCAAGGCGGTTTCACAGCAAAACAAAGTCAGACAGGCCCTCTGGTGAAAATCAAGAACAAAATCCTGACTGTTTGCCCAGAAAAGCCTCTGCTGTCGTCAGTTCGAAACTCAGCGAGCAGTGGGACCTCCTATCCCCTGCGGCAGGAGGATGTTATTCCCACGTAACCCTCACCTCTGAATTCTGGGGCTGCAGGGGCGAAATCCACCCTGAAGATGCTACCGATTCTGCCACAGCTGATGGGCACGCTGCACTTTGCAATGCCCTCCCTCAAAAACAGCAACACACGCTGGGGACAGATGGATGAACATGCATTTTGTCCCCGCTCTTGAGAAGGATGCTAGAGCTGCCGCATGCGCAGTGCTGCTGTGACTGAGACCACCTCCCCTCCCTGAATCCTTTCCCTACCTCCTGTTTCCTTTTCTCTCCCTTATCCAGAAGCACAGCATGGCCACTGCCTTGGTGCGAAGAGACAGACCGCTGATCTGTCCTCCCGGCAAGATTTCAGAGCCAGGTGCTCAGGCTGGAGTACTGCAGTCTTAGCCTAAAGCCTGCTGGGTCCAGCCCCTGGAGGCATCAGGGCAGCTCTGCAGGACACACTGTGCTGCCCCAACAGCTCCTTCCCATCAACATGACCTGATTTTTATAACTGTACACCACGGATAAGGACACTTGTTCTCCTTTTTGTAGGACATGTAGAGATCTGATGCTGAAAAGCAACATCCTGGGGAGCTTGATGCAAACACTGCTCCTGCTCTGAGTCACTGCCTCAGTTTCCCTGCCTATGAAGCAGGACAGTAGTGTGCACACTCTCTGCACAGGTAAGCCTAGATTATTGAATTGAGAAGGTAAAGCCATGACCTTAAGCCAAATTCATCCTGGTGTAACGTTACTGAATCAACTGAGTGAAACAACGAGTGACTTTGGCCCTTCACCAGCACTGAGGCATTGCCTTGACCTTTGCAGGCTATTCAGGCTGTTCATATTGGGGTATTTCAGAAACCCAGGTGAGACCTTAGCCTTGCTGACAGCTTTGAAAAGACAGTCGAGCAAGCAGAGCAGATCCATGGTGTGGGGGGAAAGCGTGAGCTGAGAACATTGTTCTTGACCTTTTAAATGTGACTTTGCAGCCATGGTTTGGCTGAACGCATACTGGGGGCCTGCCTGTGACTGCTATGCACTACAAACACCTGTCGAGTTCCTTCTGAGGTACCATGGCATGAGCAACGCCAGCGGACTCCTCTCTCCTCCATGCCCCCATACATACAACCCGAGGTAGAGATGGCCCCAGCACGGCACACACGAGCTCAGAGGAGATGGACATGCACAGCACAGCAGGGGATGTACAGGCACAAGGCAGGGAAGGAGGATGGAGGAGTGAGGGGTGGGTTTTGAAGTACACAGGGTCCACGAGAAAGGGCAGTGCTTTTCACCAGATTTAATCTCGTGCAACACTGAAATCCTCCACTTCAGATAGGGTTCATTTTACAGAGCTAAAGGAAATAAATAAAGTATCAGTAATGCTTTTCTGGCTGTCATGATAAATCAGGCATCACTTCATTACAATCTGCGGACTTCCACTAGTAGAAAGTTGCTGTGAAAGAGATGACCATTAGCCCCAGTGTATCTAACCCGCCAGCCATCTCAAATCCCTCCTGGATCCTAAAATCAGCTGTTCTTTTCTAGCTCTTAGAGGAACCCTGGGAAGAAAGAGCCTGCAGTCAGACTGTAGCTGCTGAGGCATGATGCAAATTAGACGCCAATCTCACTTCTCCATAGCTGTGTCAGCTCCTGCAGGGCCCAGCATAAGACACTGAGAAAGCATGGGGAGAGGAGATACGGAGCCAAACCTGGTCCCAGCTACAGTTCTTACGCTTTGCCCTGGGAGCAAAAAGGTGCTATGAAGCCAAATGATCCAGTTACCTGGAGGCTCCTCCCATGCAAACTGGAATGACTGCAGGCCTTTTGCAGCCTTGGTAGAGGGAACGAGGGGGAAACAGGGACAAGGAAAAGGCCTGCTGTCTCCTAGTATACGTGTGGTGGGTACAAGTCTGTGCCAGCAAGCCCCAGGTTTGCTTAGGGAAAAGATGATACCCACACCAACCTGGCTTCCCATTAGCGGCATCAAGCAATGCATGAGTGTAGCCACAGATGGAGCTCCTTAAATGAAGAAACCTGATTTCTGCTGACTGCACCCATCTGCTGTACTTCACAGGTGACCCCTGGAAATTTTCCTTGGGAAAGCAAACAGTTCAAGGTTTTCATTGCAAATGCTGAGGTGGTGCTGAGAAGGGTGTGCAGGACCCTCCTCCATTTCTGCCACAGGTTTCCAGAGTCCTCAGCGGGCTCATGAAGGCAGGTACTTTGGGGCTAAAAGCAGCAACTGCTTAGAAATGGGAGGCATGGCCGTACGGTACAGAAGGAGGGAGGGAATCATAGAATCATGGAATATCCCGAGTTGGAAGGGACCCACAATGATCATTGAGTCCAACTCCTCACTCTACACAGGACCACCCAAAAATCAAGCCATGTATCAGAGCATTGTCCAAACACTGCTTGAACTCTGAAAGGTTTGACTTCCCTGGGGAGCCTGTCCCAGTGCCCAACCACCCTCTGGGTGCAGAACCTTTCCCTAACACCCAGCCTGACCCTCCCCTGTCCCAGCTCCATGATGTTCCCTCGGGTCCTGTCGCTGTCCCCAGAGAGCAGAGCTCAGCGCCTGCCCCTCCGCTCCCCTCGTGAGGGAGCTGCAGGCCGCCATGAGGCCTCCCCTCAGCCTGCTCTGCTCTGGGCTGGACAAACCAAGGGACCTCAGCTGCTCCTCTTTGTCTTGCCCTCCAAACCCCTCACCATCTTCATAGCCCTCCTTTGGACAGTCTCTAACAGTTTTATGTCCTACTTATATTGTGGCACCCAAAACTGCACACAGTGCTTGATGTGAGGCCTCACCAGCGCAGAGCAGGACAGTCCCTTCCCTCAACTGTCTAGCAGTGCCATGCCTGATGCACCCAGGGTAGGGTTGGCCCTCCTGGATGCCAGGGCACACTGCTGGCTCAAGTTCAGCTTGCTGTCAACAAGAACCCCCAGACCCCTTTCTGCAGGGCTGCTCTCCAGCCTCTTGTCCTCCAGCCTGTACAAATACCCAGGGTTGCCCTGTCCCAGGTGCAGAATACAACACTTGCTCTTGTTGAAGTTCATGCAGATGGTGATTTTCCAGACCTCTAGTCCATCAAGATCTCTCTGCAAGGCCTCTCTGCCCTTGGGGAAGTCAACAGATGCTCCCAATTTAGTGTCATCAGAAAAATTACTTAGTATACCATGAAGTCCTGCATCCAAGTCATTTATGAAAACATCAAAGAGAACTAGCCCTAAAATGGAGCCCTGGTGAACCCCACTAGTGACTGGCCACAGACTTTGTGTGACCCCATTTACTATAACCCTTTGAGCCCCTTAACCCTGTAAACCAATTGTTCACCTATTGCATTACATATTTGTCTGGCCGTATACTAGACATTTTGTCCAGAAGAAGACTACTGTGACAAATGATATTGTAAGCTTTGCTGAAAACCCAAAAGATTACATCAACTGGCTTTCCTTGGAAAGGAAGAAGGGTTGGAGGGAGGGAAGGAAGGAAGGAAATCAAGCGGGCACTTTGCTTAATTAAGACCACTGGGGGGACTCTAAGGGAGACAGAAAATGGCTCATTGCTCTGGAATTTTCCAAAGGTACAAATGTTGAGGGCTCTAACAACTCCATGTGGTCAGGCCCTCTGCATCTTGTCATAAAAGCAGCTCTCCTGACCACGCAGCACAGCTGATCTCTTGCTGGGACCTGGGCTTACTGCTGCAGGAGAGGAATGGCCCCTGATGTTGCACAACAGATCTGCCATCCATACACACTCCTGGCCCAACTCTGTTTAGACCCGAGGAGATGGCAGCCCCAGGAGGTGCATCTCCTGCAGACCGAGGAGCCAACACACTGCTGCTCTGCTCCCACGCCAGCAGCCATAAACAGAAGACAGTGCTTTAAGGAACAACAAATTCATCCTGTTTTTCATCTCACACTAAATACCTAAGCCTCCACCTGCCTGAATCCTCTCTGTCACCCTTGCCAGGAAGCTGCTGGAAGGGAAACCAGAAAAAGGAAGATGAGGCAAAATAAAACAAACTGCCAGGGAAAAATGTCCAAAAAGCTAGCCCAGAGGACAGGGGAGAATCGAGGTCTCCACAGATGAGTGCTTTTAATTAGGAAGAGGGCTGAACGGCAAGGAGCTTATGCTAATGAGTAGTCTCTTTTAATCAGCTTATTTAAAAAAAAATAAAAAACACACACATTTTTTAACAGTCAAAATAGTTCTGAAAAACGGTAATTATCAGAAACGCATTAACATGGAGCGGGTGGGCCAGCAAGCCGAAATTTGGGAGGCTCTTGTCTGACCAGAGGGGACAGCGTGGTCCCACGAGGCACTGCAGGGCTGGTGCGGGAAGGCTCCCTGGTTACAGCCCTGGAAGGTGCCGGGAGAGGAGACAGCTCGTGTCCCCGACATCCCAGAGCTCAAATCTTCCTTCTCCTCCCTGGTCTAATTAATCCTTCCTCTGCCCACATGGTTCATCCATCTCTCCCTCTTCCCTCCTCCTGGCACATCCTCTTCGCACGCAGTGATGTCCCTGCCCCTGGCTGGTCTCTCCTTCCCTACCACTCCTCCTCGAGCTGCCCCGTGGGCAGGAGGTGCAGGGGACTTTTCCTGCCAGTGCTACAAATGCTGTTGTGGTGTATTCCCTGCTGAACGTATGCACTGACCGGCTGGAGAGAGCAATCACTGCGTGCTTCTACCCCTTGACATCCTCAGCTGAGACTGAGCCTTGGCAGCCTGTGCTTCAGATGTTCGAGCTGAGTCCATCCACGACCTCTCCCTTTATTCTTGGCCACCACTGCTGGAGATGGGCACACTTTTGCATGCAGTGGGGTGTGGAGAAATCACCCTCTCCTTACAATCTCTTTCTCTTGGCATCCAGTCCTTTCCTCTGAAAAGCAGCACTCTACCAGAAACGTGCAGGACTCCCATTCCCTATATGTCTTCACTGCAACCTGCCCACATCAACCTCTGTAACAGCCCGCCTGCTTCTTCAGACTGCATGGGGACCCACCAACATGTCAAGTACACACTACTGTGTGAAGTGAACACCAGTTTGCAGTACCCTACTTTGTCTGAGGAAACAGAGCCAGGCGTGCGGTGCCATCTGCTCCTGTAGGGCTGCCATCCTCATATTGCTCTGCACCGTGTGCAATAAAAAGCACTACCAGACATCGCTCTCCAGCTTACAACAACCTTGGGGCAGAAAGCAGGAGGGAGAGACAGCACATCCAACGTGCCACATATGGTGGGGTGAAGGGAGAGAGACAGAGAAAACATGTACCAATGGATGGATAGAGCGATACATCGCCTCAATCTTTCACGTGAGGTGAAAGGCTGTGATTTTCCCATGTGATGGTTGTTTTAAGGCTAAATGCGTTTCCAAGATTTCTACTGTTCTCCAGTCTTGACACCAGAATAATATGGAGACCCTACAGCTGTCCCTGTCCCATATGGGGAGGGCTTCAAGCCACCAGGTACAACAGTGCCAAGCCTTCTTTTTGCCATCAGATTCAGCCTACACCCAAGGACCCGACTCACAGAGCAAGTCTCCCCGACTGAGAAAAGGCCCCTCGATGGCAGGGCAGCCCCAGTGCCACTCAGCACGGCTTCTGTGCCAGGGCCCCAGCTCTGCTCACACTCTCCTGCTGCTCAGATGCAGGCTCCCAAAGGACAGCACCTAAGGGCGTCTAACCAGCCAGCAGGGTTGTACTTTGAGGAGCTCCCCCCCCTATGGCAAGCAAGGTGCAGGCTACAGATCTCGAGGCAGTCAGGTACCAGGCTGGGTTTATAACTCTAGTTTCACAGGACGAGCCCTACGAGAAAACTATACCACTAATGTTTGACCCAATCCTAAAAGACACTGCCTTTCCAAACAGTCACTGCACCAGTGTGCATGGCATTAGCATAATAATTTGGTGTCAAAGCCTGAGGCCGTCGATGTATATTTGTGCATGGCATATCATCTTCCCATGTAATCCCCTGCTCTACTTTCTCACCCCTGTGTTTGAGGGCAGGCATTTCTTTGGTGAAAGCAAGCAACTATAAAGCTGATTATTTTAAAGCTGCATCTGTAAGTTTTGTTGTCCAAGGCTAACTAACAAAAAATGACAATTTGGGGTGTCGCAGATCTGAAAGACGAGTTCATACAGACCTACAGTAACAACTTGAGGCAGGAGACATCCAAAGAAAATAGCACTTTGTACCACCAGACCACATCCTTCTTCCACTGAGGCCACAACACCGCTGATCCCCACGCTGATGTGAGGAGCGTGTGATTTAAGGGCATGAGGAGCTGGAGAAGCAAGGAAGATAAAGGCAATGGAAAACCAATACTACGATCTCTGTGACTGTTAAAGACCCCATATTGTGTTGCATTTTCCTTCTTCATGATGTTTCTAAACTCCTACCAATTTTCCATACTGTATTAGGTGCATTAGTAGTAATAGCTATTTATATAGCTGCGGGTTTGGAGCTGTACAAAAAGAAAAGGAGGATCCTTGTGCTGAAAGACTACAATCTAAAGAGTGCACTGCATGCCAGAGCATATAAGGTTAAACAGCATAAATGGCTGCCTCCCATTGATGAGATTTCTATTAATCCAGTGTAGAGATAGCATTAAAATAAATTCCATGTTAAAATAAATTCCCCCAACTGAGCACATTAATATGCACTAATAGAGACCGTTGCTAAAACAGGATTCTTTGTTCTGGAGCAAAATGCCTGAGTATTATGGGCAGGCCAAAACAAAAGTCCCCATTGCTGTAGCGAAAGCTGGACTGGGATTATAAGCAGGATTTTCAAAGCCGAGGAAGATGTGCCTTTCCAACAAAACCGCGCTGCTGAGACCAGTTGGACTGGTGTCCCAAGGCTGAGCTGCTCTCCACTTGGAGCGGACGGACAAAAGCATCGTGTGGAGCTGCTGCCTCGGTATTATCTGCTGGGCGTGCAGGAGCCGGCTGCCTGCCTCGGGCGATGGTGCAGGCTGAGCGTGAAGCAGCACCATCTGCTTCGGACTGCCAGCTCGTGCCCCGGCACTGCAGCGGGGCTTCGCATGCGCCAGGGAGGGAGAGGCGACCTCGTTGCTTCCTGCGGGATGGGGAATCGGCAGCTGTGCTGAAAAGCCAGAGGCAAGGAAACGCCCCTCAAAAGCAAATTAAACCGCAGCGCTTCACTGGCAATGGCAGCACACCTCCCTCCCTGCCTCTGCCTCCGCTCTGCAAGCACCACAGATGGGAGGCCACCAGCACCTGCAGGTCCCCCCAGCCTTCAGCCTCTCCGCTGAGATGCTGCGAAGTGTCCTACCCTCTGCAGCAGGCATGGAGGTGGCTGGGAAAGGACAAAACTCCCACCTGGAGCTGAACCAAAAAACAAGGAGAGGAACATCAGGAAGCCCATGTGGTCCATGGTGCTGCATCAGCGCTGGGGCTTACTGTCTACGTCCAAGCGAGCCAGGAGTGAATGCAGCCTCCCACCACTCCAGGCTGCCGACCCCAGGTCCTGCAGTCATGGAGAGAAAGAGCTGCGGAGGCTCAATTTGATGCTGTTTGTTGGCACCAGAGAAACTTGCAGAGTGAATCAAGAGGAGTGCAGCAACGTAACAGCAGCCCTGTAAACTTTTATTTCTGAACATTTGCAGTGTGTAAACATGTCTGTCTGTTTTTTTCCCCTTCTTTTAGAGCAAAGGGAGATGATCTTGCATAATATAAAACGAAGATGAAAGAGGTAAGGGTAAACACACACTCCTGCCACCACAGACAAGGGTCTGTCAGTCTCTGCATCCTCCCCTTCCTCCGACTCCCAATTAACCATCCTCACAAGGTCTGCTCTGTTCCCCAATCGTCCCCTTTGCAACACCCTGCCCTGCATGTTCGTGTGAGATCTCAAGCAGAGAATCAACAAGGTGCCTGCTGCACGGCAAGCAGGGATTCTGGCCCTGCTGCTGTGCCACCAAACAAATAGTGTCAGTGATAAATAAATAAAGCTATTTGCGCAGAATACTCGCTACAGTTTAGTTGTGCTTTCACCTTATCTACAAACCTGATGCTATTCCACATATTTGGAAACGCTGCTATTAGCACTCTCATCTATTTCCCTTTTTCAAGAAAAGTAGGAAATGCCATTTATTTGTTAAAATTTTATAACTCGTAGCTCACGTCTCCTTATTCTGCTTTTAAAAGCACCCAGCCCTTGGTGAGAAATGACCAGCTGCAGGCAGCCTGAACAGGCCAATGTTCATTAAACGTCTTATTCAACCCCAAACCTCATGAATTGTTTAATGTACAACGGAGACAAAAGCCTTATTTCTTCATGTGTCAGCTCTTGTTAAGCGGCTCCCTGCCCATCTTGCTGCTGGCTATAAACAGGATTAACAACCCCCGTAGTTAGACACGGGGAACGTGCGCACGCTGCGGATGCAGGCAGAGGACACGGTGGCACACCCCAAACATGGCCCCACACGCGGGGACCCCGACAGGCACATCCCCATGGGCACGCCAGGCTCATTTCCCCCCTGGAGGAGGCAGACGTGCAGATCCAGGCGCACCAGCACTGAGCGCCAAGGGTGGCCGTGCACGTCAGGTGACAAACGTGCCGGTCCCAACTGCTGCGTGATGCTCATCTGCATTGTATCACTTTTCCTGAGCTCATGTGTATGTAAAGGAAGCGGCACTAGCTCCCTCAGGGAGGGGGAAAGCATGCCTTCCTCTCGTCTTCACTCAGGGAGAGGGAGGAGAGTGCTCTCATTGCCTGTTACTGACGCTCTCACCAGCCCTCACGCTGGGTGTCCAACGTGAGGTGGCTTGAACGTGACATCTGCAAGGAGCGAGGCACCACCTCGCAGATGGGAGCCCTTGTATGCAGCACATGCTTGTGGTGTGGACACACAACATCTTCCTGACTGCAAGATGCCTTTGGGGCACCTCCTCATCTGGGGAGCACCAACCCCAAGCCACCGGCTCCAAGGACACAGCGGCCACCTCAGCTGACGCCCCAGGGGGCTGCCATCCACCCCAGCTGGTGGGAGGGAGTGGGGAGGAAGGTTTGGGGCTGGCTGAGCCCACATCCAGCTTTTGGTGGGGCTCATGTGGTTTCCTCACCGTTCCCAGCAGTGGCAGCGGGGCCTGGGAGCGCTTCCAACACAAATGATGCTGCCGACTTCCAAATGCTGACCAGCTGGTGGGGCAACGACAGGGCTGCGGAGAGGTGAGCAGCACGAGGGAGGGGAAGCAGGGGATGGGAGGATGTCCTTGGGCATGAAATGCTCACGGAGGACAGGGCAGGGGCAGCCTCAGTGCACGGAGCAGGAACGTCTCTAACGCAGCTTTCTGCCAGGGCAGGGGTGCCAAGTCCTTCCTCCCTGCCTGTCCCCGTAGATGCAGCAATCATGTCTACGGCAAGTGGATGCCATCCTCTGGAAAATGCCATCTGGAGAACATTACGGGGCTTCCTGGGCAGACATCACAGGACTCTGCAAAACCTGGAGCTAAACAGCACTTGAAACTCTTCTCAAATGGTTCCTTACGAGGCACTAGCTTGCAGGGCAAGCCTGGATTTATTTTTATTTTTTTCTCATTAAAATTAGGAGAAAGGTGTACTGCTGACCAAACACACGAGTTACAAAGTGAGTGAGAAAATAAAACTGTCTGATAAAGGTTATAGCATTTTTGTGATAGCAAAGGAAATCTCCAGCTCCCAGGTTCATTTATTATTTGGGATTATTGATATATTTTCTGGCAGCAAATAATCTTTTCCTGACACATTACACGTATTGTGAACATTACCGTCAGCTGTAAAATCCCCCATTCCCTCCTACATACTACAGCACTGTAACACCTGCATCACTAACAAAATCAACACGACACAAGCTAGGTACACAACAGAAATGTTGGAAAACGTACAAGTGCACATAAAAACCAAACTCGAGCTTACGACCATCAGCATGAGGCAGTGTGGCTCAGCTGAGGGGCACGCCAGGAGGCTGCACCATCGACCTAGCCAGAGCTAAGCGGTGGTACCCACGGCGAGTCCACTACAAGACTACTACACTAGTCCACTACACTACATCTACCACTACATCTACATCTACCACTACCATCTACATCTACCACTACCACTACGCTAGTCTACTACAGTCCACTACAGGACTTCGGAAAGGAAAGCAGCGTGTGATTTATCCACTTTGACCCAACTAATGAAGGACCAGGACAGTGTGGTGCAAACCACATGGCTGCACCCCTTTCCAAGTGACAGAAACCACAGCCCTGTGAGTGCGATAAACACATTCCCCATGCTGTACGCATCTCCGTCATGCTATACCATAATGCGCCAGCTCCATACGTTTCCACCACCCCTTAAGGCTGCGTCTCACAAAGCCTGGCTCACACAAGTAATCCCATTAAAGTCAATGGGCTAGTTGCCTAAGCACAGATTTACAGGCTCATGCTCTTAAATGCTAAGCTCTCCGGCGAAGGGACCTGAAGAGTCCCTCTCAAATTGTCCGCAACGCCCTACATCCACCACTGGCCCGCGGAAACCTGGTGTTATTTTCAGCAGATCAAAGTCCTGTCAGGTCATGTTGACTTCTATTAATGGAAGCTGAGATGCTCAGCTGCACTTCTGGACGTCAGGCCTGTAAATAACTCTTACCGATGTGCTTCACCTGGTGGGTTTTTCAGGGAGCTGTCAATTGACATGGCTCGGAATTCAAAATAAGGCCTGATTTGCCCAGCACCCTGAGTTCAGCAAGTTTTCGTGTTTTGCCCAGATACAACCACAACACCAACAAGGGCTGAGCACTCAGGACTGAGGTATTTTGGCTAAACTGGGCCTGGAATACGCGTTTTGGAAGGTTCCCGACTGGCTATTCTTCCTTCCCTTTCAAAACACTTCTGCACCTACATATGCCTTTTCAGATGACAGAAAGAAGACATGGGGAAATGGGAACAAAATGTACATGCTATTCATATTGAAGAAGGCCCAGTATAATGGTATAATTAATAAACCTTAGCAGACCTCTATTAATAGCTCCTGGAACCTGAGCAAGGAACTCAGCTGGGATTTTGCCAGGGCTCACGATGCTGCAAGGGTGAAAATTTTTTTGCTTACTGTTTTCATATTCACCATCAGACATTGTCATGCTCCATCAGGCTTCGCATTTTAGAGGCAGGAAAGGAGAGCAGGGGACCAGAGGGGAGTGGAGATGGGGAAATCCCAGCCCCTGGCTGAACGCGTTGTGATGGCTTTACAAGCATAAAGGCCGGATGAAGTCATGTTGCAAAAATTATTTGTCCATTCATGCATAGGTCTGAGAAGGAATCCTATACAACTAAATTAAATTTAAATTATCATACACCAAATTGACATTAGTATTCAGGTCAAAGGATCATTTTTTTGCAGGCAGCGCATTGATTTAGCTTTAAATACTAATAAATTCCTCCTGCCTCACCAGACACTGATGGCACGTTCCCCCGTGGCCCGTAATCCTGCGTAACGCCAGCCTCCCGACAGAGCTGCTCCATGGCAAGCTGCCCAAATCCACCTGCACCCACAGGCTGTATGGACTCATGGCCCTCGCCCCAGCTTTGACATGAGCACAGGACGGGGTGGACAAGGGAGGGCACAGCTTAAACCCCAAGCATCAGGCTTGGGAAGCCGAGAGCAAGCATCCTGGGAAGGGCACATCCAGCCTTGAAAGCCACACGGAGCCTGCGCCGAGTCGTCTCGCTGGGGCAGGTGCATCCCTCCTCTCCCCTTTTTCTCCCTGCATCTCTTCCCACCAGGCTCCTCGCCTCTTGCTCCATCCCCTTCCCCAGCTCTCCCTACAGATTGCACTGCTAAATGCCTCAGCCCCCAGAGTACCACAGTAATTTGGCACTGATGCCTTAGTCACTTAATTATTATTTTCAAAGGCGCCTCTGAATTTCTTCTCCCCTACCTTGCCTTTTTTCCTCTCCCTCCCTTTTCCCTCTACACATTTTGACTCAATAGTTTTCCTTGAAATTGTCTAAACTTGCTGTTTATTTCTTGCCATCTAGCACGCTGTGATCTATCTCTTATTGTTAATATTTTTTTCTCTGCAGCGTCCCTGTTGCCTGTCTCTGAGTTCATTCTGTTCCCTCTTTCAGCAGCACTATATTTTTCCTCTCAGTATTTTTGCTTAGCTCTATTAACTTTTATTTATTTTTCTTTCACTCCTTCACCATGTTTCTTTTCAGAGTTGCCGTGCACCATCTGTATATCTGTTTCTGCCTCTCTTATGCTCCCACAACTAGATTACTCTCCGATTGCCTTTCATCACCACAGCCCCATTACTCCCCCACCCAGTAAAAGCCATCGACGACTGGCCGTACCCCTGCCTGGGGTCCTCTCTCCAGTCCCCAGCTGCTGCCTGTGAAAAATACCTGCGTGGGAGTGTGACACTGTGAGCTCTGGCGAACTGAAGCGGCTGAGAGCGCCTGAGTCAAAAAGCATAGAGATGCAGTAAGAGGTGATACAGACAATGCATGATGTTGCAAATCGTGAACATTTTTAAGTCTGCATTTGCTGAGAGAGAAAAAAAGAACAGGAAAAAAAGTCCCTCCTCCCCTTGACATCTTCTACTTGGTTTTGAACAGCTCTCTTTGCAAACAAATTAGCTTCTCCTAATACAGGTAGAAAGCTATAAATAAGCCTAAAAACAGACGTATAAGCTTAACCTTAGCTGCGGCATGCCGATGCCTCCAAAGTAAAGGAAACTCTCCATCTAAGGAGAGAGGTGCTCCAAGGAGGTATCAATGGCTTCTCCGTCCTGTGTGGGCTGAGACCCAGGCTGTGGCTTCTCCTTGCTCCAGAGGCTACTCCTGCACTTGCTGGGAACGTAAGGGAAGGCTCCAGCTGGCCCGAATCATCCATATTTCTGGTGCATCGGCTTCATTGCCCACGCACCAGAAATAGGGATGTGCGTTTGCCCTGCACGCCCCCAGCAACCCACTCCTCTCAAACCCTAATCCCGAGCAAGGGCTCTCCAGCTGACAGGGCTGGCAGTGGGGGCCCGCGCTTGCCTGGCCCACCTACGGGAAATGAGGCAGCAGTGAGAAATGAAGTTCAATTTCTTCCCGTTGCCTTTTCTAGATTCAGACTGGAGCTCATCAGGGTCACAACAGTATGGATCGCAGCCAAGGAGAAAGGTTATTGGTGTGCCTCTAAGAAATAAAAGCAAAGGCAAGAGAAAAACAAGCCAGCATACAGGCAGCAATGCGGGAAGGATGGAGAAATGTCATCCATGCGTTCCAGGTTAACAGGAACGGGCCCAAATCTCCCTCCAAATGTCAGCAAGGTTCAAATCAGCACCCGGAATGAAAAACCCACCACAAACCCAGAGGTCTGCTAATGCAGTTCTGAGTCTGAACATCCTGAAAGCTGGCCTATGGGCAGATGCAGTACATTAGGATGGTAGATAAAAGGAATCTGCCATTTTGGTTTATCTCCCTCGTTCTTTTTCCTGGACTATATTCAACAAACCATGAATTGCTTTTGAATTTCACAACAGGGAATTTGGGAACATATTTAATCTTTGTGTATACATATGTGTGCAGGTATGTATGCATGCTTATTATATACATGCACATTTATACATATATGCAAATAAAAAAAAATAGCAGTTCTCTCGTTGGGTATACATACTACTTGCTGGGCTTCCCCATACCCCAGTCTGCCCATTTGTGCCCCACAATGCTTCCCAGCTCCTGCACTTCACGGTTTGCTCAGACATCCCCTGCTCTCATTATCCTCAGCCTCACGGAGCCTGGCTATCCCCCCCGGAGGCTGTTCAGCACGGAAATTTGTGCTTAGCTAAATTTTCACCATAGCTTTGCAATTCACCTTTACAAAAATAAACTCTCCTACGTGGAACTTTTGCAATCAGCAAAGAGACCAGAACAAACAAATGGAAAAAGAGTCCCGTCAGCAATTCTCTCGCCATTTAAATTGCACACTCAGAGTTGGTGTAAAATAAGGGCCACCAATCCAAAAAGTGGCTGTGTTAGGCCCTGCGCTGATGCTCCTCTCCCGCTCAGCCAGCGCTCCCTTGTTTATCCGATCTTATGCAATAAAATGCGTAATTAATTTCTAAACGCTTCCGTTGAACGGTGCAATTTGTCAAGTCGAGTTGTTAATAGAATTAAGCTTTTTATCAGCGATTAGCAAAAGAAGGTAAAAAAAAAATTAATTACAGAATTGTATGCCTCCCTGCTTCAAAGCCAGGTTTGGGATTAAATGTTTGATAAAGGTTCCCTGGCACATTATAAAACATTTAGCAAAAGCCGCTTTCCCCATGGTGTTTTCTGCAAAACAGCCTCTGTGCAAAGGGGGGGGCCAGGGGCAGGAAGGGTGCAGGCAGTGTACTTGATCACACGCATGGTGGGGGGGTTGGTTTTCAGTCGTGCAGAACTTATTGTATGGGAACATCCCCGCATTGTGCTCTGCTGGCACTGCACCATGCCTGCCTGCCTGCCTACTCCGCTGCGGCCTCCCTTTGGGGTCTGGGATTTGCGGACCCATGAGTGCCACCAAGAGATGAAGCCAGAGCTGTCCTCTGTGGCATGGCTGGGGGCGGCTGGGCCTGCGCAGGAGGGACGGGCCTGCACCCGTGAACCTCAAAACATGGCCAGGCGAGTGGAAGCCCCAACTCTGCAGCACGGAAAGGAGGGTTCAGCATCATCCCCTCCAAGGGGCCCACCTGCGCAAGAGCGGGGCTAGGGTAGGACTGCTAGCCCAAAGGCAGTGCCAGGAATGCGAGCGCCTCCAGGCCTCATGCCATCTAGTACTGGTGACAAGAATACTGCCAACTCCCTCCGTCCTGAAAATGTTGATACCCTTCCTGCTGGCTGTTTATGCCTGACCTCCACAGATGCTCCTGAAAGCTGTGTAGGAGGGTCCTGTTCAGGAATGGGTCCAGCCCAGGCATCTCCCTCACAGGGTCTAGATCACAGAATCATAGAATGGCTTGTGTTGGAAGGGACCTTAAAGATCATCCAGTTCTAAGCCCCCTGCCATGGGCAGGGATGCCACGCACTAGATCAGGTTGCCCAGGGCCTCATCTAACCTGGCCTTGATCACCTCCAGGGATGGGGCATCCACAACCTCTCTGGGCAACCTGTGCCAGTGCCTCGCCACCTCTCTGTCTCTCTTCCAAAACACAGACTCAGTTTCTCCACAGACCCACCGGGAGCTTACCAGCAGCAAAGCAAGGGGCCCCTCCAGAAGATGGCTTTGCTGGGGGGCGGCAGGGAAGAGCTACCTCAACAGAGCTTTAAGGCATGGTACAGAGTTAAATACTGACAGCAGTTATGTTTCCACACACAGCAGCTTAATTAGTGGCACGAATCCTTCTGACACCTCCATTTCACGCTGTCGCTATAGCAAGTTTCACAATACGCAGAATTTCTGGCAGCTCAGCACATGTGCTGTGCCACGGCTATGCGATGTGCAGGAAGGAAATGAGAAGGAGATGAAATCTTGAACCCGATGTCTGATCCCATCGACAAGATAAAGTTACAAAGATAACCACACCTTTAGGTGCCTCATGTCCCTGAAAGCAGATAGGAAAGAAACGTGAGGTGCTCTCGCACAGCCACACAGCTCTGCCATTCCCGTTTCCAGCAGATCTGCCTCAGCATGTGTGGCTGTGGCGGGCCAGCACAGACCTCTCGATCCTGTGCTTACGCCATGAGGCGAAGAGGAGCAATTACTTGCCAACCTAGAAAGGACAGTAGTGCTGATGGACTACTGCCAAGAAACAGGAGACTGCCCGAACACAGGGCCCGGTTCTTACTGTACACACCTATTTAAATGCAACTCACAGTTTACCGTCTATTATTTCCTTTAAGAGACTCATCAGCTATCCAGGATTTTGGTTGGGATTTTTTGTTTGTTGGTTATTTGACCTGAATTATCATATGCTCAGTGAGTTACTGTTCACCCCTTGAACCAGAGTTGTCAATTCCTCTCTGTTTCTCTCTTCCCTAGTTGTTCGTATCCTTCAAAAGCTGGTGGATTGTTATCATTCATGTCCCGTCTTAAGTTGCCACTTAGCCAACCTAGACATATTTAGTTCCTTTAATCTTCTTCCCTAATAAGTCAATCCTTCAGCCCTTTAATCATCCTAGCTGCTGTTCTCCGGATTCTCTCCGATTTGTCTGCATCCTCCTCGCGTTGAAGTGCCCAGAAGGAAGAGCAATGTTGTGAACTGCACCGAGCCATCCATTTCCAATGGATGTGATGACAAGAGGCCACAGCCCAGTTTCTTTAGCATTTGCTATTTTCCCTCACTGCCATTCCCCATTTTCCCCACTGCTGCATCTTGCAGCTCCTGGATACTGCATGATGCTTGCTACAGCCTGGTATTTTCCTTTCACCTGCACCCTTTTGAGGAGGCGCTACACTTTGTCAGTGTGTTGCAGCTGATTCACCCTATTTTCCAGGAGAAAAAAACAGCCTTGCAAATCCTTTCTGGTCCTACACCTTTCCATCTAGAAGGGCTCCCTGATGGCTCCAAAACGGTTGTGTGAGGAAAAAAGCAAACCCATCATTCCCCCCATTAATGACTTAGGCTATGCCCAGGCACGCTTTTCTTTCATGTTGTATGAGTGTCATGTAGAAATTTCACCTGTTTGGGGTCTGGATATGGAAACACATGAATGTTGTGACAAGGAGGGAATACAAGAAGAAATAGGAGCCTCAGGCTGGATAATGGCCTGTGGAGTGAGCTTGCGAAAACCCTTCCCCTTCCTCTGCACTTCTGCTCCATGGAAGTGGTACTTCCTTTCCATGCAAATACTTGAAGAAATCAAGTATTGGAAAATATATTCAGCTTTTGTTTAGCAGCTACACATACAAGAATAATTTGATTCACAGATTTCTGCCAAATGTAGCCAGCATTTTGATTCAAAGCTGCTAAGTGGTTTTATTTCACTTCTGTTTCCATCAGAAGAACCCCACAACCAAGTTCAAGGATCCTCAGCAATTCTGAGTTCTCTTGCTTAAACTGCCATTTTTCTCAAGGAGATACCATAGACAGTACCTTAGTTTGCTTTCCTTTATGCCTCTAAATTCCATCACAGCAGTAAACACATGTTGCAAGTATCTCTACGTGAAAGCTTATTATTCTCATTAGCAAAAGAAGTGCTTGCAGAGGCAATAGACATTTTGGGAAGTGACTGCAAAAGTAAGTTTCTTCAGGGAAGTTTCATTGTCAGGCCCCCTGAGCCCTCTCAGCCACACAGACGGATATGCCAGCCTGTACACAAAACAAGGACAGAACTATATTTTCCTGTTGATTTATACTAGAAAACAAACTACTGTGTGTCACATTGATTTAAACTAAATTATCCAAAAGAGAATAAATAAATAAAAACACGCTGCTCTGACAGCTCTGCGTGGGAGGTCTCTGCCCATTGTCATTTAAGCTGGGTAGGACGCTCACATAGGTGCACAGCTTTGCAAAATGTGACTCACATACTCGCGCTGGTTGGGTGCTCCTCAGCCTGCAGCTGTCTCTGGAAAGAAAAGAGGGCCGGGCAGGACATGGAGAATGGTGGGGTTCAAGTCCCTGTTCTGTTAATGACCCTGAGTTGAGGCTTAGTGCTGAGTGACACTGCTACAGTGCTTCCTGATGGGATGTGAGGGCAACCAGCTGCCTTCTTCCCCAAGGATGCCGGGATGAGGGATACAGCAAAAGCCTGTGCTTTGCTCAAACACCAGCGCTGGTGACCAGATGAAAAACAAAGTAAAACACACCAAAAAAACTCTTCTTCTTAGGCAGATAATCTTCTGGCGTTTCTGTCATTTTATTTTGGGCAAGCAATTTTATGCCTTGGCTATTGAACATTCAATCATTTTGCAAGGCAGTTCCAGTAGCCAGTGTCAGCACCACAGAAAAAGATGTGGGTGTTCAATTCATGTCGCTTCAAATATTTAGGACATGGTTTCAGCTCGAATCACGTAAGATTTTTTCATACAAAAGCCCTTTCCCTAGCAGCTGGGGAGGGCCAAGGGTGGCTGAAAGAAGCTCTAATCAAATGTTTCAAGAGAAACTGGCTGATAGGCACTGTGGTACAATTTATAGCTGTCTGGATGCAGGTACTGTAGTTTTGCAATCATGCTAGCTATCAATCAAGCTCTATTCTACTGGTCTTTTATGTCCTGTATTCCAAACTCCAAGCCTAGCTTCGTCAATGGAAAAAAGTGTTTTGGTAATTGCAGACATTATCCTACTGGACACTTTCATATATCATAACACATTTGGGCAGGAGCGATAGGCTTGGGGTAAAATAGGTCTGGGGCTGGGAAAGCAGTGCACCAGTGAGAGGTACTGGCACAGCTGGGAGGCAGGCTGGGAGAGTGGGAAGGGGGCAAAGCACCGGGCTCAACCTCAGAGCTGCCCAACAACAGGGAAGTGAGCTGCTCTGGAGGAAAAAGGCCTTACATTTTTCACTGGCACAACTCCACAACCATTTCCCTTGACACCCTAAGCTCAAAGATGCGTAGTAGCTGTGACACTTTTTATTCAACACCCTCACCCATCTGTAGAGAGCTTCACAGACAACCAGTGCCCCCATCCCTTTGTATACAGTGACGAAATGCCAGTGACAGGAGACCTAACACCTCCCTTTTGCAATCCATCTCTCTTGAGCTGCCCCCTAGAAACCCTCTCCGTGACACAAACATCCCTCTAGAGCAGCCGTTGGCCTTTTCCATGGACAGGCTGCTCTTCCCCATGACAGCAAAGGTGCTGATACCAAAATGGCGCCACTTTGGATAAATACCCTGCTCACGCTTCAAGCTGAAGGAGATGTCCCCCCGCTCTGTGGGGAACAGGCTGAATTGAAAGTGAGAAGTTCAGCCATGCTCATTTTATGCATACCCCAAGAGCAGATAAGCCCACCATATTTTAGGGCTCATTATCTTTTGAATTTCTGATTGGGAAGCAGGGAGATGTTTAATGCAGACAATTCTGAACTGGTTAAGGGATGGTATGGCTGCCGAGTTCATTATGAAATTGTGTTTTGCTTTATATCCTAACAAACTTGCATCTGCCTCTTCCATGATGCAGTAACTCTTTGAATCTACATGTGTGCCAGGATGCGCGGGGCTCACAGAATTACCATCTGTTTCCCTGTCATAAGCAGCCCAATGGTGGGCATGCTGCTGAAACAACAGGCCGCTTTGGTAATAGGCTTTATTTTATTTCTGCCACTGCTTTGCGTGGATCAATTATACCTGCTCTGCACTCCGATAAGAGATTCCCTGCTGAGAAGGCCACGCTTGCCCTGCTGCAGCTGGGCATGGGCCCTTGCTGTTCCTGACAGCTGGAGAGCTGCTTTCCCCTCCCACACATGTTGCAGAGCCAAATACAACACTGACTTCATGGCATGATGCTCCTCACCATTCTCTCTGCCCCTGCCCATCACCCCCCAGCCCCGCTTTGCCAGTGTCGTGCTCCCCCCATCACCACAGAACACCTTGGCTATTGCTCTGGCTTGGCCCTGCACACAACTCCCCAGCTCTGGAAAAAACTGCGGTTCTCCTGATCCTGCGCTTTCTACATCAGCCCCTTCCATTTCCCCACGGCAGCCCTGTAATTACAGGCAGCTGTCAATCTGCGCAGGATGCTAGCTCTTCCTCAGCCCACCAAAAGTGAAGGTGCACAAGTTCAGGGCCGGGGGAGATGTTTTTATCCACCCTGTACTCTGCAGGGAGAAGGAGGGGGATGCCTGCACCGGTGGGTGTGGGAGAGGAGGTGGGAGCCAGCCTAACACAGTGCTTCCACCCGGCTCCCTGGGAGAGCTCGCATCTTGCTTCGCCTTCTCCTCGGGGTCGCAATTACTCACAATGTTAAAACAACCTCAACCCCCATCCCCAACAGGCACCGTCCCCCTCCCCTCTGCTCCACACGAGAGGAAAATTGTGGAGAAATGCTACTTAATTATCACACCACGTAACTAATTAAAAGCTGAATGCTTGTGTGTGGTATGCTAATGGGGCATTAGAGAGCCACCCTGCTTTGGTAAAGAGACATGAGCCCCCTCTTTCCCCCTTCACCTTACTGCAGGAGCTTCAGGCTGACAGGCACCTGGGATGAGGTGGGAATTTATTATGCTGCGTTCGAGTTCACAGCTTCACAGAGGGCGCCAAGGTTGAGCAATGCAATCAGTTCAAAGGGAGAAATCACCTGGGCAGGAGCCAGGAGTGGGCTGCATAGTGCAGGTGGCTCGATATGGAAATTACAAAATTGCAAACACAGTGGGCTCCACATGCTCCCAAAAGCCCTTCTTTTTTCCTTTATGAGGTACGTGGTAGGAAGCAGAAGAGTCTCTGGACGAAGATGCGTATGTTGAGCATCACCCTTACGACAAGCACATAGCAATATCCATCTCCCACTATGTCAATACCCCACCTAGCACTGAGCCACCCCTCTCCCTTCATTTGATGCTGTGTTACAAATCCACACTTGCTTGTTCCATTCACAGCCTGGACCACTGAACTACAGTCATTAAGCACAAAGGGACTGAACCAATTCACCCAAAGGACTGCGGGGCACCTCATTCAGCCCAGGAGAGTGCCAGAGCTGAGCCGAGATCAGTCCCCAGCACATCCCTGCTTCTGGGCCTGTACACTGGGCCTTGCTGCAAGGTGTTTCCGTGATGCCACCAACCAGCCAGAGGTAGTCCTGGCCATGGAGAATGCCTGTGAGGATGGCAGGTAGCACATAGGGGTTTCTATGGCTTTCCCTCCCTTGAAAGGCACTTGCCAAAACTACAGCCCTAGAAGGATGAGAAAGCGCCACCAGCATCAGCAATGACAAGCATGGGTTCATCAAAGATTGAGGGGATGTTGTCCCCCTGTTACCACCTCCTGATAAACTGCCCATGTCCATCTGGAGACATGTTCCATCAGCTGCAGACCCACTTTGTGGGGGCCACGATGGCTGGAAGCATGGACAGGGCCGCAGCAATGCGGCACACAGCCATGAGCGCCACAGGGCCCTGGCCCGAACCCCGCCACCAGGGCCTGTCACCCAGCTGCCCCAAGGGGAGCAGAAGAGGCTGCCCGGCCCTGCCGGTGAGCCTCGGAGCCGACTCTGCCTGTGCTTTCCTCCTGCAGGTTTCCTGCTGCCCATTCATCCTCCGGGTGCCTGCCAGCTGGGTTTGCCAAATCCAGGGGTGCCCAGATGCTCCCCTTCACGGCTCCTGTGAGTTGTGCGATGAGCCATGCTCCTCTACAGCATACATCCCAGGCTACTGTTTACCAAGGTTTTTGGCAAGCAAGGGTATCATAAACCCCTCGGAAGCAACCACAAATCACTTCTTCCTGGCTATAACCTGATCATAAACACGGTTCCTCCTCTCCCAACTCCAACTGGAAGAAGCTTCTAGACGTTTCTTTTCCGATCGCTAGCCCAACGCCCTGTCTCAGGTGGATGTGACACTGTGCTGGGTGCCTGTGGCCTCAGCGTGGCAGGAGGGTGCTCCTGCCTTGTGTGTTGGCTCTGCTGCTGGTACCTCAACACCAAGCTATGGAGACACCCTGATCCAACAGACATGGGACGACCAGGGGTGGTGGGGAAGGCAAGAGCTCAGTCAGCACTCAATCACCTCCTCTCCAGAAAAGGATCTGCTCCTCCTCGCCTCCATTTAGTCCCAGCAGCTCCCTTTGGCGAGCTTTCTCCAGCCACCTGCATGGCAGAGTGATCTTCTCATCCCCTCACGGTTACTCTGCCATCTCTGTCATTGCAGAGCTGGTCGTGACCACTCAGGTTTGGCACAGCACGCTCATGGTTGTGCCTCAGCTGATGCTTGACTCTCTCTCCTCCACCACCCAATTTGGTCCCTAACCATCAGCCTTGCTTTATGGATCACCCCAAAGCCCCGGACTGTCAGAACAACTTCAATTACAGCAGCGATGGGCCCCGTGCCACCAGCAGCATCCGTGGCCTTCCAGCGGCTGACAAGGACTAATTAGGAAATGAAACATTAGTTAAGTCGCTCTCAATTAGGGCCAGGATAACGTTTTCCTGGCAGCACTGGGGCGCTTTAACTGCTGGTCCCATGATGACTGTGAGCACATCAGACTTGCTGAAGGAGCTTTAATGTTTAACATATGTTGGAGGATTACAGAAACCCTCTCAGCTGTGACATTTCTGTGTGCTCCCTGCTTTTCCTTTCCCCTGTAGCAAACAGCGAACAGTGAATGCCGCAGTACAGGAAAGCAAGAAAGATGCTCAGAGCAATTATCAGCAAGACGTGTATAAGCACACACATACATACACACATGCATAAAGGACACACACACCCTTGAATACATACTTTGCACATTTTAATTAAACAAACACCGCACTCCATTCTCATTCTTCCCTCCTCTAAAAACACAGTCAGAAATGACAGACCACTGCCCCATGTTGAAAGACATCAGAGAAGCCCAAGAGCTTCCCAGCTACCAAAAGCACAAACAAAAACAGAGAGAGAAACCAGCAGTGAGGTCAAGGGAGAAGCAAGCTTGGACTTTCTTCAAATAAAAGCCAGATGCAGCTAAGTCTTGTATGGGAACCTCAGAGGGACAGAAAGCAATAAACAAAACTGTAATCTACCAAAACAAAATGAAAACCTAAAATTAAAAAGGCTCATGTTCCCTTGGAGGAAAGCATGGGAGGAGGGGGTGAGGGGGTATTAAAGAAAAGAAAATATTATATTAAAGAAGTACAAAGCGTGTCAGTAAATTTTGTGCATAGTCGTTTTATGTGGTGCAGCAATCTTCAGTGAGCAGCTGCAGCACCAACAACTTTTGCTGAGATCAAGGAACAGGGCTGGACTCTCAGGTGCTCCCTCCTAGGGGGAGATGTAGGGCAGAGGGAGTGGGAAGCCAACTGCAACTGTGGATGAGTGTGTGCCACAGTCTTTGGATTTGAGAAAGAATGGATCTGCATCTGCTTGGAAACCGCCTTTTGAAACACTTTTTAAATGGAAATTTTAGTTCCTGAATAAATAACAAAACTGGGTTTCTCAAAAGAAAAGGAAGAGACTTTTCACATGGAGAAATATCTTCCGGCTAAAAAATGGAGAACCTTTTGACTACTTGAAATTTGCTAATGGAAACCTTTTGCAAGATCATCACTTTGCCATTTGGGGAAAAATACCCAGTTTTTTTCAAATGGTTTTAATGTAGCCTTTTCTATGAGCCCATCTCTTCAAAGCCCACTGGAAAATTTCCCATTGAACCTACGAGGTCAGAGCCTTGTAGTCCAGCACAAATACAAAGCCCTGTCCAGAAACGGAACATGTGAAGCTCCTGTGGCCCATGTAACTGGGATCCTTAAATGGCTGCACCAAACCCCAACCATCAGCTACGACATTATTTGATGAAATACTCCCTTGGCAGGGCTGCTCTTTCTAGAGCTCACCATATGCTCCTAATACATCACAATTTGAGCTCACACAGGTGCATGTGAAAAGCCTGAGGTGAATTTAAATGGACCACTAATTTAAATTTAATTTAAATGTGTCCACTATGGTTGCACCAAAGCATTTACCCTGAACCAGAATGAGCTCTCACTGAGACATCACAAGAAACTCTGCCAATCCACACACTGCTGCAAAACCCATGCCTGTGTTAGCATGCATGGACCCCTTCAGCATAAGACCAGAGTCCAACTGAGTTATGCCAGAGGTGATCTCAGAAGCTACAATAACTGTTTTCATGTTATTACAGCTTTATGCAGTGAGATCATAACCTGGCTTTCTGGCTTGCTTTAGGTCCTAGCTCTCCGCCAGCTTTTACCTTACGTTGTCACTTACAGCTTTGCTGCATAAAAACACCCGAACAAGCACAATGGCAGGGTTTCTTTAAGCATGTGGGGTTTCTTTTCGCGTGCCCACACATGAATGGTGACACACACTGCTAAGCCGTACCGAATCTCATTCGGCAGGCATACCGTGGGAGGCCCTGGAAGAAGGCGACTTACACCTTCCTAATCAGGCTACTATGTGATTTTGCCTAATTTGGTTATAACTACTTTCATGCTGTTTAAACAAAGGCTGCTTAAAAGACCCGGCAGAATAAAAGGAAAAGCACTGGGACGTTCTCTTTTTTGATCCTACAAAATCAAAACTGGATTTTTACTGATTCTGCTTTTGAGGTGGTAACATCTGAATGTAAACATGCTTCCCACTGTGCCCCCTTTCTGGCTGGAACCAACGCCTCTAGGGGGCAATTCCTTTTGATGGAAACACCTTGCAGGAAAGTGTAAAGGTGCATACGTCCAACTTGCTGATCTATAATCGCAGAGGATTTGAAGGCCCGTGGCTCATTACTTAACGCAACAGCAGCTAAACACTTCCAGCTTTGAGCATGCCCCCTTGACCATTATGTTAGCCAAAGGGTGGTTGCCTCTAAGAACCTCTTCTCAAACAAACAGCACCATCAGATCAGAAATCCAATGAAAAAGCAATTTTGCATCTCTGTAAGGATTTCTGTATGCGCTAGAAAGTGTTACTGAGGAGGAGATAAAGAGGGGTGACAGCACGAGTGATGAAAGCAAAGGACAGATCCAGTCCAGCAGTCTTCACTCTTACAGAGCCTTCACTGGTGTCACAAGAAAGCCAAGTCTTTCACGTCAGTCAAATTTAGGGTTGTCATTTCAATACAGTCATCTGCAAGAATTGTCAGCAACTGCGGTGAGACTATTCACGGTACAGAAAACTAAATAGGTGCTTGAGTGTTTGTGGGATTGAGGCTTGTGTGTCATTTGCTGCGTGGAACTCGCCTTCCTTACAGTAACGACAATCTCAACTATTAGCCTGCTTGAGAAATTATGGGAAAGCAATTTCGAAGTGTGACCTAACCTTTGCCCAGAGGCTGACACTGCTTTAGGCAAGCATCTATCTGGCAGTCTATCTATCTAAATTAATTTGTGTTGGTAAAAGAAAAAAAAAGCAGAGAGACATGGAAATGATGGTATCTGATACCCACACACAGCAAGACTCGGCATCTCCACGAAGCACTTTTCCTTGGAAGCGAATTTCAGAACCCTGAAACCTTGAGATAGTCTTTTCATGTGCAAATATCTAACAGAGTTTGTTCCATAATAAAATTTCTAGGGGACAACCTTGCCACCCGTGCCAGCCAAGGAATACATTACCTGGTGGGGTTAACAGGGTTCCCTGCTGCAGAAATAAATACATTAGGAGATGAGACACAAAAGGTTTCACAGCTCCCGATTTTCCTTTAATAATATTCCATTAAAAATGACTGAAAGGCAACTCTCCCCCTATAAATCAGGTACCTCACTGATGCCTTTTAGTCCTGAGATGGGCCTTCCTTGGTTTTAATAGCTTCCCTTCCTTCCCTCTCTGTCTGTCTGTCTCCAGATATGGCTGATTTACCTGGATTAGCAGAGACATTGGCTCCACATTCTTCAAAAAGTGCTGATCAGTCTGAGCTGGCAAAAGATTAAAAGTCACACAAATTGCTTCTACCACTGAAAGAGTCTAATTGATTTGGGGAAAAAATCTAAATCATGATTCGCTCTCTGCCGGTCAGAGCCTATCTAGAGGAGTGCATTGTTTTTGATGGGCAGGAAGAGAAGTATCTCCCTGGACCCCATCAGTTTTCTGCCTTCGCAGCTGGAGAGGACATTTCTCTCCTTTCCTTCTCATGATTTGCTTTTTTTTATATCCTGCTTGGCGATGGAAGTTGTTACTCACCAGTAAAAGGCAGCTGGTCCTGCTGAACTGGGAATGAAAGCACCAGTAGGTGCAGACCTGATACAAACTCCTCGCTGTACACTCTCTCCCTCAGTTTCTCTACCTGGAAATTGGGGGGGTTACTGCTCATTCAATTTACAGAGGCTGTGAAGAGGGCAACAGAAATGAATAATGCAGCAATCTGCCCCCTCTGGTCACCAATGGTCATGAAGACACCCTAGAAAACAGGCTAGTGGAGCTGGCTTTTCAGCCCTGAGAGTAAAGGCTTTTTTTTTCTAGGATCAGAGAGTTGATGTTCAGCTCCTGGTGCAAACAACCAAGCCAGAGGTGTGCTGGTACCTGAGGATTTATTGATATTTGTAAAGCACTTAGGAAATATAAAGTACCAACCAAGTACTAGCTAGGATTATTTCCTAGTAAGGAGATGACTAAACATTCTTCTATCGCTCTGGGCAGATTTCAACCACAACCGTTTATTCAAATACTTAAATGATTTTTTGGACCAAGCTTGCCTTAGAGGAATTGTAAACGTGTGCTCCATAGCAGCCACAAACCTGGCCAGATGGGACACCAGGGAATGATGGGAACACGCGCTCACAGAAACACGTGTCATCATGTGGAGAAATCACGGCTGTAGTGAAACAAAGTATGTATTTGTTTGTGTGTCCTGGCACAGGATATTGCACGGCTGACATCTGGGTGGGGTGGAGGTGCCTACATTTCACGTATGCAGCTGATGCTTTCCTCTCCTTACTCTACTAAAATAGTGAACTCTGTGCGAGTTTCAGATGAAGAAAGAAAAATCCAAAACATATGTGTTTGCCTCTCCTGAAAAGTAACAGCAACCTTTCCTAGTCTATTCCCAAACCACGAATTACAACACAGGAGCTGCATTTGACTCAGTACGTGACAAAAGACAGGAGAAGATGGGGCTCATCTTGCAACACGCACGCGAAGAAATTGCCCTAGGTTCAGACGAACACAGTCAGAAAAAGCAAGGCAGCACTGCAGGCACAGGAGGATGTGCGAGCATGGCTGGTACCAGTGTTTATCAAAATTGATTTGTAGGAGGAAGGATACTGGCACACATGAAATGGAAAGCTAATGCTAACAGAGTGAGCAGGGAAAGCCACCACATTTTAAATCTGTGTTTTGATAATGCAAAAAGGATCCTGCTCCATGAGCAGGTTCCTGAGCACTGTGGGTATGACCACAGGACCACAAGGTGGCACGAGAAAGGGGACTGCACCCCTAGCTGGAGGCACAAGAGCCTCTTTCAAGGGCCAGCTGCGTTTAAAGTAATGCAGAAACACTGTGACACCATAGCCTATCATACCATCAGTGGTTTTTTACCAAACAGAAATCATTAGCACACACATCTCAGCATGTTAAAGCAACTAACAACCGTGAACTGATTAAGCCTCAGAAGTCTCCCAGCTGGCAATTGCGGCTGCACCAGTGCAGCTACCCTATGTACAGATAGGAAAACTGAGGCAGAAGACAGGAGGTGAAATATCTGAAAACGATTCAGTGGCAGAATTAGACCTAGGTGCCAGCTGCTCTTTTGCTGAACTTTTCAAGTGCCATTGTTCAAAAGGCAGATACCACGAAACTAACAATTTACCTCTTCCACATCCCGCCTCTACAACAGGTTTGTACTAGAAAATTACCGAAATACCACCATACTGGCCATGTGTGCAACAACGTGCTGCAAAGGAAGACTCCCTCCCACACTCAAGCCACTTGTTTTTGTTATCATGGAACAGGAAGATTCAAGACCCCTTGCAGCCTCCTATCCTCCTTAATTCCTCGTCCAGTGTTTCGTATCTTCATAGCTTCCCTGCTGTGCCTGTGAATCTCACCAGTATCCACGAGAGTCTGTTTTGAATCTCATTGAGCTCTTACTTGGTTTCTGATTTCAGCGGTATCTCATGGCAATAAGTCCCATATGTTAATTAGGCATTTTGTAAAAGAGCGTTTCCTCTTCATGGGTTTAAAGTGTTTTCTTTTTTCATGTAATTGCTTCTCCTATTGTTCTTCTAATAAAAGGGAAAGTAAATAGGAACGGCTGAGTGAACTTCTTTTTGTGGTGACTATTTTTTGTGGTGACTATTTCCATACCTTTGTCACAATGCTTCTTATTTGTCTTTTCTCAAGAAAACAGTGTTGCTCTTTTTAATCATTCTTTATGAAGAAGCTATTAAAAGACTCCAGTCATTTTTGTTCCCTTTCTCTGGTCATTCTTCTATTTCTGTTATTTCCTTTTGTGCAACAGGGTGAGCAAACTGAATACAGTGTACAAGAAGAGCACGTACCATCAATTTATATAATGGTACTGTATTATTTTATCTATTATTCTCTACCCCTTTCTTAATGCACTCTCTCATCTTGCATGCTTTTATTTCACCATCACTACAGACTGAACAAATGTTTTCACCAAGTTGCTCACAGCCGTGTCTTTTTTTTTTGTTCTTTTCTTTTGAGTGGTTACAATTATTTTAGAACCCAGAAATGAGCATGACTAATTCTAATGTGTTGTTTCCTGAGTGCATCACCTTGCCTCTGCTATACTGAATTTCATTTACTCTCATGACGCTTGTAAACCACCTCAGCAAGCTCATTGCCACAGCTCCTCAGTGTATTTTCTAGGTTTGGGCAACCGAAACATTGCTGTATTATCTACACATTTCTCCTTCCAAGCATTCTTCCCTTTTTGGGGTTATTAATCCATATTAAACACCAGTCATAATACTGTTCAGTGACACATCCACTGAGCTGAGGCATCTTTTCATGCTGAGAACCAGCTATATATTCCCTCTCTGTTTATTTGGTAAATCTTCTTTTTCTTATTACTTTATTTATGATACAGCTTTATCTCTTATCCAGTGACAAGTTTGTTCCTTAATAATCTCCTAAAAGAGGCTGAGTGAAAAAACAAATCTAACAAGCATTTAGAAAAGTTTGCCTACATGGAATTTACTCATTTCCTGGTATCTCATCTGTTTCAGACTGGAGTAATTTTAGTACGGTGAAGAAAAGACAACAGGCTTATATGGAAGTCAGATTGGTTTGACCGTATCAAATTACAGAAATCGCAGCAAGGTGGAACCAGACGGGACCTCAAGAACAGCATTTGGTCTAGCTCACCACAATGAAACAGGACCAAACGCATCTTCGAGTCCATTCCTGGAGAATATCTGCCTACATGACTTGAGGAAGCGACAATGAAAGAGGCTCCACACCCTCCCGCCTACACTAACCCTTTCCAGTACTCTGCTATTCCCAAAGTTAGAAAGTCTTCCTAGTATTTAACCTATTACTTCTCATCTTGGGATTCAGAGCACAACAGATCAATACCACCTTCAACAGAACAATCTATAGGAACAAAGAATCTTAGGTTTATCTTTGCCTTGCCGTTCAGAGAAACAAAACTTTTATGACTCTAGTCATATTAACCTTCCTGTCCAGGTCATGTTTTCAAAGCCTTTCGGAAAGCCTGCTGCTCCCCTCTGGGTTCTCACCTCCTTGTTTGTAACTTCTGTAAAGCACATTGCCCAAAACTGCTTGTGGCATGTCAGCAAAGCTGGGTACAGCTGAGTATTTCGCTGCTGCCCACACACACAACACGCCCATATCAGTGTTGCTCAGAGAGACTTTTTCTGGTCATCTTCAACTTGATGCTTTCATATCTATTAGTGGGCTTTAAACTGTTTTTAATTACTATTTCAACCGGCTTGCACAGTGCCAAAAAGAAAGTCCCCGGTCCTAAATTTCTGCAATCCTGACCTTGCATCTTTAAAATTTTACAGAACTCTTGCACTGATTAGAATGCTTGTCTACAAATATTCGCCAGCAGCTGGTCCCTTTCATTCTCTGACCCTTTCAAAAGCCATTGCTCATCCTGGTGATATACTGCAATCGAGGGGTCTTACTCTCCGTGCCTCAATGTAAATCTGCTCAAACTGACTGAAAATTACCAGGCATAATTTTTCCAGTCACCCAAGAGAGCGCCGAGGGTCTGAGATTCATTTCCTCAGACAGAGCTAACCGCACACAGCAGAAGATTAAAATTAGTCCATTTGTGACCTGTTTGTTCCAGTACCTTGCTCTTGACCCTGCTTGATAAGCATGGACCTGGGACAGGTGAGGTGACACCCAAACATCCCCTGTAGCAATGATAAACGAAGTGGAGTTGCTTTGCCTTCCCACCATGCCCTCAACCTTCTGTCATCTATATCCATATTTATGATTAATCTATGGAGAGAGGTAGATACAAGTTCATAGTTAAGGGACAGAGATGCACGGATATATTTAGAAAGAGGAGGAGAGGAAAAAACAAGGCAGGATTATCAATCTAGTGTTTAGTTTATCAAATTAAGAGCAATAGTCTGATGTGCATTACATGGGTCAAAGCTGCTTAGTGCAGGACATGAGATGCTTTGACCTGCCCCACTTACGAGATGACCCTCTTATATAAAAAGATGCGCTCCCCAAGCATGGGTCTTAACTGCACACCGCCCCCTGTGTCAAACAAAAGGTATGGAGAGCACGCTGAGGACTCCTCTTCCCACTCCCTGTGTGCGTGCCCACATGCTATTACAAAGAGAGAGCTTCCAGGTCGCAGCGGGGATGTTTATTCCTGAGTCTCTGCCTGCGCCTACAAAGGATATGTGCTACCATCAGCCTGCCCAGCTTAGCGCCCTTTTTCCAAAGACAAAGAGGGAGAAAAGGAGTGAAAGGGAGATGTATTTGAAGTAGAGCAAAACACAAATGATACCCTCCAACTGCAGCAGCACACGCAGAGAGCACAGGAGCTCTCAGTGCACAGGACCCTGTATGTGCACGTGTCGCTTCTCTTAATAGTTTCATCCTGGACAGAATGAAATCTCACAGCGAGCAGTCCTATCACCATCACACTTCTGTGAAAATGAAAAAGCAGCCCCAGCCCCTTTCTTTGTTACACTCTCAAGTTATTCCAAAAGCAAGTTTCTACACAACTGTTACGGCTGTTACCCACCCATGGACTGCATTCTCCAAATGCAGGAAAGAAGTCTAAAAACATCATTTTCCTACCCAAAGGGAATTCCCTCTGTGCTTCAGCTGGGGGCTTGAGTCACTCCTTGAGGGCAAGGTGGGGTTATGGTAGAAGATGAGCTCCTCGGTGGCCACGTAATTGAAATCCGGGCTTACAGAAATCATCCTAAACTCACCCGGGCTTCGTGCCCCAAACCTCTAGCCCTGAGCTTCACGAAGCCTTGCCCCTGCTCCTTGCAGGAGGTGCATTCAGCTGCATTTCAGCTCCAGCAGGGACATCGTCTGCAGATGAAGGGTGTTTAATTCACAGCCTAATCTAGGGCTCGGCTGGCCAGTGTCAAGGGGGAGCACTGCTGAAAAAATACTGCCCCACTGCCCTCAAGGGGAGGGGAGGTGCCTCCTAACACTCTGCAGAACAGAGCTGGTGTCAGCATCCCGACCTTTCCCGGCTCCAGGGAGGAAAGCAGCAGGATGAGTTGGAGCAGGCTGAGGAAATATGGAGATGGAAGTACATTGCTCATCTCGAGTTCTTCCTTTCTGCCACTGGAGGCTTTTTCAATGGTGAAAATACATCCCCATCATGTGTTTTATGGAGACCAGGATAATCCATTACAAGGACAAGAATGGCTCACAATGCAGTGTAAGATGCTGGGCAAAGAAACTAGTAAATATTCTCTTAAATTATTTACTTAGCTGACTCTAGCCATGTCCCTTTCTGGGACTAGTCTACCAACTAAGTTCTCTGGCCAGCACATCTACAGAAACAGTCAGTGTTAACCGAACAGCAGAGGCTATTTGCTGAAAGCACCTTCTAAACCTGGGAACAAGAACAGATGCCCTGGAAAACCAACTTTGAGTTTGTAAATGTACATTAAGATGTCCCTGTGCTGCTCTGCTAATCTCCTAGATGAAAATTGCTCTGAAACAGGCGATGTAGAGCAGGTTTTCCTCGAAGTGAATGTGCCTTTACATGCCCAGAAATTTTCAGGCCTGCTTAGGAACAAAAACAAGAGATGTAGTCAGAGAGCCATTTAGCAGCAGTTCGCTTAGAAACAGCACAACCTATTGATCTTAGGTCATGAGAAAAAACAAACAGCCCAGATGCTCCACGGGCTCCTGGTAACAGCCCAGGGAGCTGGGAAACATCTCCCCTGACGTCCCAAAACGCTGTGCACAGGGCAGGAGCGGCCAGCAAAAAAAAAAGCTCGGAAAGCTCCAAGCCAAATCACTGTGATTTGGCTTTGAAAGACCCAATGGGAGAAAAAATACATCTGTTCTAGAACAATTAATCCACATGAGCTGTTCAGGTGCTATTCTCTGCAACTTGAGGTGGAAGAAGAGTGCCCTGAGTCAGGTCTTTCCAGCCTGCACCAGAGCTTGCGGCACGCACCAAGTGGCTTTGCAGAGCCCACTGTGGCCAAAAGGGTGGAAGACAAATGGATTATTTTGGGGTGAATAGCTGCCTCCTCTTCTTTCAGGCTTTTTGAGACAAAGCATCCCCATCTCTGCTATGTTCGTCACCGTTACGAGGAGCGGTGACACCAGCATGCCTCTGCACACCCACACCTGCAGGAAGATGTACCTGTTTGCAGGGCAGGTTGCAGATGCTGCTCTAATCCCCAGTTCTTTTTTGGGAAATGAAAGTCCTTGACTCAAGCATGAATGATACTGGCAAAGATCCCATTACTGTAAAGCTCTCTGCCAGCAAGCCACCTCTCCCCCTCCCCCTTTTTATATCTCTAAGGTCACTAAACTGCAATTTAGTCATCATTCTTTATAGAGCATGAGCAGATATGAAACATCTGGAAACTGTTGTAGTTACACTTTGAGATACACATCCCGGGGGAATTTAGCTGCACAGGAATGGGATGAAGTACTTTTTACCTCCAGGTCACCACAGCCTAAATGCATCCTCGGTAGCCTGCTACTTGCTGGGTACTAATGCCTCTTAGAGGCCCAGCTGTGAAACGAGTTAGAAGGTCTCAGTACAATCCCCAGTGCAATGAAAACCTCAGCCCGAAGATAACCTCAAAAAGTCCATTAGACTTCCTTCTTTCCAGCAGTATCAGCGAGGAAAAGTGGGCCATAAAAATTTCACTCCTTGTTTAATTCCAAATGCGGTCCCTCTAGAGATGAACTGTGGCCTGCTGGTAGGGAAGAAATTTGCCCTGCTGCTACTTGCGTTTTGTAAGTAGGCAACAGCAGTCCCCAAACACATACAGAAATATTCCCAAACTGACACAGAAATGTATTTATGTAAAAAAAAAGGAGCAGAAGACTTTTTTCAATACCCCGCAGAAGCCAGCACCAGCATCATTCAATTACAGGAGACCGAATTTTCTTAGCTGACCCTCAATATGGAAAAGTTAATTTAAATGTTATCTTTAATAATCTCGTTCCTTTTTATTTACTTCATTTAGAGGGTGGAGGGCGTTTTTGAATAATTAAATGAAAAAGGAGGCACTATCTTACTGACAAAGCTCCTAATCTTCCTTATTTATTAATAGGGGCTGCGTTAAGACTGCCTGTCCTTAATCCCAGCTCTAACCACGCAAATGCAGAGCATTAGAAATAGAAGAGGCTAATTGAGGCCCTAATGCCAGGGAGAGGGACCTCACCAGTGTCAAAAGCTAAGGCAGGCCAGATCCCATCAGCGCCTGGATGCGCGGCCACACGGGGAGCCCCGTGGGCTGGGGACGGGAGGGATGCTGGTGCTTCAGCTCCACGTCGAGGCTCAAGCCGAGCTCCCCAAGAGCCTGCTCACCTGCCCGGGTCTGCACATAGGGCCTGACGCCTCTGGAAACCCCGCTGCAGGCATAGGAGAGCTCCAGCCTTCGTTATTGAAGAGCCCAGGCTCTTCCCCGGCACCTCCCCAAAGGCCCAGCTGCCTGATCAAACTCCTTGGCTCGGCTTATGAGCTCTGACAGGATCACAGCCCAAGGAGGCTTGACTACAGGCTCGGCAATCCCGACTCCTTCCAAGCCAATTTAGCCATGCTCTCAGTGTCTCACGCACGCAGAGCAGCCCCAATCTAAAGGCAATCATTAGTTTGTTCCTGCCACAGGATACCGCAATCAGCAATAGACTGCCGATTGTTTGGGGGATCAAGTAATTAATCATTCACAATGGATTTCTTTTATTTTGAAACAACAGCCATCCTTCCCAGATGTAACCTCTTTACGGACATGCTGTAGAGCTAACGACAGACGTGCTCATAAATTCTTTTTGTCCAAAGACAATGCTTTTTTCCCCATTATGTAAAATCAACTTTCGGAACTTACTGCTGCGTATTAAAAAAGAGGATTTAAAAATAGGAGAAAGATTGAGCAAAGCTTTTACAGCAACAAGAGAGTCATTGTCTATGGTTGATAAAGGACTATATACCCTCATGCCAGCAGGCAGAAGATGTTCATTAACCTCATTCAATCAGAAAGCAAATGTCTGCTGCGAACAGGTAATTCAGCCACGGTATGTTACAGGCTTTCTTGCACCTTTCTGAACCATTTGGCAATGCCAGAGACCAGGTATTACACCTGTCTAATCCATACCAGCAAATCAGGAGCTGCTACACGCAGCAGAGCCCAGAGGATGTGGACTGAGGACGAAGCAGTGCTGGTGGATCTGCCACAACCTCTGCTCAGGGTCTGGCTCTTGCCCTGCCCAAACCCCCTGCGCTCTGAACACGGTGGGGTGCTGGGGGTACAAAAAGGGGGCAGAAGAAATAAATCCACACCAAACTGGCCTTCTTCTACATTCCCTCCTGCCTCACGGGAACGTAAGCCACAGTTTACTCAGAGGATTAGTGCAGTTCAGCCCACGCATAAGATGACCTCAAAAAACAACGCAATTGAGGGTGGAGCACGGGGAAGGTCAGGTACTGGGCCTTTCACCTCACCTCCACCATGCTAGAAAAGCAGAACAAGCCTGTAGCCCTTCTGTTGGTAACATTTCCTCTGTAGTCCTGTCTCCCAGGATAGCATTTCACCTGGAGCCGTGTTTTCCCTCAAAAGTATCTCATGACAGCCCATCCCCAGAGTGCTGAGCCTGATGCACATAACACAGATGTCACTTCAGAAAAAAAGAAATGATCCACAGGGAAATTTATACCCCACCTGCACCGCCCTTTTCAGCCATCCCTCGCATAACGTCAGTGCACATGGGGAGCCAGTGCAATGCAGTAAGCGAGCCTTCTCTGAAAACTGACAAAAAAAGTAGTCCCCACCCATTCCTTCCATTTCTTGTCCCCTTTAGGACAGGACTGACAGAGTATTTGCTCTGTTTTGACCAGCTCCCCCGCAGAGCCAGCTGGATAAACCCAGCATTGCCCTCCGGTAGCTGATCTGTGTTCCTAGGAGTGGTGAACATCACAGGGATCACCGCCTGCATTTGGGAAAGTGCTGAAAAAAATGTAAATCTTACTGCAGACTATCTTAAACTTCAACTCC
Organism: Cygnus olor; assembly: GCF_009769625.2. Classification (NCBI taxonomy): domain Eukaryota; kingdom Metazoa; phylum Chordata; class Aves; order Anseriformes; family Anatidae; genus Cygnus; species Cygnus olor. The sequence goes on from NC_049169.1 coordinate 96,358,006, forward strand.
AGCAATCTTGAACTATAAATTCTTTGGAGATTGGGTTTCCTGCCGGGCTGCAAATACCCTCAGATCAGTCTCTCATAGCGTATTCTGGCACGTTTATTTCTGATACTGCTTTTTTCAGGTAATCCATCAAGGCAGATATGATGGGAAGGATGGGAGCAGGGAGTAAATACGCAATATCCCCCAGTTTGGGTCAGTACAACAGAGAGAAGTGAGCATCTGCAGAGCTAAGGCTGCGAGCAGGGAGAGCTTAACACAGAGAGCCAGGATGCCCCATGGGATGGCTGCATTAGGCTGGGATCAGGCACGACACGAGGCAACGATGAGACCTAGCTGCCACTAGGCTCTCTAAAACTGCTGACAGATTCGATGGATGGCAGCTCGAGCCAGTCCCTCCTTGGGCACCGCTGCCCCTCCAGAGGAATGCAGAGCGCAGAGAGGTAGCAATAAAAGCTGGGCGGAGGGGAGCGCTTTGCGGGGGGATTCGCTATACCACTTCACTACTGACCTCCACATTTTGCTCGCTGGCTGGGTGAAATTCGGCAGTGTCTGGGGCTTGCTCTTTCTCCAGGAAGGGGTCCCTGAGGGCTGTTTCCAGTTCGGACTCTCGCTCCCCTCCCAGCCTGCACCCCTAGCCAGGCGCAGCAGCCAGAAGCCAGCAGGCTGCTGCACTCACAGCATCCTCTCTCCGGCGAGAGCTGGGGCCTGACAGCCCAGCAAAATGACCCACTTCTTGCCGACTCAGACAAAAAAGCTCCACTTAGGCCCCAGGAAAGTGTCTCTAATAAGGCCATCCGTTAGTCGTGTCGCCCAGACCCCTCTCAGCTATCCTTCATCCCTGCCCTCCCTCCCTGCAGCCAGCCATTAATGCAGTCAGCACCAAGGAGAATGAAGCCGTCGGGCTCAGTAAATATTACCGAGCTCCACACGGGGAGTGCAAGACCATTATTTAGCCTCCCAAGTCCTGGGTATGTTTTGATCACACCAATTTAGCAAGGAGAGGTAAAAGAAAACAAGCGGCTAGTGGCAGGCCTGCACACCTCTGTGTGTCCTGGCCTGAGAAATCCCAAATCTCTCTGTATCAGCCAAACGCCCGAGGACTGGGCAGGACACAGGAGTGTTGCTGGCAAACCTCGGTGTGAGTGGCCCCAGTAGGGAACAGCTCAGGATCAGTCCCTGCCAAAAGGCACTGGAAACACATCAGGCCAAGCGCTGCCCCTGCCTTGCCGCTGAAGGCAGCTAACCCAAAGCTTTTGCAATGCACAACTGTGTGTGGGGGGGAAATTTTCTTCCCCTGAAACTTGGCCCTCCAGGTTCCCTCATGTATGCCTGTACATTTCTACTTATATCTCCCCGTATCAGAAATTATACGATGTTGCTTGGCCCCTACTTGAACAAGGTGTGCTTCTCAAAACCACCCAGCTCCCTCTTCCGAAATCGTGCCTGCAGTTGCCCCAGCTGACTTCCCTGCTGTCTCCTCTCGCCCTTCTCCCACACCCAGCTCTTCTTCCTCCCTCTGTGCATGTCTCGGTTCAGCAGCTGGCTCCTCCTCCACTCCCGCTGTGCACAGCAGCCCTGCTGCCAGCTCAGCCATCACCGCTGCTTTCCCTCGCAGCTCCCAACTCGCCGTCCTCCTCCCCCTCCTCCGGGACCCGCTCCGTCCCCTCTCCCTGCTGCTCTGCTCTTGGCCCCAGTGACCGTAGGCTCTCATCTACTCATTTACCCACCGTTGTGAAATGTTTAGCTTTGTAAGGACTCGAGATACAATTTGAAAAAAAAAAAAATAGAGTCGTGCTATAGAGTATTTTGAGAGGAAGAGAGGCAAGCAGGTCTCCTGAGAACCCACTATGAATTTACACCTTGCTCATCCCCACAGGCACAGAAAAGCGCAGGCTGATAAATCCCTTTTATTACCTGCACCGGTATCTGAAGGCAGGAGAGGATTTTTAAAGTCTGGCCAGTCCCCCAAGTGTCAAATCCAAGGGCGACATCTGAAATTCAGCGGTGACAGAGTGATGCAGAGACCGGGAATGGAGACCATGTGTCATCAGGCCAGAGCATGTGCCAAAGCCAGAGAGACAACACATCAAAATAGCTCATGGAGCTCCCAGTGTAATTAAAGAGTCGCTAGCATCTCATGGAGTGCTCCAAAAAAAAAAAAAAAAGGAAATAAAAGAAAAGAAAAACCCCTGCTCGGCACAGCGGATGGCACGAATGCTGAGGCAGCAGCAGAAAGCTTAGTCCCTCCCACGCCAGGCAGAGCTCTGCATCCTCAAAATGCAGCTCTGGTCTGAAAAGTGACTGTGCAAGAACGCTGGGTTTTCTGCACACTCAATCTCTCCCCTGGGCTGCTCGAGGAGAGCGCCGCTCATTTTCTTGACTAAAATAAGCATTCGTTGCTTTCTTCTGACACTCCTGATGGGGCCAGCTCAGCGCCTGCTTGGAGCAAACGGGCTGTGCTGCTCCCAGCCATGAAGAAAGGCTGGGACATGGGTGTTCTCTCTCTGCACCCTCCTTTCTCCTGCCCTACCACCTCTCTAATCTACAGCCTCCTCCTCAAGGATTACCCTATCTCCTTGTTTGATGACACAGATCTTCCTTTTATCAGCCAGAAGACCTGAGGGAAAGAGCATTTATTCTAACCTTCTGATAAGGGAAAAGAAAATCCTTGGTCCATCTAGAAGCACCTGCTCTTTCCTCTGATGCACTGGCAACAACATCTTAAGGTCAAACTACAAATCATGTAAAACATCTTTACCTTCTCAACTTGGTCTTTTTCCCTTTTTCTTTCATTTTTGGAAGCAAGGGCATCTGGGGACATTGAACTCTACCACTGCAAGTTTCCTGCTTTAGCGAGGAAATGTTTCTTCAGGTCAGGTTAAGCACCCTTCCTGCAGGAAGGGCATGATGCGTCAGGCTTGTTCCCTGCAGAGAACATCCAACTGCACCGGCCTGCCCAAGGCTCATGGCCTGCAGGTCTGCTCCTCGGGGAAGGCGAATTCGATTGTCACAGCAGCAGGGGAGGATTTGTGCTGAACACGTACGATGGAAGCACGAAGGACTAAGCAGATAGTTACGCCAACACACCTCAGCTTCGGTTCACAAAATTGACTCAAAATTGAGGATGCTCACCCGGCTTAGACACCATTTGCCAACATCACCAGCTAGACACGTTTTCTATGTTAACTTTTTGGGTCCTGAAGTCTCACAGAGGAAAGCCCCCGCAATATCTCTGCAGTCTCACCCATGCAACAAATGAGTATCCGCACCGCAACAAGTGCCGACCATGCAGTCATGCAGCGAGCTGTATTTGCAGTAAGCACTTAGGGAGAGACATTAGGAACAGTTTGCAACGGAGCAAATCTGAAGACTATTTCTCAGCTAATTTAAACCGCAATAGCTGAAACATGGGATCGGAGCAGGCCTGTGTTCAAACAGGCTCACGAGTGCATACCCACATCGCACAACTGGTGTCTGCCTATGCATCTGTATGAGTGCATGCTATACACGCTGCCATCCCACAGAGAGGTTAAAAAAAAATAAAAATAAAGCACTCCTGATGTCACAGCTGGACAAGAGCAGCCAGGATTTTGGCTGAAGCGACAGTTTCTTTTGCTGTTGTTAGCTGGGATGCGAGGTAGCGGGATGGGAAACTGTCGACAGACCCTGTCAATAACCCATAGAAAGCCTCTCCGCGGCTCTCATCCGACATGGTTTAATTTCTAATTCAGCAAGGCAGTGACAAGGACGTAGGCTGCCGAGGCCAGTCAGCAGCACAAATTGGCCAGGACAGGCTGAATTGATCTACAAGGAGGAAATGAAGACACAGCAGAAACTTTGGGCTAGAGGCAGCGGTGGGGCAGGCTGGGGAGGGGGAGCAGAGAGGGGAAGAGAGCGAAGCAGGACGAGGCAAACCGATGAAGAGGAACAAAGCAAGGACAATGCAAGAGGGAAATTACTGGCATCTGGGGAGCCACAGGAGTTTAGTGCCCAGTCCCCCATATGCAAAGAAAGCAGGCTGTATCGTACTTAGACCACAGGGATTTCATTGCTGGCATCTGACTTCGTTATCGCTGGTAGCATCAGCATTTAGGCACCCCCAGCCTGTTCGAAAAAAACCCTTGTCAACAAGCACAAAAAGTGCCCAACCACCCAAGGCAACCACTCAGGCCAGCTGCTGAGAACACTTAATGAGTATGCTGGTTGATGCTTTAATTATTCAACGAGTAGTACATTACTTAATTGGCATCTTTCAGTGGTAGCTGTAGACACAACCCTTGCTGCCAATTCATGTCAGACAGACAAGAAAATTCAACTGTTCTGTAAGTGTGGAAAAAAAATCCCGAAGTTGCCAAATCATTTCTCACAAATTGCTCTGGAAAACACCGGAAGTTTCCAAAACTTAAGAAGAGTTTTATTTTAAGATGGACACTTTGCCATCAATTTTAGCCTTATTTTGACCAGTTCTGTCTAATATCAAGGATTACCAGAACTTTGTTATTGCCGTATGTAATGTTTGCAACAAAAAATGCAAAACTAGGCACAAGCTGACTGAATACATCTACCTATTACTAGGCTGAAACTCTGGTAAGATTCATTAGAGGGTTTTCAAAAATATTGAATGAATCTGATCCTCAGTTTGAAGCAAAACTGTACCAATAACACTCCTATGTTATGACTAGATGAAAATGTTGGTACAATCTGAGAAACAGGATATAATAATATAATAAACAGAATGCAATCCTTGAAAAAACATGCTGTTGAGCAATGTGAAAGCTACACCTTTTAGAAACAAGAACAAAACAGTATTAGTAATACATCAGTACGACTGAAATCATTCAAAAATTGCTCTGGAAATGCCTTTTTCTTTGTAATTTGTGAGAAGAAATAATAATACTCTGAAGGCAAGGTGGCAGAACCTATGGTCTCCTTGTGCCCAATAGTGAATGGAGGTAGCAGTTATTGTACTCCACACTATAAGAAATTATTTATTTTACCACGCGTGCTGCTCTTAGCAGAGAGGGGAAGCCTCCGTGTGGGAAGTGAAGCATCAACTCTTACTGAGTGTTAGCAATGTCAAAGCTTGCAGTCATTCACCAGAAGAAATAAATAACCCCTCTCACCTATACAAATATACCACACGACCATAATTATCAAGTACCTGGCTATGTTTGGTCTCTGCTTTTTCTCGCTTCCCTTGCAGAATTAGAGGATTCATATAGGCAGCATGTACACACTGTGATGGGAGACAGGACTGCAATTTATCTGACGTGGCTACAAAGGTATAACTAGCCCGAGTCACTTCCAACAGCAGCACTAAGGCACGGTTGCACAGACTTCTACAGCAATTAGCCATGCTGGACACTTTCACAGCCTGGTTCACCACCCATGCCAATGTCTTCCATGCTGACACCTCATCTCTGAAGTTGAAATTAGGTCAGGTACAGATACTCAGGCTTCAGTCACACATCTGTGGACAAAGACTCCTCAGCCATTTGTGTGCTTTTGACAATTCCACCCACCCCAATATCATAGACCCAACGTAGTCTGCTTTTGATATGCAAAACTGGAATGGGTGAAAACTTTGCATGGGTGGAAGTAAGTGGCTAGAAACATCAGTGAAACATGAGCACCATCAGCAGATTTTCTTCTCTCCATAACAGAAACAAGAACACAATTTAGTCACGAGCTAACACGAGATTCACTTGTATTCGCTAGTCTAGAAAAACCTGCAAGCCTCAGATTAAGCGTCGGAGGCCTTCCTTGTTGCTCCATTGTAGCAGAAAATCCACAGAAAATCATAAATGTATTGAAGAGAACAAAAAGACAACACAAAGGCCCTGGCTTCACGTTCATTTACCCCAGCTGCCCTTACTTCACTGACTTGGGTGAAGTTACATCAGCTGAATGTGGGTCTAGTGGCAGCTGAGCTCGTGCCCTCGGCACGGAAAGGCAGTCCATGTTGTGCTCCTGGAAGAGCTGTTTAAATATTTTCATTAGAGGCAGGGTATTTCGGGATGATAGAGATAATTAAGTGCTGAAAGTGTAGTGATCCATTTGACACCAAGAATAAAAGATATGAAGTATTTCTAATAAAAACGGGACCCCCGGTGGGATTTGAACTCGCTGTGTGTCTTTACAATTTGAGGCAAGCACTGCATTCCCGATGAGGCTCACACAGTCCGCTTGCCAGGTCTACAATTTACTGCTCTTATATTGCCTACAGAGGGTGTCCCCTGTTGTTCCCAAATGCAAAAATTATGTACTACTGAACGGTGCAGGCAAACATAAATTAATTTGTTTAAACGAACGCAAGAGTTATAAAGTTCAGAAAATTGTTTCCTAGTTTGCCGCCATCTACTACATGTTCTTGTATTCATTATCCCCGCTCTCCATTTCTGGTGCATTTTGCTTCACCAGTAGGATACAGAAAAAACAGTTAAACAATGATGATGATGATGGTGGTGAAGAAAGCAGCTCCTGCTCTTTGGATGCCTGCTTCCCCACACATAATGTCAGGCCAATTATAGCGTCTGATGTGATGTGAGCGATTAGATCCATGCACGCACACATGGAGGAGGCAAGAAGTTGGCTTTGACAAAGCATTCGATTACCCAGGTTCTCCCACTACGTCTGGTCCTATCGCAACGGCAACAAAGCTCCCTCTGTTCTCCTGGGAGGGAATCGCTACCGTGCCTTTCCACACTACCCCTGTAAATCATGCCATACACTTCGGTGCCACACAGCTATACTTTGATAAATACCAGAATGAGTCAAGGCAATAAATCTGTTGGGTTTTAATTATAAGTGTGCTTTTTGGTGGGGAGGGGGCTGTGTTGTTTTTCAGCTTCTGCCAATACAAATAATGTACATCTGCTTCTTCGGCCCCGCCTGTATTATTCTTTGTTGGAAAATCCTCCTCTACTGCCTTACTTACCAGGACTGTACTGGCACGGTGATAGCTGCCACAGGAGCATAAATATTCACTGGAAAGGGAAAAAGCTTTTTTTCACTTCCTGCTGCTGGGTCAGGAAGCGCTACCCTGAGCAGGGTTAAAAAAACACAACGGGAAGAGCACCGGTGTGGGGATTCCCTGGCCATCTCTCCTGTAACCTCAGTTTCCATTGATAGTGCCTACATTTGTGATTTTATCAGTGCTCTGTAACTACATGGGTACGCTATTTTCCCCAAAGTCCCAGCTTCTAAAGCTAGATGGCCAACCATCAGCTTTTCAGCTTTTCTTTCAAATACAAACACCAAGTTTCTAGTTGTTACAGTTTCAAATGAAAGCTTGTAAATGCACTCTATCAAAGTAGGGAGCAAAAAGAGATACCTCAGATATATTCTCACTTTTACTATTTTCAAAACCACTCTCACAGATCCTGTTCCTGCGTTTGAATAGCCGAGTACAACTCCACAGACTGTATGCAAGAGGATGCTTGCTGTAAGAGAAGGGGATGGAGGCATGTACATGTACACAGCTGGAGGAGAAAAACAACAAAGCAGTCACACGTGCATCTTCGTACGGGTTCACCTGTGAGGAACCACGTGTGCAAGAGCATATAGCAAGACGGGCACGTATACGCACCTTGGCATGCACACAGCCCAGTTTGCGTGCCAGCAAAAGGAGCAGGCAACAAAAAGAGGGACGGGGAGATTGTGTGTGTGTGTGAACGTGCTTGTGCTCCCAGAGGTCAGCCTGCTCTCCTCAGATTTAATTCCCTTTCTTGCTGCTACTGTTGAGAAGTAAATGTTCGCTTTTTATTAAAAATCAAAAGCAGAGGTGCTTGTAATCCTCCTGACTCCAGTTTTTCTCATATAAATGGAAAGTTTAGCTTAGAGCAATAGCAGGTAAAATCAGACTGAAAGCAGCAGCTAATTCCCAGGAGATACGCAACAGCTGAACAGCATTTGAGGATTGTTTTGTTTGTATATCTACATTTTTCATTAGCTAAATACTTTATTCTTATTATTATGCTCTTCTAAACAGAAAACTTGGCAAATCCTTGCACAAAGCCTCATATTTTTGGAAATCATTTTTTAGTGACATTGCAAACCAACTGCATTCTCCCTCTGTGAAACAAAACCTGTTCCCATCACGGCAAAGAGATGGCACTGTACTAATTTCTCAGATCTCACTCATTATGTTCCCTCTTTCCTCAGTTCCCCCCTATAGTCCTCTCCCCTCCTCATTCTCACTGCTAATATTGAAAATCTTCCCTTTGAAGCATTATCCTGGCTGTAATGATATTTCAGTGTAACCCTCAGAGCAGAGACCACGTTAAAAAAACGTTATCAGCTATACCGCCAGCTTGGACTACCAAAAATACTAGTGGGAAAGGTGGGAAAAAGGAGGAGAAAGAAATGGAGAGGAAGAGGTTTCTGAGCCTTTGGGTTATTTTTGGTGATGTTTCGAAGTTTTCTTCTACAAACAACAGAAATTTAAAGGAGATAGAGAAGACATTTCTCATATTTCTCAGGCTTTAATTAAAACATCAAATAAGATCCACTATAATACTGATGGTGCACAGTACTCTCATCCTCATTCTTTTTCTTCTTTTTCCTTTCGTGCCCATGTCAACTACAGCACTCCAAGGACCTGCCCCAAATCTCCACACGTCTGCCAAACCATAGCCAGGATGGCATCACGGAGCAAACCTCAATTTGTCTTGAAGTTTCATTTTTTTCTAAGGCCACAGTTTGGAGCGTCTCTACTGTGGGGTCAGAATACAGAGGAAGAAGTGTTCAGAGAAGAGAGTACTTCCAAAGTCAGAGATGTCCAGTTTTCAAGTGCGAATTTGGAGCGAAAGCTGCCCTATGTATTGTGGACCCCCTGCTCCTGGCAGCCAAGCCCTTAGTGCAAGGAGGTTTGAAGAGTAGAGCTGAAATCAGGTCAGTGGCCTTCTACCATCAGACTCCCCTGCAAGGAGGGTTAACACTTCTATTTCTTTAAACACTGCTTTTGGGTATCTTTCAGAGCTATGGTAAACACAGCACCAGAAAGGGTTACTGGCCACAGATGCTTCAAATTTCCTGACTGCCTCTTCCCCTGTTCCTGGCAAAGCATTTGGAAAGACGGGCAGAGCAATCCCAGGATGGGTTTCTGGCATGAGATGTGGCACACATTTTAAGAGGTAAGAAGGAACTATTTGTTCTATTTCATGCGGCAAATGTGATTCTCCTGCAAATTCATTATGGGGCAATGGGCTGGGCAAGTCCTTTCGCTGTGCCTCAGGTTCTGCCTGTGACTCTGAGGGTATTTGCCACTGCTCTTGACGGGCACTGGAAAAATCAGATTTTGTACTCTGAAAACACCACTTAGAGAAGTAAAATTCAGTCTGGGTCATGCCGCACTTTAACTAGCGTCTTGGCAAGGTCTTAACATTGCCTCTGCAGCTTTACACAGCTTGAGACAACACAGATCATCCTACTTGTGCTACACCTTTATCTCTGTGGTCTAGGCCAAGGAAGCTCCTAGCTCATAACCAGATCACTTTCTGCTTGATGCTAGACTATCCATCGCCTGTCCCCTGTCCCCCTTAGGATGCTCTTTTACCTGTGCTGCACCAAAGTTCCTTCCTCCTGCTTGTCTCTGTCCCAGGCACCTGTAGGTTTTGTGTGAATAAGCTCTGTTAGATAAACTGAGCTGAACTCATTTCCTTTGCAGCTCCCTGTCCTCTCCCTGAGCCAGTCTGTGAACAGTAACATGCCTTGGCATTATCTATACCGTTTAGGATTTTACACTCAATTAAATCCCCTCAACAACTTCTCCTTCATCATCTTCGTCACAGGCTATAAAGACCTTGCTTTTATTTTTAGCCACTCCTGTTAGCTCAGGACTCACAGCCTCTCACATCGTATTTTCTGCCCTTCTTCTCTACACCTTTTTGAGTTCTCTGATGCTGATGGAGCCAAAGAGATAGACTGGAGTGAATGATAATCAGCTGGTGTAGGAGCTATGCTATGGTGTCCCTGTGACACCACACTGATCCGCTTCAATTAAAAACTACCAAAATTACTAATTGCTTCACCACTTTTGCCAAAGCCTCCAGGGCTGTGAATACTTTCTTGCAACCTGCTGCCTTACCTGCCTGAGCAGAGCCAGTCTCCTGACACCCTCTCCTCCACTAGAGCTCTGTGGCAGCTCCTGCACTGTATGACTGGGAATGGATGCTGCAGAGATGTTAATGAAGGAAATGGGGTGGGAGTGGGGTGCAGCCCCTGCCAGCCTGGTAAATCCTACCTGTCTCTGTGGCTGAGACCTTAGAAAAAAAAATCTGCCCTCTCCTAGAACAAGCACAGTTTCAAAAAACGAGGATGAAGAAAGAAGGGGCTGCCACCAGCCCCCTTTCATTTTGTAGCCCGACAGCCTGGGAACTCATCAGGGATGTAGGTCTAATTTTGTCTTCTGTCTGAGGAGGTACAGATCGTGCTCTTCCACTTCCCAGAGGAATGCCCATAATCTCCACTGGTGTTGAGAAGATACTAGTTTCTACCTGTTGAACTTGCCGCACACTATTAAAAATGCACTGGGCCAGAGAAAGGAAAGGCCATGCCTGAGGAGAAAGATATTCCCACCTCTGCCCAGAAGCCTCTGCTCTAATGTCAAGCTGCTTAGCTGCTCAGTCCTAATAGGACTGAGGGTCTTCTTGGCTTGGATGGAAGCACAACTAGAAGTACCTGCTTAGAAATGCCAGTAAACAACAGAAAAGTACAGATATTTCTACATATAGAAATAAGCATCAGTGAAGAAATGCATTTGGGCTTAAGAGCCAAGAGTGGCAGCTGGGCAGGACTTTGGTATCTGTATCCTTCTAAGGGTTTAACCATCAATTTCCCTGTTCCCCATCTGTGAAATAGAGTAATTTTACTTCCTTGCACGCCTGAGGTGCTCTGACAATGCATTAAAAAGATTGAGAGGTGCTCATATAGTAGGGCAATGAAGGCCACACATCTGCTTAAGATAGCTCACTGACTAACAACTATCAGAAAAGAGATCCACTACAAGCAGCGCATGAGATCACTGGCTTCACATCAACTTCCTTGGAAAGTACAGATCAGGCAAGGGCCCTCGCGAGATTCCCCACCACGTAACACGCCTACCTCCTCGCAGTATAGGCTCATCTGTCCCAAGTTTCCTTCAAGATGAGAACCACCTTGCTGCCTAGGAGAAGATTTTAAAAAGTTGCTGTGCTGAATCCTCTCCTCAGAACAGCACAGTTGTGGGAAGGGAGCTGGGTAATTCCATCCCAAGTTTCTTGCCTTGGAGATGCAAATCAAGAGGTCCTTGTGGCCACAGTGCAGAAATCCTAGCTTCACTGATGCATGGCTGATATTCCACAAGGAAGATGCCCAGCATCCACAGTCAGGGGTAACTGAGGACTTAATGGCATCACAACAGGCCACTCTCTGTCTGCAGACTTGCTAGTTTCTTATAAGTAACTGAGGTGAAGATCTTAAAAGCTTCCAAAAGAATCAAACAATGGCATAATGAATTTGTAATGATGGAGAGAAGCATCACCTCGCTTCCAGCTCTCAACACCAGGGCCGTTTCCCCATCAACTCATTTGAGCTGGGCCCCTAAGGCAGGTTACCACAAAGCACAGGAATATCATTAATTTTCTTCATGCGAATGAGCAGTACTCAGCAGCCTGCTAGCCAGAGACATGGCGAGAATTGAATTTATTCACCTGCTCTTCAAGAAATGTTACAACAGGATTCAGCCGCCAGCCTTTGTGGCAATAGCCCATTAACTCATCCTTACAACTCTGGGCGGCCGTAATGGCACTGCTCACCAGCCCCTGACCATCTGCATCCCTTTACAAGAGTTTATGATGAATTTCGGGTTTTGTCTGTCTGCCGCTGCATATGGAGACCTGATGGATTTAAACAAGGACTAGATCTAACAAGATCAATGTGCTGTTGGGCAGATGCAGAAACAAAGCAGTCAGTTTTATGGCCAAAGCGTAAGCACGAGGGCCTGACCACTTCTTGTCACTACAGGTCCTGCAAGAATTTTGCAAGAGACAATGCCTCAGGACTGCTGGTACCTGGCGGCTTCCAGCCGTATAACTGCACTCTGCTGCCAGGAGCTCTCCCCTTCCGTGCTGAAGTGTGTATACTCTTCTCCAGTGTAAAGTAATTGTCTACATGAAGCAGCTGCCCCTGCCTACTCCAGCTGTGAGCCTGGGCATTCTGTCACACCTTGCATTCTCTTTAAGAAGTGGGGTATCAGTGTACATTTATCAGGCAATCAGTGATACACAATTTCTTAAAGGATGAAGGATTTCGTCCACCCACTCCACTAGCTAAATTAGTTTAGCTCCAGCTTAATAGCATTTGTGCAGCGTATTTCCTGTATGTGTAAGCAAGAAAGGTGTCACTTAAGGGTGCTGAGGGATTCAATTATATGTAACAAGACAGCTTTCTCTCAGTTTCACTCACTCTGTTACTCAGAGGCTTGTCTTCGTGTGTGGCTTTTTTTCTTAAGGTATTCTTACAGACAGGATCTGTTTTCCTCTGTTGTGCCAAGAGCTGTCCCCACAGAGATCAACGCTTGATTTGAAGGGACAGCTGCTGCATGGGAAGGAGTGCACGCACGCACGGTGTCTGTGTGCATGCAGCTATCTGAGTGTGGGTTTGAGGAAGACAAGGCGGAGGAGGAGGAAGAAAGTGGAAGGAAGCAGGGAAAATGAAAAGGGAGACAACTTTTCACTCCATTCTGGAAGTCTCTTTTCCAACAAGATGTACTTCCAGTCTCTTAGCACGTCTGTAGCGCGTGACCTGCACAAACACGATGAGGGTGGAATAAGGCGCAAGAGAAATGCAAACCAGAGGGCCACCTTATTCCATGTCCCCAGGATGTGCTTGTCTACATCTGTCTTAACTGATGTACAGTATCTGGTTATGTCCTTCTCAGGGTTGCTACTCAGGCTCATGCATGACTTTGGAAAATACATTTTGTTCTTCTGAAGCCCTCAAGGACAATAATAAATAGAATGAAAACAAAACCACCCCGCCAGCTCTTCAGCGGGCGTTCCAGTGTCAGCTGCCCTGAGATTTCACCTTCACCTGAAGGGAGGCCTGTTTAATCATGCAACACTAAAGAAGAAGAAAATGTTTCTTGAAGGAGCAAGGGAAGGCCAACTTGCCCCTATCCTCATAGTTTTGCTAAGTGTGACTGCAAATAACATGCTGCTTGAAATCTGCCACGTGCTAGCACATCGCTGTGACAGCAAGCCTTGAGGCCTAGCATCACTGCAAAATAATAACTGATAATATTCTCTTTGCCCTTTACTGCTGCCGAGCTGTGCGGAGTGCTCATTACTTTGATCCTCTTTCAGGAAGAGAAAAAGTCAGTGGGCTAGCTGGACTGCTGAGGTATGTGAGGTTCAGCTAAGGTCATCACAGAAGAGCTGCCCAGGTTGCTCTGCTTTGGTTTTGCAGTCTTTGCCATAGGGATTGATGGAGGTATTTACACTCCAACTGAGCCCCACCTTTAACATCTCTGTATACAACCAGTTTCTTTTCATTCCTTTCCTCGTGTTTTTCACTTCTGACTTATATCCCCCAGCAAAAAATGGGCACACATGGATATTCTTATAAACTGCCTTTCAAAAAGTCTTTGACAGAGTATTTCATTAAAAAAAAAAAAAAAGTTACAAAAACTAAGGAGTACTGGGTTGGAGACATAAAGTTCTCTCATGGAGAGCAAGTCTCTACAAGACGAAAAGCAGAAAAGAAAGAATAATGGATCTTCTCTTAATATGGTGAAAACTTAACAGCAGGGTGCTGCTGAGAATTTTGCTATGGCCTGTGTATGCAATACATCAGCTAATGCATAAAGAGGGAGAATGAAATTGTGAGAGACCAACATCTACCGCTAATACAATGTGATTGAACCTGGACTCTGAGGACCAGCAGATCCTCATATAGCCGAACTGATACACAGCAGCCCAACAGACCATAGGAAGAGCTTCAGTCTTGACACAGGCAATACGTATTGGGAGAAATAATCTATACACCTCAGATATCTCCCCGGGTTGTGAAATTAAGTATGACCTGACGAGAAAAAAACTGTGGTTACTGCAGGCAGATCAATGAAGACTTTTCTCTGACGCACCTCAATAGTAGGCCAAAAAGTAAATGGAACATTAAGGCACAAAAATAATACGTGGTGAAAAATCACTCCTGTGCAGAGGCTCAGTGCGAGGCCAGAGCTCCAGCAAAATCTCATCTAAGCCAACAAAATACAGCTTACGTTGGATTTAAGTGGTGCCTAGACCTTGTGTGAGTCATTTCTCTCAGGGGTGGGTGAATCTCACCCACTGAGAAAAGTATTAACGCCACTGCATATGCCAAGGCGTGCCTTCAGCCGGAATACTGCAGCTGGACAGCTCTGGTGCTTTTCTAAAAAATAAGAGCGAGAGAAGCAGACATGGGCAACGCAAATGATTAGAGTTCCGAAAAGATTTTGGGCTGGGAAGGATCTTAGAAAACGGAAACTTTTTAAAGAAGGAACAAGTGACATAGCACTTGAAAAACACCGAGCGACAGAACCAACGAAACTTGACGCTTGGTGTACGTGCATGCTGCAAAAGGTCCCTGTGCACATTCTCTGATGTCTAATAAGGGGTGACAAATCATTGCATTAAAGGGCATGAATCAGCTGTGTAATTTGTAGAAGAATTTGTGATATTAATTGATACCATATTTCTCATTTTATAGGCCAGAAATTAACACAGAAAAAAGGGAATGAATGGGACAAGGCTAAGGAGCATCCTAAATACCAAGGTTTTATCCCAGAACCTTGCCTTCCGAACAAAAGGCATCCATTTGACTGTCTTAGGGAAATACAGGAGTGACAATGGCAGGAGAGGATGAGACCTGCTCTCTGGAACCCAGCAGAGCCAGCAGAGAGCCAAACGCTCGTCCCTGAGAGGCACCAGCAGCAAATGTGTAAGAAAGGGTGGCAGTCCATAGGCTGGTTTTCCAACCATTTTTGAAGCCTTTTGGACTTGGTTCTGGGTGCTAACTCTACGTTGTACTTCCTAACCATCCTGTGTTCGAAAACATAGCTCCTCTTCAGTTCACGCTGAAGCTGTTACTAGTTCTTGCATTATGCAAACTCAGTGAAACCTTCTCCATAACATTCATGATTTTTTAAGTGCCTGCCATAATCCCTCCTCCTACTGTCTTTTCTCAAAGCCACAGTTTAGCCTACTCCATCTCTCCTTTTCAGGCAAGCAACACATCAAACTTCCATACAAACAGATAGGAGCAGGTAAATTATGGGAAGGGATGAACAGCAGAGGGAAAGTCATTTCCTAATCTCTCATCAGAATGAGTGCCTGCAGGGCCTGTAATTGGAAACACATTTCTGAGGAGAAAGTTACGCTCTCCCCAGTGCTGGCCACTGTGTCTAAATGGGGAAGGGAGGGAGCAGGGAAGGGGGGATCGGCATGGAGACTGATCAGTAAACAGATGAGACATACAGATATGCCCTCTACTTTATACATTTCAGTACTAAATCTCAACTGCCTAATCTTGTACCAGGGTATTTTTCTGTTTGCTGTGCTCTCCTTCCTTATATTGTTATTCGAGCCACTCACACGGTAGGAACGCTGGTACTTGTTTTCCTTCGTTCTGGAAACACTGAGTGAACACAGCTCGGCAAGCTAACAGCCTCTAAAAGGGTTAGAACAAAACACAGAGAGGTTCAGAGCAGTGAAAGAGAAGCAATATCTCTATCTTTTGCAATGGCTCTTTCCTGGAAAAAAAAAGGGACAAAATGTGTCCCTGGGCCCGATTCACACACTTGACTTTGAGTGATACTAAAATAAATGTGGGTCGGCTCTGGGTCACTTACAGGAGGAGTGACTTTTAGAAACAGGCATGCTGACTACCACCACAGTACATTTGGGAAGGATTTATCCAGCTTTCAGTAGATTTACATTCTGCATTTGCTTCCAAAGTACAAAAGCATCCCCACTTTGCAGAAGTGACGTAGCAAGTAAACAAGAAGGCTGAAGATCGAAGCAAGGCGTTCTCAAAAGCCAGGCTGGATCAGAGAGAAGGGGGGAGAAATTACAGCTGCTAATGTTGAGCAGTAGTGACATCTTCTCTGAGTCTTTAGGGGATGGCAAAGTTGCTGTTGTGGAAGCAAATGGAGATAACCAACGATGCTGCTGGTCAGAAGGGAGGCCGTGCTGCTAGGACGGAGACCCAACCTGACATAGAGCCTTGCTCCACTCCCTCAAAGGCAATTCCTTTTGGGTCTCCTGATGGTGAAGGATCTGAGGTTTGGCTTTGCACAGAGGTAACCTTGTCATTAGAGACACACAGTTGTGGGAGGCAGAATTTTTCAGACTGGCCATAGACAAGGGACTACCACTGAGGAATCCCAAAGAAGACCTGAAGCACAGGCCACGCTGGTGTCAGCGTACTGGCTGCACCCTTAGCTAGCTGAGCCAAGGCCCTGCATGCCCCACCACAGAAAGGAGCTCCAGATCCTGTCCTAAACTTTCACTGCATGGGAATGCCGCTGCAAGAATGGTGACTTTGTTCCACCTCGGGGCTGGCTGCGTTTCAGCAGTGAGCTAAGTGGTTTGGGATCCTTCTGGATAACACTAAAAAGTGCTGTATAAATGTCAGCTATGAGTAAAAAGCTCCTCTGTAACTGTACAGCCATTCTATAGCCATATGCTCCTCTTGAGCGTTTCCAGTGACTGGGTTTCCCCTTTTGAAGATCTATGTAAACACATGCAAAACCAGGCCTTTATATAATACAATAGGGTGTATCATACATTAATGTGTAAATAGGTCGCTCTCCATTTGCCCTCCCACTCACTTCCCTTCCAGCTAGCTTGAAGCTTACGTAGCAGGAGCTTAAATGTAAGTCGCCAATATTCCCAATTTAGCACAGCAGGGAAACGACATGACTTTCAAAGGCAAGAGGGATGCACAGTGCACAATGTACTCCTTCCTTTCTCTAAGCTCCCCCCAAAGTCACGCGAAGAAAAAACCCAACCCAAGGTCAACAACACACCGGCCAGTAAAACAGGAGAAATGTTCCAGCATCACACAGCCACGTGAGCTGCAGAGAATTTCAAGAATGAGAGCACACCTGCTGGATCTCCAGGAACCCTGGCAAGGCCAGGCAAGCACACTAGCCCTGCGATACGCACCGAGAATTTCAGGGTAGCACAGCACAGAGTTCAGATTTACATGCAGCAAGTAGAATAAAGTCGGGGCAGGGGAAAGCAGGTGCCTCAGGGTAGTGTGAAGGCTGGAGAAATAGGGATGAGGTATTGAATATGATGTCACCGGTATCCTGTGACATCACAGAACAGTCCTCAGCGGGAAAAACTGCAGAAACAAACCTGTCCTGGATCTCCAGGAGAGGCAGGAGTAAGAGGGGAAAGGGAAAGAAAGAAGATGGGCAGCCACATCAGAAAAGCAAGGAAAACAACAGAAGCAAAGAAGCAACAACAAAGAACAGCAAATTAGTACTATAGACGTTGAAAGTGTTGTACAAACATTAACTAATCAATCAACTAATTGCTTAATTAAAAGAGAGACCAGGAAAGGGAGATACCAGGGGAGAAGCGGGAGGAAGTGGGAAGAGCAGCAGAGCACCGGGACAGGGGTGGCAATACGTGCTCCTGCTCACCCAGGCCACATTATCCCCGGCAAACCTGTGCCAAATTGCCATGACAATAATTAGCCAGAGTTCCCTGACAGATCATTATGAGAACATTAACAGGGCATTAGCGAGAATTACCCATTTTTCACACATCGATTAGGTGCCATTGCTGGTTCATTAGAGTATTGGCTTTTAATAGCCCCGATCCAAGCAGCAGCAGCAGCCCCTCAGCGCTGCTCCAGGCCTCTTGGGCTGGGAGCAGGCAGCAGGCCCGGCCTGAGCTGAACCTTACAAACTCATGGACACCTCCTTCATCCACCCAGGTCAGGGAGGAAGAAGGGGCCACCTCCTGCTTGAACCCATACTGCTAAAGGAGGGAGTAGCCCAGGGCCAGCTCTGCACCTCCACCTCCCCAGGCCCCACAGTGGGAGGATGCCTCCCCATCTTTCATTCCCGAGACCTCTCTGCTGTACCCACTCACTTCTTAACGTAGTACCAGAAAGGTTCGGGCCCCTGCTGCACTCCTGGATGCTTTCCTCCATGCTTCGATACTTTCTACTGATAAGCAAGGATGTGCAGCAGGAAAAGGGGTCTGAAACGTGCAGCAGGGGAAGGCTGGGTTGACAGGATTGTTTCTACTGGAAAAGTCAGATGCTGTGCTGTGTTTTTGGCAACAAGAGCAAAAGCAAGCCAAAAAAAAGGTGATAAGACTGAGGAATCCGTCCCCTCCCCTTCCTCTTGGGACACATCACCTACACCCAAAATAAGTTTCAGTTGAGTCACGCTTGGGAAGGTAACAGCACTCCTCCTAGTGCTCTTACACAACTGACCGGGTCTCCCTAATCCTGTCATGTCCACAAGAGACCCCAGATCTGGGGCATGTCCCCCCCAGCCCAGCACCCCCAGCTTCTTGTGGGGTCTGCAGTATGCAAGATGGACTACCGAGGTGGCAGGAACTAAACCTTTGGCAGGGTTGGCTGGATTATAGGGCAGCTGAGTGGGTGGGTAGGTCACTGAGCACAGTCCAGCTGAGGGCAAAGCAAGCACCATTTGTTGACAAAGGAAATGGGTAAGAGAAGGCACAGAGCGAAGGAGACAGGAAGGGTTAGTCCTTTGACACCGAGAAAGTGAAGGAAAAAAAAAAATACTTTGGAGGGTTACAGAGAAAGACTCAGAAGGGGGGTTGTGTTGCTGGAAGTATCTGAGAAATAGCAGTGGGAGATGACTGGGACAATACATTTGTTATAAAAATGTAGGCAATATGAAAGTTGGATTAGGAACATCAGCAGGGTTGTGTAGGGTCATGAGGGCAAGGACAAGGAGCCTCAAGTCCAAAGGGGATAGGCCTGAGCAAACAGAAAGGCAATGAGTTCACAGTGGTAGAGGAAAAGGGCTGGTTTTAGCGCGCCCGCTTTATACAGACCAGAGAAAAGGGACCGACTTTCAAGGAAGTAGGGGAGAAGTCGTTAACATATTCAAGACTAAGGAGGATTAAGACGTGAACAAGTGGTTTAAACACTGAGAAGGAGAAGAAGAGATAGATTTTTCTGTATGTGGTAGAGGAAGAAACAGGCTGGAGAGAATACAAGGGAGAAAATAACTAGCCTTCATATTGCAAGAGGACATGACTGGGAGGATATTTTCTTCATCAGGAGTGATAAAAAGACTGAAGTGAAGAGAATTGAAATGAAAAGGCAAGCAGTTTTTAAACGATATTCAGCCTGAGCTGTGAGCATTTGTTGACTGAGAGGTTTGGAAACAGCATGTGACAGGTCAGGGTGCGGTAGGTCTAGAAGTTGCTTTGGGTGGTTGAACCTGAGTATGGCAATGGGATCATCTAGAAAGCAGAGACCAAGGACAGAGCCCTTTGAGATCCACAGAGTTCATGAGGATGGGGCACTGACAGATGAAACACTTTGAGTGACTCAAAGCTGGAAGAAGAAAGTGGAATAAGGGAACGTGCTTTGTCAAACCAGACAAGGGAGCACCAGGAGAGCCCTGCAATTTGCCACAAAGAAGCTGATTGAGTCCCAGTACTGCCATTAAAACACAGAAGACAAATTAAAGAGGGTCTAAGGTGGAACAAGAGAAGAGAAAATCAAGCAGCGATTGCAAAGAGTCTACACAATCAGTTCAGAAGTAAAGGAAAGGTGGAGAAAGATGCACCTGGTTCCTGTTCAGTCTCGAGTACAGCACCATGGTTCGTGTGAATCTGTGCTGCTGTATTTGGGGAGTCAGGAGACGGCAACATCAGGCTCCAGAGAAGGAAGAAGCACTCTTAACATGAATAGTCTGTTTCTGAAAAGTCTTACGCTATCGCCGTGGGAGAGCTAGCTGGCTCCGGAGTCACTGAGCAAGTAACTGCAAGCTGTTCTGAGGCCAAGGGTAGGCCTCCCAGATGCTCTACTGCTCTCCTCAGTCTAATATTAACTGGGGAATCCACCTGCTATTCATCAGGATCCTCTGGACACCACCAGGCCCTGGCAAACAAAAGCACTGGCCCACTTTTTTTCACGAAGGGCACAGCTAGTGAGACAAAATGTAGGATGGCAGGACGAACACCCTAACGCCCAGCACCTCCTCACCATCGACCTCCGAGCTGCTAGCGGGGCAGAGCAGGGCCCGCACGTCCCTCAGAAGTCACCAAAGCAATTTGGCGAGGAGCGGTGCTCCGAGCAGCGCTGATGAATGCTGAGGCTGGTGTGCTGACAGGCCTGAGCACAGCGTGTCACTGCAGGTAAATCAAGGCTGACAGCCAGCACTTTTACCTTCTCCCCGCTTTCCCTGGCCTTTAAACTGAGCCAAATGGAGTGCACGCAGGAGGACAAAGGACAGGCAGATAGGAGTGAGGCACAGGAGGAAGGGCCTCAGCATCTCTTCGTGGCAGCAGGTGGGAATTTCGGGGGAAGCGGCAGACGGGTGGCGAGCCCTCCGTGCAGTGTGTAAATCCACGGGAGGCAGGCGGAGCACTGGGGATCCTGACCTTGGGCCAAGACAATCTGCTTTCTAACTGGCGGCAACTGTAATCCAGCCTGCGAACAGATGGTGCAGAGAGGAAAATATAAGGGATCCAAACGCAGCCAAAAGCAGCCAGCCTTCAGCAGGAAGGTGATTAAAGAAGTCATGGAAGAGCAGGCTGACTCCCTCCGCTTGGAATGAAGTCGGGTGCCACGGTCCCTGTCTCAAAGGAATCAAAGGCTCGGGGCTCCTCAGCTGAAACGCAGAAGCTGTCTTACAGCCCCTTGTTGTTTCCGAGGGATGACAAACAGGCAGGGTTTGGCTCCTGTGCTGGCCAATCCTCAGCTCTTGTACTGGCTTCCTGAAACTCTGCTCTCACTGTTGCTTGCTGTCCTAAGGCATTGTCATGAGTCTTTTGCTCTAACAGCTCCACACATACAGATATCAAATATCCGCAGGGACGTGATATGAATCCTAAGCATGCAGAACAAAATTTGCAAGGTAGCAGCACACTCTGAGCAGCAGCAGAACCCAGAAACCCTGTGTTCAAATACTCCAAAATGTGCAGGAAAAGTTCAGAATGGACTCTAAATTTTCCAGTGAATGCTCTCTCGACAGGAGGCGAACTTGTACAAACCTTTTGGTTCCTACCCTCTCGCTAACATACTGCCATAATTTGTGCTGTCTAGGGTCAAGGCACCTGGTATCCCTGCTTACTGGCCTAGGTCATGCAACCACTGGTGGGGATCACTGGACTGAGCTAAAACTCCACCAGCTCAAAGTAACTCCCAGGTTTAGCTCAGATTTCAGTGCTGGAATCCATAGTTTTGACACTGAAAAGTATTTTGGAAATTAATAATCAAGAGATAAAAGATGAACGTGAGCTACTGCAGTTGCTGGTACTGAAATACTGACATTGCTATACATCTGGGGACCATTACCAAGTACCAAAGGAAGTACTCAGCAGGAACGGTATAAAATCCACCTACTAGAAACACTTAAACAGTTTGTGCATCATCAGTACCCAACAGCGCTGTGATATGTGAGGCACAGAAAACATGCTTCTTTTATAACACTAATGGACCTACTGGTTTCTAATGAGTTTACCCGGTGTCCTTCCAGGTTCACTGCAGAGAGCCAGAACTGCTGAAATGCCCAACACACTCTGCAGATTCACGCGGACAGGTCACGGGCTCTCAGGTAAGATATTTTGTGGTTTTCTGATTTGACAATGCCTCAGTGCTTGAGGTAAAATGAAAATGGAATGAAAAAATGTAGATATATTTTCTGGTATATTTGCATGAGCTGAAGCTCAGCAAGTTCCTCACCACAACTTGGAAAAAGCTTCGTTTTCAATCATAACACTTCATCCCCTGCCACTGTCTGCAAGTTGTACCTTCACTAGAGGTCATATCGCTCAAAGTACAGACTTGTTCTAAAGATAATACTTTACTTTTCTGCAGTATTTTTGTTGAAGTGATCTTTGCTAACACGCTTGCCCACGAGCAAGCCTTTCTGCGAAACCCTGCTGCCTTCACATTACTGCAGGGAAAAACTAAGGCAGGGAGCAAGCACGTGGCCATTTAGCTGGGGACGTGCAGGAGAGCACTGCTAGTTAATCCCTACCGTAACTCCTTGGTGCCCTAAAAAGAATACAACCCCAGGCAAGACCAAAAGCAGGTCCTTCTTCGCTCCCCATGGCTAAGGACAGCTGTTTCCTCATAGCCTCTAGTCATGGCAGAGTTCATACCACCAGCTCAGCATGGTAAAACAAAGCAGAAATTGCACTTCCCATAAAGGAAAAATGCGGGCGGCATATGAATACTTAGAAACAGTAATGTCACAAGTGGGGGAAGGTGCTAGGTATCCTTTAACCTAATCCTTCCAGTGCCCCCTGCCCACCCTGCAGCACCCCTGCTCACCCAACCCTAGGTTTCCTAAACCCGTCTCTGGCAAAACGCCTCACTCCTGCCCTGCAGGCTCCTGTCGTGCCAATCTTGGGTTGCCACAAGAAAGCTCTGCCAGCATAAGACTGGGCAGTGCTTTGACAATGTTCCCTCATGAAAAATGACACTTCCAAAACAAATGCTTCAGCTTAATGGATGTCAGGCTGCTGTAATTTTGAGTCATTAAACTTGCGACTCTGATGAGCACTCTCAGTATGTTCTTTCTAATTACTAGGACCAAGCAGATTTAGACAGGGCAAATACACCAGGCTCTCCCATTTCCTTACTACAGCCTCACTTCTTTTTCCCTTCCTCCCTCCCCTGTCTTCCTAGCCCTGCTTATTTATTGCACTAGTGTGGGCTGTTTTGCCTTGCAAATCCTTTTGCACAGAGACATCCTCTCCCAGCCAGAGTTTTAACAGAGAAATTCTCCTTCCCCAGTTCCTCATTCTCTCCCTGCTCATTAGCTTTGCTAAGCCCCTTTGGCTGTGAATGTACGGCAGCATTTATACTGACTGACAGTGACCTAGCAAGAGGACATCGGCGTTACTGCCTCTCAACTTGCTGGGATCTACACGTCTATCCTTTATGCCATTACCTGGTGGTCTGTCTGTCCTAATTCCCTGCAACTTCATCGCAGCCCTTTTGTGGTGTGAGTCTCTCCTCCTTATCTGTATTTTCTTCTGCTGTCTGCTTTTATTTTCCCCTTTCCATCGTTTACCTCTTGTGAACTATGTCCTCCGAACTCTGAAAACACCACCCCAAAGATGCTATTATTTGACAGCTGGCTCTGCTGGTAAGTTGATGCAAACACATGCATTTCAAGATCATTGGAGTAAGGACCATGTCTCATTCTCCCTACAAAGTACCTACCCCAATAAGGTCATCAGGCCCCTCCTCACAACACAGAAGTGGAGAGACCACTGAGATCAACGCATCTAGTTGTATTTGATAGCAAGCAACAACATGGCAATGTTTAATGCAGACCAGTTCCTGACAATAAAGTAGGTACAATTACCCATTAGGCTATTCTGTGTTTTCTCCCTGCTTACTCTTCATTCTCCCTCTCATTTCCAACATGCTTTGTATTTTAATATCTCTTTCTCCATCCTCTCTCCTCTCCTCTTGCTTTGTTCTTTTGCTCTTGGAATCTACCTTTTTCCCCCCTGGCAAAGCATACATTGAATTTCACTGTCAGAAAATAAAGACCTCAAGGGTTATGAATTATCTGTCCTATTTTAATAATTAAAGATGAATACACAGAGCCAAGGCAGCTTAGGCACTCGTCTGAACAATCACATTATATCAGAAATGTCTTGTGTGGCCCCTAGTGAAATACATCAAAGAATTTCCCACCCCTGTATATACAGCAGTTGTCCTAGTCCTGCCCTGGGACCATTCCGCAGCCCGTCAGATTAACTGACCTGGATTTGATTAGGGACTATATATTTAGTTTTAATGGATAGGGTTTGATGATTTTTGATAATTTGCAACTTACAGCTAAGGAAAAGCAGCTTATTGTTAAATGCAAGTAAAATGAAATGAGGTCTGGCTGTCTGGATGCAGATAGAAATTACATAAAGCCCAGGAGCACCTCTGGAGATCTTAACTAGTCAAGAGAATATGGTCCAAAAGAGCAAAAACCCTGTGCTTCAGTGGAGCTGCACTGAGCATTATCTCAAAAAAGTGACACATTACAGGGTGACTTCGGAAAGCAAGGGCACAAATGGAAGACTGAGAGAGCTCATAGGCGGAGAGAACGGGATGGCCAAAAGGACTGTGAACTGGAAGAAAATTGCTGCCTGGATTTTAAGAGCATCCCAACTTTGGTTACCAGCAAGCATCTTGCCCTGCTCCACAGAATGACCAAGTTGCATCAGAGATGTAAGAGAAGAGTGCAGGGCTGGCTGCCTCCAGCTTTTCAAAGGTTGAATAGAGAAGGAAGAAAGAAAGGAGGGAAAAAGCTACAATGAACCTTCAATCCTTTAATGAACAGAAAAAAGCAGTGATTATATGAGAAATAATATGAGAAAACACTTCTTTACTGTGAGAGTGACAGAGCACTGGAACAGGCTGTACAGAGAGGCAGTGGAGTCTCCTCTGGAGATATTCAAAACCCACCTGGATGCCGTACTGTCTAGGTGACCCTGCTTGGCAGGGGGTTGGACCAGATGATCTCCAGAGGCCCCTTCCCACCTCAGCCATTCTGTGACTACATGCCCTTACAGGAGCAGAACCTGTTACAGGAGAAGAAAACACAAAGGAGAGGAGAAACACCCCTCCCAGTCACACACAGGCCAGCCCAAATCCACCTCTCCCTGTGGAGGGTGCTCAAGGAGGACTGCACAGCTCTTCTCTTTGGGTACAGGGAGGTGCCACATGTCCAGGCGGTGCCAAACAACAGCACATAAAATAACGTAAGGAGTACAGGCTGCATTCAATCATGAAGTACACCGAGTCCAAAGCAGAGGAAGCGGTGTGCTCCTTTCTCCTAATCCCCGCTTCTGGAAAGGCATTGATGCCTGCTGCAAGACTCGTGCTAACACGGCAGCAGAGCCTACACAACAGTGTATGCCAGCGACTCAGTTCCCTCAGGGACTGCTTGGGAAACCACGTGTGAGCCATGCTTAGCTCCCTGCTGGCTGCATCATCCCACTGTCCCCTCTCTGACTGTGGGTCAGGAGCCATTTCGCAGCTTCCACACCTTTTTGTTATGTGACAAGCAAAGAGAGGAGGAACGCTTATGTTCCACTAGCATTGCCAGAAGTGCAAACGCTTTGGATGTATTGCTGAGTTCACGCGGAGCGAGAGAGGCTTTCATTTTGCCCTGACTCCCAGAGCTTCATTACCAAACCCTGATGGCGCATTCTTGTTAGCTTTTCTTGTGTCATTATTTTTTAGAGGAGAAGAAGCAGATCAGACATTTGACCTGTTTGGTTTAATTCATCCAAACATATTAAATGTGTGCAATGGTCTGGGTCACTTCCTTCTCAGTCCAGACATGCTTCACCCATTCTTTCCTTTTGATTACACAAACCAAAAGCAGGACTGCAGCTGCCCTGACCTTCAAAGTCCTGAATTTGAACCTGCCTCACTAGCTGTTCCCTGGACTCCACGCACAGGAGTTCAAGGAAGCAGGCGCTTGCACCTTGTCTCTTTTTCTGTCACTCTCAGCAGGAGGCAGTCTGAAAGTAGGGCACCGAACAGCAGGACCACAAGGGAGTGGGTGAGTTGTTAGAGTCAGGCAATGACTTTCCCACTATCAGCTCCTCCACTTGTATGGCTGTGGCAATTCACACACCTTTCCTGATGGTCTCACCTACCACGGTTTCTCACCCACTGTAGTCTCCTGTCCGAGCAGGGCTGCCGGGGTGATGTGGTGTTTGTGCATCCCTCTGCTCAGCCCTGCTAGGTTCCCTTTCCTAGACTGAAGAAGAAGAAAAGTCTTTGTGGGGCAACACGGAACAAATGATTTTTTGTTCAATAAATCATTTTAGAGAGACTATTGACTCTAGGACCTCTGAATGCATCGACCCATTCATAAAAGTCTCATCTTCTCTGGTGCCCTGTATACTTGCCTTCCCTTCCACTGTCACAACCACTACACTTCATTTTCTTTTCCTTTCTTTTGCTGTTTCTTTTCTCTTTATTTTTTTTCCATTCTGACCCCGTAATCCTATCTTAACCTTCTAATCCTCTCTGCAGTTCCCTCTTCTTCCCCTGATCTCAGCTCCATATCATTCACAGGCTGCCACACTGACAGGAGAGAAAGAACAGCAGATATTTACCAAAGTATTACCATAAAGATTAAAGCTAGCAAATACCATGGCTCGCTCCTTCCCTCCAGCCTCTGGCCTAATGAAAACACTCTGCACTCTTTCCCTTTGCTTGGAGGCAAAATGACAAAGCCCTATAATCTCTAGGATGGAAGAAAAAGATGACCTGAAAGTGATTAAAAGGATAGAAAAGACAGCAGAAAGGGAAATGGAAGTGGGAATAGTATTATTTAGGCACTTCTGTAGGGCCTGCCTGCCGATATTACACTGACCTGCAGTATCTCGTGCTTTCCATGCGCTCGCTGTCTGTATTCACCTCTTATCCCTGGTGCTCGGAGCATAAGCTCCCTGGAGGAGGATTCTTTTTTGTTCTCCGGACTCAGGGCCCAGTAAAAAGGGATAAGGACTCAGCTCTGACTCATAGACATGGCCACAGCAGGAATAAACAGACCGCAGGGCACTTTACAAGGGAGAGAGCTATCAGCAACCCTGCTCTGTGAGAAAGAAAACTGAAGCCCAGGAGGATCGGGCAACTTGTGCACAAAGGTATGGAAGTGGCATTGCCAGGAGGAGAAGAGTGTGAGAGAGAAAGAACGAGAAGGGAGAGTTAAAAAGAAACAAACACAAATAGGGGGTGAAAGGGAAAATGAGAAAGAGAGGCAAAAAGTAGAAAAAGGAAGAGCTGAACTATGCGGAGTCAAAGAGTAAGGAAGGGTTTCCCCAGCACACAGAAACAGGCTGCTTAGAGCAGGAGGAGGGCAGGATTTTTGTGACAGCAGGAGTGAAATGCATTGTCTTCCTTGAGGCTCAGCCTTTTCAAAATATGACACTGAAATAATGTGGCACTATAAAACAGGTAACTATATGTCCAGGCAGGGGAGACTTATGCGTGAAGTTCAGACTTCCCCCTCACTGACATGTTCATCTCCTACCTGCTTCGCCATCCATCCACACACGCAGAGACAAGGGAAACCACGCTGAGGCCACGAGATTTATTGGCAGAGCAGATGTACTTGAGTCCCACTATGCACAGAGGTTTATTACAGAGGTAAAATTACAAGGGCTGCACAGAAGACAGCCTTGCACACAAAAGCTCAGCTCCGACCAACCCAGAGCAACAGACTCTGACTGGTTTGGAAAAAACAGCCTCTTCTGTGCACAAGACTGACAGCAAGAACAAAAGGCAACCCCTGCTTCAAAGAAAAACAAAACCCCACGCCCCACAAAACAACCCCCCAAACCTAACCTGCCTCTCCTTTCCACAGTTCCAGCCAATTCAAACACTTCAAAAGAGGAGCTTGTCATAATTGCAACTTCCTATTTCTTCACACGTTAAAGTCTGCAGCAGGGTTTTTGCTGCCGGACTCCCCCACTATGGGAGAAAGGGGCCGTTCACTGCAGATGAAGGCAATCAGTAAACGGCTGGATGTCACCCTCGCGCTACGCGGTGAGAATCATGTACTTGCCTGGACCGCTTCCATCAAAAGATCTCAAAGCACTTGATGAATAGTTCATTAAAGCCTGGCAGCACCTTTGGGAGATGGGGAAGGGAACAATGAACGATCACTTCAGTCATCACGGAAGGGCATCTCCCTTTAGACTTGAAAAGCCTCACTTGTTAGCAGTGCACAGATGCACCACAAGACAGTTTAAGGAAGCTCTGAAGAATACCTCTTCCAGTTGAAAAGTACAGAGGCAATTAAATAGCTAACCAAAGCGAAATTTGGCCAGGAGACAATAAAGCAACCCTGCTTTTCCCCAGTGCCATTTAGCACTTTTCATTCTCAAGGCACTTTTGGAAGGTGTTAAGCATCTTTATCTCTGTCATACAGTAGATAAGGGAAGGGAAATCTAGGAAGGGGAAGTGGTGTGCCAAAAAGCACACAGTGAGCCAGCAGCAGAGAGAGCACACCTTGGACTCCCCAGTCTTGCTCTCCCAGGTGTCACGCCGTCTCCCACACCGTCCTCATGCTCGCTGCATCTGGACACAGCTGTATTTAAAACCTCTCACTGAGGAGATAAGAGTCATGCATCCAGCTGGCCAGTATCCACCCTAGGATGTAAACCCACTGATAACATTTCCAGCATGTTCTCGCTGCAAACAACCCATTCCCCCATCAATCATCCTCCTCCTGTATCTCTGCACAAGGCACAGTGTACGCTTAGCAAACATCTGTTACCAATGCACGAGCATTTCCACTTGCAAAGCTCTTGGCTAAAGGATGTTTTTAAGAGCAGAACCTGAGCCAAGCACGGCTGAGGCTCTGCTTTGCAGGATGGTGTACAGGTGTTCAGGGCCAGCGGTACACACTGACCTCCTCAGCTCGTAATGCTTCAGTTTTTGGGCACAAGGTGGGAGCGCTGCTGGCTGAGAGTTGCAGCCCCCCCAGGACGTGCGGTTCCTCCAGGGACAGAGAGGATCCCAACCGGCTCTGTGTTTTGGCAGTAGTGGCACAGAGGGGATCCCACCGAGTTATTTGCAGAAGTCTCCGTTGGACAAAGTCAGAGAGCACCCGGGGTCAGGAAAATTTGTTTTCCCACGACGCCCATGCCAGATAGTCAGACACAAAAGGGTAGCGTGGCAGAGCCGCACTTGGTGTCAGACAGACTTGGTTGGGCAGGCTCCAAGGTGCTCCTCCTCCTTACTATTTAATTACTGTGAACAGAGGTTTTAACAGAGAGAGATGCAATTTGAGACAAGGCTGGTTAGAGAGATAGCCAGGTCCTTGGAGTTAATAATTAATTACCAAGCATTCTCAGTCTTACGACATTAACTGCTTACCCTTTTAAATAGTAGTAAATTGGAGATACGTGTCTAATTAAAGAGTTGTAAAATGTTTTGGAGGAATGAACAGAGAACTTACAGAGACGTGGTGGGAGGCAAACTGCTCCCTGGGAGGAAAGGCGATGTGGGAAGGAGATGATGCTGCTATGAAAGGCTGTTTTATTTTGTCAAGTACTGGAGTCCTGGTTATCTGAAAGGACTCCACAGCTGCACGCTCCCAGAAGGAAGGAAGAAGGTAGCGTCCTGGACATACGGGAGATTGATTTCTTCCTAGAAGGTCGAAGAGAGACCTTGAAGTCTGCCTCTGTGATCAACCTATCAGATTTTGTTTCTCACGTCCTAATAGCAAACATATCGCAATGCTCTCTGCAGATTTTGGAAAGTACCTACCAATATGCATTTCCTGCACTAAAACACAATAAGTTGGAATTACTGCTAGACGGAGATCAAAAACACTTACTAGAGACATACCGAGATTTATTGCTCTTCAGAAACACAGACTTAGAATACCAACTTTTTTTTTTTCCCCCCTCAAATTAAGTAGCAGGAAGGATAACAGTAAATCAACTATTCACTGCTGGATTTCTGTGGAATACCATGTGATCTCGGTCTCCGTGGCCAGTGTCTTACGAGGGCCTATTTCAGGTCAAAAACCTCACCAAGCAGTTTTCCTGTATTTTGCACAAGTGTTTTTTTCATTTGCAGTTTGTACTCTCCAGTGGACTCTTCTGCAAACCAAGGTCAGTCGTACAGTAGAAGTTTGTTACAAGGCAAAAGGATTTCTTGTTCAATATGAAATAACTTAGCTCAAGTAATGCTCGGCTGAAATAACTGCAACGAACTGGTAAGCAATCAAGTAACAGGCAAGCCTAGAAGTGTTTGCTCTAAGGAAACATGTTAATATTCCTCCTTTTCTATCTCTTGATTTCTATGGCTACGCATCATTCAGCAGCCTCCATGCCTACTTCTTCCATCTGAATGCTGCTTCTTCCTACCTTCACCTGTAAAAAAAAGAGATCTAATGACCTTTGAAAGATATTGAAATAAGTTTCAGATGAACAGCGTACAGAAAGGCAGAGTTCTGGGAATATCGCTGTCCTTGGGCTCAGCGGGAGGCTGGGTCTCATAAAGGTTTTGTGCAGGTGGCTTTTGTTTTGCTCAAGTAAAAGAAACTAGTGCCTTTTAGCTTCATTGGACTTAATGCTGGAGACAGCATGTTCCTTGGACAATATCTTTAGTATGTTAAGAGTACAAAGGAAAAGCCTGTTCATAATCAAAGATTGCTTGACACTTATCAAAAGTGTCAGGCGCAAAGACAGTAGTTCTGTCTGAATTCTGATTAGTTTAATTACAATCTGCCTTCTCAAGCTCCCCTTGCAGTTTCAATTGGATACATCCTTCTTCTTCACTTCTTGTCTTAAACCTGCTGCCGTTTGCCATTTAATAATTGCCAGGTTCTGCCTCAGAGGTGACTGTGTTTGAGTGATGAGAGGAGCACCACAACCCCTGCACGGGTGCCTTCTTACAGCATTATCAGATGTGATGCCTCAACTCAAAAATGGCAGGGGAGGCAAGGAGATGGTGTTAAAAAAATTAACGAATTTTAAGATTCTGAATTTTAAGAAATAATAGAAAAGTAGACCATAGCTCCATGAAAAAGGGTGCAAGTGAGTAGTGCAGCAACTCAGTTTACAAACAACTGAGAAGCAGGTACTCTGTTAGACACGTGTTGCCTTAAACAAGAGCTCTGACCAGGCACGTGATGCCGGGTGATAAATGCCCTAGAGAGACTCATCTGCGTTATCTTGTTGACTTCTAAATTAACTGTAATCATTCAGAAAAGAAGATCTGCATATGGAAATTCATGAAAATCCTCTCTTGTAACTGGCAAAAGCACACGTGTAATGACAGGATGCACTGAGACTAAGAAAAAACCCAAGGCCAAGCACAGTCCTGCACTGTGATACAATATTGTACATCAAGTCACCCTACCTGCAAAAGATGCTATAGAAATAAAAGGGGTTCAGGGACAGGTGACAGCAATGAGTTAGAGGCCTAGCAAAACTTCTGTGAGAAGGAAGATTGAAAAGACTGGGGCGTTTTGCTTTCAAGAGGAAACAAATTAGACTGGATATATAAAATTACAGAGAGTACAGAGAAGGCGAACGCCCTGTAAAGCAAGGGAGCATCCCATACAACTGAAACGCTGCCCATTGGAGGCTGGTTAGGATTTGCTGTTTTTGTACTCTGTGTGGAAATCACTGCTACAAGATATTGCCAACGCCAAACACTATTCATAAAAGGAGGGCAAGACAGTTATGTGAATCGCAGGAATATCAAAGGTCACTTTATACATGACGGGAAAACCCCTCTGCACAACTTCTCCCCAACACTGGTGATATAAATCCTCTTCCTTCTGACCACAAGCAGGAAACAATCCGTCGGGGGCACAGAAGAAACTTCTCCTATCAGCAATTTATTTTGCATATTTGCCCAGTTAGGTGAATTTTCTATTTTCTTATACAATGCCAATTAAGAAATGCAAGGTACTGGTGTAAAAGTTTTCTAACACCTGGTGTCTCATAAAATCTTCTGATTGGAAGGAGATTCACATACGTTAAGTATGAGTCTGTTTAAGAAGCACTCTCTCTGAAGGGTTTGTGCACATTCAGACAAGAGAGGGAAGTGCCCGTCCTACCCATTTAACAAGCTCATGGAGGACCTGGAAAGAAATTTCCCTTTCATATGGCTAAAGTGCCAGCAGCTAAAAATTCCACCCTGTATCATTTGTCACCCCTGGTGACTTTGAGTGATCTCCAAGAAATGCTGGATCTGGCACCAACCCATCAGGGAATGCACTTGTTCTCGGTGAACTGGTAGGGAACAGACAGCTCGTTGCGACAGATTTACAGTGTCAGTCCCCGAAAGGACCTGCCGCAAACACACCTCCAAGATTTACAGCTCTGTCATCTCCTATGGCCCCATCTGGATCTTCCCCACAGAGCCCAGTAAGCTGCTACACATCGTGCAGCCACTGCTTTGGATATCTCACTTTACTCCTTTCCAGAAAAGCAAGCAAATATTTCTAAAAATGACAAAACACTTCACACTGCTGTCTGTAGCTTTCTCTTCTGGACTTTTTTTGCATCTTTTACAGAGATGCATGAATGTAGGCTCCTTCTGCCGGCTTATCCTTCGGATCAGAACCTCCATTTCATGGACTGGGGAACTGACTGCAAGCAACGCTCAGTGACTTTCTCAAGAAAGAAAAGAAGCTGCATGCTCCCTGCATAAAGCTTCGTTTCCAGTGAACTGGAACCACCAGCTCTGGCCTTTCAGAGTGCCGAGGAAAGATGTTCTCCTGCTTTTTTGTTACGTTAAGAGATGTTCATGCAATATCCTGGTCCAGCAACCTGTTGAGGAGCAGAGCTCTGAACAGGACCTACACACCAGGGTTTCAGCCTGCAGGTTTTGGTTGCCTATGGCGAGCCACTAATTTGCTGAAACAAATGTCCTTTTTGAGCCTCAGTTTCTCCCACTGCAAAATGCGCAGACCAACAGTGACTTGTCTCAAAGGGCAGATGAATTAAAACACCTTGAGACAGGTGAAAAGGCAGGGACTACTGAACTAAATAATCTCAAAGTAATTCCACGTGCTCTGCCATAGATCTGACAACAACTTATCTATGTATACTTATAATAGAGGCTAACATTTTCATTTTCCCTGAGTATATTTTAATCTCCATCCCATAAAAGCAATGTCTACACAAGGCACCACCAAGCAGAATGCACAATCATTAATTTCTGCAAAGCAGCCTTGGCGTCTGCAGGAACACTCCAGGTAACTCAATAAATTAAAATAATAAACACAAAGGAAGCCGGGGAACAAGCAAGGACAGGGCAGAAATCACAACCAGAGGCGGACGGCATAATGTATGGCGCAACGGCCCGATCTGAGAGGCTCGGGAGCAGCCAGGAGGCACGCACAAGGCAGGGGATATCCAGAGCTCGGTACTGCTCCTACTGCTCCTCGAATCGTATACGAGCAGCTCTCATTTAAATATCACGGTGCGTGTGTGCCAGCAGGGCCTCTCCCTGCAGGGAGATCTTCAGATGGCAGCACGGTGCCAGCCCCGTGGCCACAGGCTGCCGGCGAAGGGACACTTGCTGATGCAAACACCAGCCCCGGCAGCAGCACGCAGCGCCCACGGCTGAAACGGAGCTGAAGCAGGGGACGTCGAGAGCCTGGCGTCTGCTGGGGAGATGCAAAGGGCTGATGGAGAGGGGAGCCAGCAGCTGTGCTGCTGCACGGCTTGCTCTGGGCTCCTCTGAGCAGCACGGATTCCTGCCGCAGCAAAACGGCCCCGGAGGGGTGCGGGAGCAGGAGCCTTTTAATGCTGGAAAAGCGTATTACTTTCTTGTAGGAATGTTTGCTCGCTCTTAATGTGACAGTACAGCAGCACCCTGGCTCCCCCAGCCCGGACACAGCTCTGCCCTTGCCCTGCTCCAGCCCTGTGCCCCCAGTGCATCCGCAGCTCCAGACCCATTTATTTCCCCAGCACATCAGGTTCGTGCATCGTAAGTGCTGCCTTCTGCAGCTTCTCCTATTTCAGTCCCAAGCCTCTTCTGAACAGAAAGTACTGTTCACATAAAAACGACGAGGACGAGGCAGAAAAAAAAAATTAGGTTGCAAGGAAAGATTCAGAAAACTCGTTCCGTTTTCTGCCTGGATCAAGACCTGACCCCACAGGAAGCCTCCAGAGGTACTATCTGCTGCAAACGTACTGTGACATTTCAGAGACCTCCCGGCGAGTCCTGGGAGCAGAGGGATGGACTTCTAGGGGAAACTTTTCTCTGTGCTGCGCAAGGAATTGATGCTATTTATAACGATTCCTGCTGTCCCCAACTGGGCATGAAAACAATCAGCATCTGTGCAGGCCCTCAGGGAGACTGCAGAGCTGGAGATGTATCCGCGCAGTGCCCACTGCTCGAGCATGAAAGAGGCAGGGTGGGGAGAGAGGAGCTGCAAAGGGCTGGCAAGATGAGGGGCTGGGGGAAGGGGCTGATACGGGAGAGGACGTGTTTTGTACATGACTCTCTGTTACTTGAGATCATACAGATGGTTCCTCTTTAGCTGTGGTTTTGAAAAGCCCCCTGCCTGCTCTGCTGGAGGCCCTTTCCTTCCAGAGCCAAACCTGGAGCTCCCAGGCAAAGGAGGAGAGCTCACGGACCTTTGGAAACAGCGAGTGCACAAGAACTCTGCACAGCAGCATCACACACCTCTGCCTGCTCGTCCTCACGGCAAAGCCCAGGAGCAGCACCCCGACCTGGTGACAGGTCCCCACACTGCCTGCCTCCACCACCAGCACCCTGCCTGGGAGCAGCCCCCTTCCTCCTGCCCTGACCCACACACTGGGCGCCCTTCACGTCCCCTCGCTCCTGCTGCAGGGATGCTCCCTTCCTGCTCACGGAGAGGTTTCTCCTCCCTTCCTTCTCCCTCCGACACAGCCAAGTTCCCTGCAAGGGAAAACCCCCACACTGTGAGCCACCTCCAGGCAGGTCTCCTGCTCCTCTCCCCTGCCCCAGCAGCAGCTCAGACAATTGTTTTCTTGCTCCATTAAGCCAGCAAATGAGGCCGGCTTAGCTCAGCACCGTGAGCCGGTGCTCTGAGCCCAGGATCTGTCTCGGCACAAGAAGTAACACCAGTGTGAACACAAGAGCAAAGGAGGGATTTGTGAGTTTGGCACCACACTCTTCTACCCCCAGACACTGAGGCGAGCAGCTTCTTGAGACCGAATCAAGGAAGCTAATGTCGCCTGCAAATGTTTTGGGGCCTGGCCAGGTGACTGTGCTGCCTTCTTCGAGACCATCTACCCTACTCCAAGAGAAGATAAATCAATGCAAAGCATCATCTGCCAAGATATTGACTTTGGCTCTGCTCGCAGACTGCCTGCACTTCAGAGATGGGTAATATTCAGCTTGATTATCTCTCACCCGCCAAGAGGAAGTTTCTCTCTATGCTTAAAAATCACTGGGATGAGCCAAGGAGGAATCGATCTGCAGGAGAGAAATGCTGACAAGAAAACATGAGTCAGAGACAGGACGAGAGTGGACGATGGGTGAGCAATGGAGACAGCCTCTGGCAGCTTGCCTGGCCAGGTTAGCAACAGCCCGGGTCACCACAGCTGGAGAAAGATTAAGACCAAATGCATTCATCCAAACTTTACAGCGGGCCCCAAAGATTTGCTCCCTGCAGCCCCCAAATAGTTCTTCCTCTCTTAACTCGCTCCTCGCCCTCCCAAAACATCCCTTCTCTACCCTCCGCTGCATACTCATTGCGCTGGAGTTTTCTGGTTGCTTCCTATGTCCCTGGAAGCCACCCAAATCACGGCTCTGAGGCATGGCAGTGGTTGTAAGGCTTGCTGCCTGCACCTCTTTGTGTCTTATGTCACACACTATGTCCCCAGTAGTGCAAGGCCCCAACAGCACTCATACATCGTACTACATCCACCCCTCAGGTAGACCCTGAGTCTCATGGGCTCGTATCCCAAAGCACAAGGTGACTACACATGAGGAAAAGGTGCCATCTCATTAGCAGAACCTGCTGACAAAGCCTCATGAGGTGAATATTTAGCAACATCATCAAACGTTCCCAGCAGGGAACAATAAGCCTTCAATTAATTTTTTTTCCATCACACCTGTGGGACAATATCCTCTAGGTCCTTTAGCCCTCCAAGGGCAGCAGATGAGGAAAAGATCTGCATCCCTCCAAAAGAAAACCGTTCTTAGGGTCAGTCTTGACATCGATTCCTACCTCTGTCTGCTAGATAGTTTTAGTGTGATGCGCTTGGACTAGAGTGGCACCAAACACAGACTCCTTGGAGCACACCGCGCCCCTGGGATGGAAGGGAGAAGGGCAGCCACAGCAGAAGAAATGGGTAAGGACCTCCTGACCAGGCTCCCTTGGCTCCTTGCTGAGGCACTTCTCTCAGCCTTCAGCTGTTTTCCTGCCCGGGTTCCTGCCATCCTCTGAGCCCAAAGGCTGTGCACAATCCAAGAAGCAGAGGTGGAAGAGACCCAAAGGACCTATACAGTCTGTTCTTCCATGTGAAGGATGGATCAGCTCGACTTTGTCACTTGTGGCATCTGTCACTCCTTGTACATGTCTAGTCTGTCCTTACAGCCCTCCAGTGATGGAGCTACACAGCCTCCCGAAGCAGTTTGATTCAATGTTTTGCTATCTGTACTCTTGCTGAGTTGTTACTGACAGGCGGAGTGCCTGTCTCTCTTGCTGCAGTCTAAATCCATTCCTCCTCGTCTTCTCCTGCAGAGCAGATTATTCCTTTCTTTTGCATCTTATGTACCTACGTATCGTTAATCATATCTCACACTTAGGACTCTCTTCTTTAGGCCTACCAGCCCCATTTCCATCCATCTCTCCTCACTGACAATGCTGTTTAGACTTCTGATCGTTCCCATTGCTCTCTTCTGGACCACATCCAAACGGTCCACGTTCCTCTAGAAACACAAAGTCCCCCACACAGGCCCAGGGCTCTACATTTCAGCTCATACAGTGATCATCTGTAAAATTTGCTGCATGCCCTTCACTTCTTCTTCTCTGGGAGTTGGTTGCTGCTCCCACTTGGAGCTCGACGTGGAAAAAAAGAGGTCATTTCCAAGGCTAGCTGTCCTGATGGTGTTCAAGGTCCTTGACCCACCTGGCCTGCGTTCAAGCACCACCTCCCAGCACAGGTGAGAAGGAAGCTGCACATGTTCCTCCATCTCCAGACATACTTTTTGAATGGATAGACCTGCAAGCCTCTGACTCACCGCCAGTACGGGAGACCAGCCAGGAGAATAGGAAGGGAAGAA
The DNA here is from genome assembly GCF_009769625.2 of Cygnus olor. Classification (NCBI taxonomy): domain Eukaryota; kingdom Metazoa; phylum Chordata; class Aves; order Anseriformes; family Anatidae; genus Cygnus; species Cygnus olor. The sequence goes on from NC_049169.1 coordinate 96,394,984, forward strand.
ATGCCACTCTAAAGGCCAATGAACACACATAAAGTATGTTACGCAAGAACCCCTGTGGACCCCCTTGTCCTGCTGGAAGTCCTACAGATGGCCCATCACCAAGCACAGTCAATGCAGTGGGGAGGATGTGTGGGTGGACAGATAACCTGGTATTTAGCTGAAAGAGCTAAAATGGGTTTAATGCAGTGCTAGGAAGACAGATTGCCTGCAGCACCTTCTGCTCCTGAATTTGGATGCCAATCTCAGGTTTCCCTTAGGTGTAAAAGCAGCCAGGAGACACGCACTGTTGAAAGGCTTTGGAGACCCAGTCTCACAAAAAGGAGGTATCACAGGAGGATAAAAAAGGGTTACCGGCACTGAGGAACATGCCTGCTACAGCACCAGCAGCTGGCTTTTGTTTTTCTTAGCTTCTCCTGGTTCTCTGCCAAACATGTGGGGCTGTCTCCAGAGTTCCTGGAAAGCCTCTCCTGCAATGGACAAACCTGGCTGAGATGACCCTAACTCCTTTTCCAACTTGGGCTGCCACTGAAAGCAGGAGAAGCAGGTCACTGCCACGCACCAGGCATCCAACCACATTCCTGCCAGGAGCACAGGCACAGCAGCCCTCACAGTGCTCCCCCACCCTTCTCTGTTTCCCCCCCAGGTCCCCATTCTTGCACCCCGGTCCAGGAAGGAGAGAACTTCAGAGGGGATCACAGCTGAGCAAAGAGAAAGAAAGACAAGGAAGAGAGGGAACGGGCTGGAGTCACGAATAAGGGCACATCTTAGGGAGAGGCAAAGGGTGAGGGGATGGATTGAGACAGAGAAAGCAAAGGAGAGAGAGAAGGCAAGGAAGAAATGTGACAGACAGCTTCATCAAGCAAGGTGACAGGCTGGATCGGAGAGCGTGCCAAGCAGAGGGAGCTGGGTGCAACTGCAAGAGGGGAGACAGGGAGAGAGATATTCCACCTCTGCCTCCGCAGTGAACTTATTCACCCACTCACTCGACAAACCTCTGCGTACACGCTCTCCTCTTTCCCTTGCCCTGCAGGCAAAAGGCAATCGGGGATGGCAGCGGAGGGATGACAGTGAGGTACAGCACGTGCCTTGGGCATGCTCCACGTGTCAGCAAAGCAGTAGGTATAACAGCAAGAGGCCCTCAAATGTGGGTCCAGCTGGTGAAGGAGGTAACTTTTTCCATCCCTCCTTGTGATAGGACCTCCTATTCTTGCTGCCCACACTAACCACACTCTGAGGCGTGCTGCCCTGAACTCTTTACTGTCTGCATTTTTTTTTAATAAACACAAGACCAATACTAGCAGGAGCCTGCCCCTACTCACTAGGAGTTGATCCATTTCAGAGAACAGCCTGCAGTGGGAAAGCTGAGGGAGAAAGCCATTAGAAGGGGCTGCACTTTCCTAACACAAGGTCCCTGTTTCACGGGATCTGAGGTCAGCTATTCTCAAGGTCCTGCCTTGCACTCCCCTAAAGGCCTGCCGGAGCACACCCCCAGCACCCCACGTCTCAGCTCGGTCACACCCAGGAGCAGTTTCCATTCAACAGCAGCAGCGCAGTCCAAGAAACAGACGGGTGTACGGCAGATGCAAGCCAGCAGACGTGAGGATGTGGTGTCATTTTTCTGCGGCGTGTCGGAGGGCTCCGGGAAGCCGCTCGATGGGTGCTCCAACACAGATTGCCTCTCTGTGGTGCTGCCAGCTGCCCCAGCAGTCAGTGGCACCAGGGAACTCTCTGGTGACAGCACTGACTGATGCGGGGAAGTCAACCAGAGCATCCACAATGGGATGCTTAAAAAGAAGAGGAGCAACCCACTGCGGCTGGGGTTGAGCGCTGGGCTTGTGGGGCCCCTGCAGGCTGTGCTGCTCAGGCAGCATACAGGTGGCGGTGGGAGATGTCCCCAGGGCAGGGGAGATGGGAGGAAGGGTGCTCACCCTCCTCCCTGTGGGTGCAAGTGCTGGGCAGGCAGAGGGGCTGTGGGGCGCTGAGGTCCTTGCCCCATAGCCTGGAGCAGAGCCCAGCAGGGTGGGGGCAGCCAGGATCAGCCCACGAGGCAGCCCATGGAGCTGGAGGACTGAGCCCATCTGAGAAGCAGCCCCTGCTCATATGAGGAGAGGTGGCTCACACACCACGAGGCCTCCGTAAACGACTGCCGCAGCTGGCGCAGGCTCCCTGCTCTATAGCTGCAGGGAGGGAGACTATAAATCATATATTGTATTTGGCAGGGAGGGGACAATAATTTCCAGGGAGTAATCGCTCCCCGAGTCCCTCTTGGCTGCAGGCTCAGAGAACAGCCTAGATCAGAGGGGGGTTTCCTAAACTCCCTGTGCTATCTGCAGCCACCCAGCAGGGTTGCTACCTTGTAGTGGCGATGTTTCCCCCCTCTTGAGCACTTTCTGATGCCAACATGCTTGTTTGCCTTTGGTCCCCTCCGTCACATGCTCTCTGCTCCCTGAGAAGATGAAGACAGGGCCAGAACACAGAAATTCCTACTGACTCCTGGGGGGAATCTGTGCTGGGGGCGGGAAGGGGACTCATCCTGAAGTCAGCCTGGCTTTGTCCCTGTGGCTCCTCTCCTCCAAAGGAAAAGAAAGAGATAATGATGTTAGAACATTTTAACCTTTCTTTTTCTGAGCTTGATAGGCTTGGCCCGAGGCACCTTTTCTAGCAAAAACAGGCTGCTGCAAGATTGATTGGTTGGGTGCAGAGTTTAAAGGTAATTTTCTCTTGTCACATGCACATAAATTATTGTGGCTCAAGCTGCGATCAGCTCCACGTCTCACTTGTTCGACTGCTTTTATGCCCAGGCTCTGATGAGCAGTTGTAAGACCCATGTCCAGTGCTCCCCAAGCAACATCCTACATAAAAATATATCAAGAGCATCACAGGCATGCACACCAAGTTAGTGTCAGGGGGAGAGAGGGGCACATGCCTGCAGATCTGCACAGCCACAGGCTTCCAGCTGCAGAAGTTGCAGCTAGAGCCTTGTTTGCTCATCTGTGAACGCGTTTAAAATGCTCTGTCCATGAACACCAGGACAACGAAAACTCATCCACTCAGATTATTCACAAGGGACAGAGGAAAAAAAAAAAAAGATGTGCATGCATACACAAAGGAAGCACAGCTGCAGCCAAAGTGAATTCATTTTCAACATTCATGAAAATATTCACAGAACACTTCAGTGCTATTTGCCCAAATTTTGCTGTTTGGAGTAAACACTTGAGTCGGTGCAGGCTGTATGTTCCAGGCACAATGCACCAGGGATCAGGGGTGGCTTTGGCTCCAAGTTACAGATTCACACTACGTCCCCCACGTACACGTGGCCACGTACTTTAAGGCACAGATTCGCAGTCTGTCGCTGCAGTTTCTGACTCTTAGCCCTGTCACAACCGAAAGGACTGAGTAAGTACTCGCAGCCATTACATTCCACACCAATCACAACCTCACGCAACAAAGGCACTTGCGGTTCTGCCAAACACGAACACAAAACCAGTGGCAAACAATGAAAGTTCTGCCTGTGCCTCTGGCTTAGGGGAGCAGCCCCCTTTCCTCCCCTCTGCTCTCTCCTCCCTCTCCGTAACTCATCCCCTCCGCTGGTTTCTTTCCCCGAGCGTCCTGAGCAGCTCACGCAAGGGAAAATGCTACAGCACACAAGGGAGACTCAGCTGAAGCCCTGAAGACAAGAGCTGCGTGCGTTGTCTCTTCCTCCTCCATAAATACAGCTGAGACTACGACTGGATAATTGGCTAAGTGCCTGTCAGCTTAATAACAGAGAGAAAAGACACAGAGGGAGAGGGAGAGATTTGTATTTACTATTCAAAGTCATGGATGCTGCCTGCCAGTGGATTTCAGCATGGGTTTTGTTTGCACAGCGAGGCACGAGAACTGAAGGGACACGCAGCTCTGAGTCACGGTCTCCCTCGCCTTCTCTCGCACCGAGGGCGGACAAACAGCCTGGGATGGAAGGAGCTGCCCACCTGCGACTCCTGCTTGGAGCACCACTGGCTTCACCTGGTGTGAGCCATGCTGAGAGCCACAGTGCCACGCTAGGGGTGGCAGTAGCGGGTCTCGCGTCCCGTTCAGCTGCATGCTCAGCTGGCACTCTGGCAGCTTGTGGCATCCAGCAACGCACCCAAGGAGTGCATGGGTGAAAAGAAAGCACGCAGGCACGTCGCGAGGGTGGGAGCTGGGGAGGGACCCCCCTTTGCTTTTGAAGCTTTCAGGACTTCCCTCCGCCCCCCCATTGCAGACTGCAGTGGTGGAAGTGGCTCGAGTTGCTACTGGGAAGGAACGGGACTGGCCCTGCATACCAGGATGTTAACCACGGAGCGGCAGAAGAGGAAGATGCAATATTCTGCTTGTTTGCTGCCTTTTTTTTTTTTCCTTAGCAGTTGTAGCAACTGAGACACAGCAATGTGCAAGGTTACAGAGGCCCAAGAGTCAGAAAGAGACACACAGGCATCCAAGCAAGCCCCGTTAACCTGTCCACCAGGCAGCACTGCCTCTCACCCATACAACGCTTGCTGTTTTATGAAGTATACATCTGTTCATACAGTCACACACAAGAAAACACCTTCTGCTTTTAAACAGGAACAAACGTCGGGAGCACACATTAGCACACAGACCTCCCAAACCCCACGCAGATGTGTTATTGCAAAGTGTGTGTTGAACTCCAGCCCAGACAGGGTGGGCTCTGCTGCGCTGTGTTAGCTCTGGCTGGAAAAGCCCATCCCCAGCGGATTCGATCAGGCTGCTATTTCCCCCCTCCTTGCACAGGGCCCAGCACAATGGGGGCACTTTGGGGTCACAGCGGGCCTCTCCCACACAACTGAGCTGCTCCTAATAGCAGAACGTGCACGGCTACACACGCGCAGAGGAGACTGGCTGCTCGGATTATTTTGAAATAGCTGCTTTCTAGGCAGAGGTGAAACTCATCGTTATTAGTTCCCATTACTTACCATAAAACCAGACGTGTTAGATGTGCCTGAAGCCTGAAGCGAATGCTTTGGTGTCAGATTCAGCTGAAAATCACATTCGTTTCTTCTTGAGCCAGGGAAGAGTAAAAGAAAACTCAGTAAATTCCCGACTTCACCTTTGTGCCCTCTGCTGCACTGACTCCAGGAGAGCAGGAGTTCACACCAGCCGGAGTGAATTTTGATGGACAACAAAACTAGGCAGCTTCAGTGAAAATGGCTAAATTCAGCCCTGCAGTAAGCCTGCTGAAGCCCTGCGGCTGCATCAGCGGCGAGCTGTGGCCCTGCAGCTCCGTCAGAATTAGAGGTCTATGGGTCTGGATGTAAAGGGCAGGTACGCGTAATATATATTTTGAAAACTTATAGTTATGAGACTGCAAATTCCGGTAACTGCGAGCTATTTTAAGACTAGGTCTTTCCTCATGACCTGCTGGAGAGGGGGGTGGAGTGGAAGAGGTACCGAGTCTGAGGCACTCCAGGTAACACGTACCACTATATAAATTTTAATGCCAACTAAGTAGGATAACATATGGTACTTTGCTGCAAACTGAAGTGTGTGTGCAGGCTCAGGGGAGGAGGTTAAAGCCGTACAGTCTGATCCTGTCTCTCCTCCTCCATCTTTCTGAATGCAAATTATACATACGGTGTTATTAAACACACATAATTTCCCCAAAAGAAGAACCTTTCCTTTTCTAATTTCCATCCAACCTCTGCTTGTGACAAGTTCGTCCCAGTTCGCAGCAAATGTAGTATTACAAAAGCCTCACTTGCAACTGGGCACACCACATGTAAGTATTGCGTGCATATACGTGCACATATGGGAAGGAGGGACACCATTCTCCAGCCTCTGACCATATACATATTGAAATTTTCTTTACTGTATGCATGCACACACACTCACATCTATGTATGCATGTGTGCCGTCATATAATGGCACCATCTGCTGCCAGACCTGGAAGTTTTGCAACATCGTCTGTTGCTGCATTTATACATTCCTTTTAATAATTTTGTGTGTGTGTGGTTTTTTGTTTTTCAAACAGGGGAGTATCAGCAGAGCACAGACCCTCTTGCACAGATCCTGACATACCTTCTCGATGTATATTGTTTGATAATGGAGGCCTCGTGCACGCCAGAGACCAGGGAAAGAGCACCTGGGTCTCGCAGCCAACACTGGCGCAGATCAGGACGTACCAGGGAAACCTCGCTCAGCATCTGCTGGATCGTGGCGTGCCTGAAACATGCGGCACCCCGGGCTAATGGAGAGGTCATGGGCCAGCCCCGTCAGCCCCCGCCCGTCCCAGCTAATAGCCTGCACACGCCACGGACCCGGGGCTCGCTTTTGCTCCTCTGGCACTTAATACAAAGGGTGCCACAACTTAGCAGCGGCCTTAAGTGCCACAACAATACTACTGATAATCAGGGTTACAATTTTACTGCCAAGACTCTGTTATTATGTAGCATTATACCTTTGAGCAAGCCTATTCTCATTCCTAGCAAAGAGCTCAACTCAGTGCTCCCTGTTATAAATCATATGCTAATTATAAGTGTAATCTGAACAGCTTTTCCTTCTCTCTTAATATTAATGTATAGGGCATAAACTTTGTTGTGATGCGGCAGTGCTACTTTGCCTGAGGTCCCTTTGTCCTCTAGCACAGCTCCACATGTAGAAAACCAGCAAAATATTGGGTGGCCATGAACAGAGGGAGCATAAATTGCTCATGTTGCAGGATCGCACACGGTGCTATAGTTCCTGCCTGTCATTTGAGGCCAGCCCAACCTCTGACACATGTAACTTTAAGGCACTAAGTACCCATTGGGATGAAAGTTCCCGTACATGCTGTCAGCCTGAATCCTCCTATTATTTAAAAACACCTGGTAAGAATGGATATTGTGCACTCAGTTAACTGTTAGTTTCCATCAGTGCAGCAGAATAGGATTAATTAAACTTTCGATGAAAAGTTGATGCTTGGAAAAACTCAAAACCCACGAGCCAGATTCTGGACTTGGCGAGGTCCCAACTCTCCAAGGGTCTGAGCATCATCTGAGAAGCACTGGGCAGCTTAGGCCCTGGATGAGTCACTTGTACCTCGTTATTAGCTGTCCCTGGGAACCTGCCCCAAAGACAAATGAGGTATTTCTGGCAGTGCCCTTGGGCTTTGGTGGATTTGTCCTGGTATAACTGAGCGGATGGGAATGGCAATGTGACCCATTTTGTTTCCAGCTAGTGACGAGCTCCATCCATTTCAGAAGTCACAAAAAGCCAAACCTGCCCTTGTGCCTAGACTGCCAAAAGCCCTGGACAAGTTACAAGTCCTGCTGAAGCCCTCAGACAAGTGCTGTAAAGGCACTTTGGGGACGAGTGCGCTGAGCTGGCTCCCGATGGAGATGATCTTTCCCCCTGACATGCTGTACAGATAGCTGATCCCACACACAGCATGGACTACAGAGGCCAAATTGCTTCCAGCCCTGCCTGAAGGCCAAACAGGACGCACTGGCATGGTCCCCTGCCTCCCCAATTTGCAGCAGCCCTGTGCTACCACACACGTCCCGGCTTAGCCAAGGTCCTCCTATTTCTCATCCCCTCCCTGGGCTGACAGCATACAACAAAAATAGGGTCCCTGCCTTTGCTCACCCACTAATGCAGACAAAATGAGGCAGGAGAGGGTGCTGGGGGGGGGGGATGGCTAAAAGAAAGAACAATTGGGGTCAGACTTTATTTTTCATGTTTTAATTAGTTTGGGGGGATATTTTGTGTGTTTGTTGCTTGGAGATATTTTTCTTTCATGTCAAGCTGGGAAGTTGCATTCGAAACCTGATAACCTTGTGCCTGTGATCTTACAAGCAAAACATTGGCAGGAACTACACAATTCCTTCTCAATACTCAGAATACAGTTCAGTGTCCTCCTTCACTTGCTGAAGACAGAGTTAAAAATGAAACCTTAAATCTGACAGGGCCGCTGATGTGCAGCATCATCTTTGAAGCATCCTGTTCCATCTTCTTGGTTGTAGCTGGACAAATACCATTACCTCGGTTCAGCCCTCCTCACCTCTTCCAGCTTCCAGACCCCTCCTCCTCCCTTTTCAGCCTTACTCTAAGGAGCTGACCATTACCCTTTTCCCTATGGACAGTCCACCGCAAGCTACTTTTATTCTCCTTTTCTGCAATTCCCTTCCTAACTTCCCCATGCCAAATACTCACTAAAAGTCATCAACCTTCAGCAAGGCCAACAGATGAATCAAATCTGCTGCCAGGTCATTTAGGACATGAGCCAGTATAGCGTTCAGAACATTTTTTTTTTTAAAGTCCATAGCAAGGGAGTATTTAAATGCCATAGCTTTAAAAAGCCGTATCCACGCTTCCCAGAATAATTATATTCTAACAAGCTGTAGATGAAGCTCCAGAGGAGTGGCTTCCTCTAGGAACATTAGGGCTTATAATAAGAAAATATTTTTTCTCTCCTTCATAGATCAGTCCCATCCACCCATTCTTCCACCTACACGTGTGACAGCATATATATAAATGTGTAAGGCCCCAAAGGAGAAGATTCATTGAGAATCCCCTGTCTCCTGTGCCGCACTGAATGTTCCGCACCACAATGTACACGAACAAAATGTTTTCAGCAATAGTATCATTATGTATATTGCTTTCAATTCTCTCCAACTGCATACTGTTTTTATTCCCTCCTACATTTTCACTTCCTTACAAGCTACAGGATGGAGCTACTGTGCACTGGTAAACTGCTGCTGCATGTTCCCTCTTCTCTCAGAAGCAGAAGCATAACAAAGACAGGTGATACGATCTCTGTATCCCTTACCTATCTCTCTGTGGAGGTAAAGATCTGCGCTCAGCACACAGTCAATACAGATCATCTAATGTTTTTTTCCTCGGCTAGGTTTTCCCCTTGTGTTGCCACTGGTGGATCTGCAGGCACGGAGAGTGAGACGCCGGGAGTTTTTCAAACATGAGGCTGTCCAAGTGAGTTATGTTTCGGAGGGGCAGGGAAGATGGTGAGGGGGGAGCCAGCAAACAGAGCCTGGCTTTAAAGCTGTGGGACTGAAATGCCATCCTGCAGGACCTCAAGTGGCCTCGACAGAGGGAAACCTCTCCACCTTCAAGCCCCATGGGGCAGTCCTATCTCTTCTGGAGCAGGGGAAGAAAGTTCCCAGAAAGCTGAGGCTGGTCCCAGGGAAAGAGAGGGAGACAACCTCCCTTCCAAGGAAACACGGAAAACATACACCCTGCCATGTCTGCTTAAAGAGCTCAGAGAGGCAGCTGAGGAAGGAAAAGCCTGTGCACTGCCCACAGCCACTTCTGATGGCAGCACAGCCTGCCAGGAACACCGTATTGCTCGGGGCAAGCAGTTACAGGGCTGGGAGGTGCGCTGCTCCTGCGAACTGTGTCACTTGGCACACATCTGGCTGACACAGCTGGATCACCTCGTTCAGATGTTTTATTTTACTGCCTGACATAACGTTGGCAAGCCACGCTCCCCACACACACATACACGCACTGAAACCACTCTCACACGCAACCCCGCTCGGCTTGCTGACAAAACGCTTTACAGGCAGCACATGCAGGCAGCGTCTCCACCATCCACTCAGCCCTGCTCTGCTGCAAATGCAGCTTTAGCACACGGTGTTTAGATAACTCAAAAGCTCCAAGGTTAAGTGGGAAATAGAAATCCAGTGACCCCTGGCTGGGCAAGTGAGCTTAATGACTTTGCTGCTGCTGTATGTACCAAACATATGCCAGCAAGCAGCTGCCTGACCAAAGCAAAGGCTTGATGGAAGGGATTTGCCTTTAAAAAATGGGATAAGTTGGCTGAGAGCCCCGCCAGAAAAGGGTTAACGGGATATATGAATTGCTACTGGGTGGAAGGGAGAGGAGCCCGGAGTCAGAGGCAACACCCCTTGTTAGGTGTTTACCGTGTCGCATCTAAACCCCTTCCATCGCATATGCAAGCCAGATAAATTACTCTGTAAATCCTATTACTCCGTGTGGATAAATCTTACATGCGAGTTAACAAGTCTGGAGAGCTGGGGAATGGAAGCTGTGAACGGATATTCTGGGATCAAAACAACCCGGCACACGGGGCTGAGGGAAGCGATACGCACACACACGCGCACACACATCCCTCTTCTGGCATCCTTCGTCCCTGATCCCATCTTGCTGGCTCACATGCCCCGCTGTCATTAAATGGAAGGGATGCAAGACACAGGGGATCACGTAGCAGGCCTTTTGGTGGCATCTAGCAGGATTTATTTCAGAGGAAGAAAAAGAAAACTTTGCGGCTGCTGTTAGCTTTGCTAGGGAATTGCTCCCTTGACGCTTCAGGGTTTGTGCACTATCAGCTCCTCATACAGATTCCAGACTTATTTTACGTTACGTCCAGTAGTTTTATAGCCATAATATACAGTGTGTGCACACTCACACGCACAGCATTTTCCTTCAGCAGTGAAGTTACTGAAGGTAAGTTGAGCACGGCAGAATATGAACAACAAACCTGCAGGAAAAAAGATGACTGGTTTACAGCTATTTGGGACGCTCTTAACCAAAAGCCCAAGAACTCAGAACTGCCTCTGGAAGGAAAACCTGTGCGATGGATAGGGAAATACAGCACTCAACGCTGCCTGTGAACGAGGTTTCCTGTGCAAAGACACCCTCCTCGCAACTGCTCAGACTCACAGACACAGCATACACCCAGTATACTGAGCCCTGCGAAGAAACCAACCCAGCAAACGAGCTACAAGCTGCGTAGACCTCCAAAGCTGTTCCACCGTTTTTTTCCCCCAACCTTTCAAGAGCTGTATCCATTTCCCCTCCCTTCCGGGCACAAAAATAAATAAATAAAATTAAAAGCCAGAGTTTCCCAAAAGAACTTGCCCAAGAGTTCCCGCAGCACCGGGGATAAAGTTTTTCCGGAGGTACAAAAAGAAGTGTGGGGAGATCAATGGAACATCTGGCAAGCACAGCTGGATCCCTTTTTGATTCCTCTATTGATACTGAAGGTCTGGTGGAAAACCTACATTTGCGAGAGCTGGCTACACAAACAGATCTTTCCCACACTGAAATTCTTTTGATCCAGAGCACTATGCAGAGGAGAGCGGTTGCAAACGGTTTTCAAAAGCTTTGCAATTTTCGACATTAAAGCACAAACACACGCGTGGAGCCTGTTTGTAAGCAGCTGCTGCTGCTGCAGTTCGAGACGTACAACAACACACGCTTTTACAGAGACATACACGCACACACGTACATAGTATCACATCTATACGTTGCACATACACAGAAACAGACACACGTACGGAGAAGGAAAAGTTGGCAAAATGCCCTACCTGAGGATGGCCGTATCCCCCTGCCTCACGGTGATGTTATCGGTACCTCGGGTAAAATCCACGCTGCGGACTGGCAGCCCTGTAGGGAGAAGGCAAAGCAATCTCAGTAGGACCAGTGGTAATTGTTTCCGATCAGGCTGAGCCCTTGCTACCATGGCTGGTCTCGTTGAGTTTCACTGTCTGTACTTGTCTCTCTCTCTCTCTCTGCGTGAGTATGTGGATAGATGGATGGAGAAAGAAAAACAATAGTAATAATGTACAACTCTCGCTCTGATGGACAGCCCCAGAAAGGGGAGGTGATTTCACAGTCCTTCTTAGCTGCCACTTTCTCTTGCTCTTTTCAGTCTTTTGCTGGCTTCTTTCCCCCTCTTTTCCTGTTTTTAAGGCTTTCCGAAAAGTCTTAGCACAACCTTCAATTGAAGAAAAAAACAGAGAGAGGAGTGTGCGTGCGTCGGCAAGGTAGATAAAAACGACACAAAAGTCAGGTAGCAAAATAATTTAAAAATAGCAGTAATTAAATCAACCCGTCTGGAGTGATGAAGAGAGGCAGGAAAAAAAAAAAAAAGGAAAAGGAACAGCCCAGCTCCTGTGCTGCTGGCTGCGCGTGTGGATGGTCCTGCTCCAGTGCGTGGCTGTGCAGCCTCCCAGCTCCCTTCCTAACCCACTTTCCCAGGCGGAGCGAGGGAGGGAGGAGGGAGAAGAGGAGGAGGAGGGAGGGAGCCGTACTCGTGAGACGACGACGGCGGCTTGGCTCCACAGCAGGAGCGAGCACGGGAGGGGAGCGCGGAGCGGCCGCTTGCTGCCCCGTGCCCCCAGCCCCACCGACCCCATTGCCCCAGGACGATTCTTCTGCGGTGGGACCTGGCCGAGGACGAGCGTGTGCATGTGCATGAGAGGGGAAAGGGCTGGAGGCCAACGAGCCTGGAGAGAGGAGAGGCGATGGCGAGGGAGGGGGGCACTGCAGCGGGGAGAGGGGACGTGGAGGGGAGAGGGCTGGGGAGAGGGAGGTGGGGAGGGGAGGAGGGAGAGGCAGAGAGGGAAGGGGATGGGAGGGGAAGAGGAGGATGGAGGAAGGATGGGGGGAGAGGAAGAAGGGACTGGAAGAAGAAGCGGGCAGCGAGGCAGAGAGAAGACAGGGGTGGCTGGGGGAGGTAGATGGAGGGAGGCCCAGGGAGCGGGGTAGGAAGGATGGAGGACGATACAGCGAATATTGACGAGAGAAAATGCAGAGAAAAGGGAAGGGGGGGTGCAAAGTAGCTGTGGCCAAAAGTGCAAACAACTTGGCTTTGCGGCCCGAAGCCGCAAGCTCGCTGATTTAAAGAGGAGCTTTATTGGCAACTGCCCTTGCAGCCTCAAACCGTGCTTTTTTTCCCTCTCAGACTTTCTCTCCCCAGATAAACAGTTGCACATCGCTCCCTCCTCCTCCCTCCCCTCCATCCTTCCCTCCCCCCCACCTCCTTTCCCAGCCTTTGAGGGATGGCCGGCAGACAATGCTGGTATTGAGTTGCCCGCAGTGTGAATGCTCAGCCTGTCCTCCCCGAGTGCCAGCACCAACAGCTGAGCCCGGAGCCCTGCGGCAGCGCTGCCCGCCGGGAAGGCTCCCAGAGCGCACATACCATCACCATCACCGGCATCGTCGCGAGAGAAGGGAGATTAAATTAATGGAGAGGAATGAGCCGTATGTTTCACTGCTGATGATGCCTGCCTGCCATTCTCCCCCAGCCCGCGCTCTCCTCTGCCTGCCGGAGGGATGAGGGGATGCTCCGAGGGATGCTCGGCTGGCGTAACCCTTCTGTGGCCGAAGCTCAGTGGGGCTGGGAGGGGGCAGCGGGGATCGGGGAGCAAAGAGGGGTGGCCAGAGACGTGTGGCCAGAGACGTGGGTGCAAGAAAAGCTGAGGGAACTCTGCTACGAGGTGCTGCCCTGTGTGGTCACAGCACTGCTGCAGGCGTGTGCGGGAGAGGAAAGCGCAGGTCCTGCACACTGCCTGCTTCACTTCTGGCCCTGGAGGCTCCTGGGGATATGGTGGACCCAAAATTAGCAGATGTAAGCAATGGCTCCATGTCCTTCAAATGGCCACTCAGGACCAGATGCACCTAGCCCTGCGTTCTGTCACTGAGCACAGCCTGGAGCCAACGCACGAGCACAAGGCAAGCTGCAGTGACACTGCCCATGAGCACTTCTCTAATTTCCAGTGATTTGTGGCTATGGCATGTCCCAAGCCAGTAGCAGTGTCTTTGTAGTTAATGGCCCTCGATTGATTTTCTTCTTCCAGGAATGCGTCCAGTCCTTTCTGAACCCCTAGGAACTGACCCCTGCAGTCTTGGTATGGAAAGGCCATGCTGTCTATGAGTACTTAAACAATCCCCTCATGTGTTAAAAGCCCACAAATTAAGGACTAAGGTCATGACACCACTGCTCCAGTGTCATGCAAGCAGTGCCAAAAGAGATGACTGCTTTGTATTCAAGCCAAGGGAGTACGCAGATTCAGATATTTCCCCTACAGGAGACTCGGTGTGCATGGCACCAGAGAAGGGGAGCAATGAGTAGGAGATGGGTGTTAATCCATGCACCGGGCATTCCCAAACTACTGCAGAGAGAGATCTGGTTGATGAGGGTGTCACTTTGAAGACGACTGTGGTGCTGATAGACTGCTCCAGTGAGATGGGCAGTGCTACAGAGATGCCATGGCACCGGTGGCATCCCAGGTGCAGTGCAACGGGCACCACCAGGAGGATACCTCTGTGCTCTTGTTGCAGAGCTTGAGTACAGCTGAGACCCAGTCCCACGTGAAGTTACCAATGATGGGAATGCACCCCTCCTGCAAGTCAAAAGGTTGCATGGATCCATTTTACAAGGGTCTTCCACATATGTTTCATCTACATCTAATAAGATCTATTGTATGTTAATTAAATGCCAGTGGAGTAAGGAAAACATATTTGTCAAAGATTAACTATTATGTAATGCAAGAAGCATCTGCCACCCAACTGCTAGAGCTCACTAAATATTTCCTTATCTCAGAGTATTTACTTAGGAGGCAATAACTATCCAGTTAAATCTAAATTTAATGCTTAGTTAAATACACTTCATGGAAAGTGGCACCAATATGTTTTATATAGAGAGTGACAGAGGGGGTTTTGGGGAGGGAGAAGGCAGGAATCCTGCCTCCAAACCCCTTTTAACATCCTGACTCGAGGTGGGACTACAAAATGGGGTGCATCACAGTGGCCTCAGAGGCTCCTCTCCAGTGAGATGGAAGGACAAGTGAAGTCTTTATCTTCTTAGACATTTATACAATCCTCATTAGAACCACCTTAGCATACCTATTTAATGATAATAATCATAATAATCAGAGAGATGAGGATGAAATTCCCTTGAGTGTCTTGTAAACCTTGGGGAAAAAAAAAACAACACCAAAATTGATAGGCCGTATTTGCTTTTAGAAACATACAGAAGTAAAAGTAAGGGGTTGTCTGGGTGTAAAAGTCCAAACAAGCAGGAATCACACAAATCCTAGAAGAGATCCTCACAAGTAAAATAAATAACCTTGGTTGTTTTTTGTTTTGTTTTGTTTTTTTGGTTGTTTTTTTTTTTTTTTTTTGCGTGTGCTCCCAGAAGAAATAACTCTCTGGACCCATCTCCCCCTGCTGGAAGCAGATTATGAAAACAGCAGGTCTGCCTTCTAACTTTCCTACCTTCTAAAACCCTGAGGGAAAATTCAAGTAAACAATCAGACCAAGCACACCACAAACGTGTCCTGCCACCTTTTAACGCTATTTACCAATACTCTGTAGGTGCAGGACTGGCAGGCCAAATTTTGCCAATATGCAGTGGAGGAATGGATGGGACAGAGCCAAGTCCTGCAGCCACATCACTCAGCTCCAGTGCAAAACACACCCTGTTGGCCTACAGCAACACTCTTTGATGAGGGCAGGTTGTATGGCACCACCAAAGGCACGGCAGGAACGCCTAGATGGCAGGTCTAGGGAGCTGTCTGCGCTGTGGGTGCAGGATAGCTCTGCATGCAAGCTGAAAGGAAAACAGCAACACAAGCAGACACAGCCTGGCTAGCCTCGCTTTCCCCAGCTTTGAGAGAAATGTGTTAGATATCACAGCCAGGGCCTCTTGGCTGCCCAAGGGAGAGACCCTCCATGCTGGCCCAGGTAGGCAGCCTCCATGGAAATATGCAGCACTGAGATGTTGTCACCCAGGTCACCTCTGTCTACCTGTGTAGCAGCTCTGTTTTTGAAACACACAGAATCTGACCTGGTGAAAGCCTGAAGTGCCACCGGCTTTTGATGGAAAGCCAGCAGAAACTAAAAGCACAGACTCCAGCCACAAATAGGGATGGGCTATTTTGTGTTTGAGGTGTCTAAAGGCAAAGAATGATGCACAAAAACCTAGAATCACAGAATCATTAAGGTTAGAAAAGACCTTTGAGATCACCCGGTCCAACCATCACCCTACTACCAATGTCACCCACTAAACTCCAGGCAATGCCGGCTGCAGCAGCCATTTGTATGATGGGGATGGCTGCCCTCTAGGAGAGCTCATCAGCTCTCTCCACAAACAGCCACAAAATGGCAACTGTTGTCACTTGACTTTCAATGACTACCAAAAACACTGAAACTGGTGACTTGTTCCCAAATCTCAGTAGAATTGAGGAAAAGACATTTCTGAAAAAAAAAATATAAAAGAGAACTGCTCACACACACAAGCCTCCAGACTCTTTCATGTCCCACACGATTGCTGTAAGGGGAGTGTACAACTGCTCCACCAGCAGAGTCCAGGCACCTAGGGACTTTATCCAGGGTATCTACAATGATGAGTGACAACATATGATGTTTTGTGAGCTATAAAATGTTTAGTCAAGATACACTGCTGTACTCAGCAGCAGAGCCTGCCCAAAGCTTCTCAGGCATGCAGAGAAAATACAGCTTTGTTGTGTTGGCAGAGGAGTTATGGAGAGGAACACGGAAGAGACAAAGGGGTTTCAGTACATGGGGAGGAAGATTAAAGGACTGTGGCAAGGCAGTGATGATGTCTCCTTCCTCTCATCCTTCCTGTACCTGCAGATCCTCCCTGCACACATTTCTGCCCTGATGACCAACGGCCGCATCCATTTTATTAAGCATCTACGTTTCACTCGCCTTTGCTTCCTGGGAAACAGGAAGCCAAAGAAGGAGGAGAGGAGAAGAAGCAGGGCCAGAAGAGAGGTGGAAAAGCCTTTGAATACAGCAGTTACCTCTACAGGCAAATTGAGAAAGAAGTAGGCCTTGAATGGCAAATCCCCATCTCCTCAGACTCAGAGAATTCCCCTAGGCCATACTCTGTCCATTCCTTCAGCTATACCTGCCTGAAACAGTGGCCTCCAACTATACCAAGCCGAAGAATCTGCTAGAAAGGGGGGACGCTTCCATGAGGCAACTGAAAAGAATAGTCTGCTGAGGGCAGGAAGCTGTCTACCGAACTTCATCCTGTGCAGGCTGTAACATCAATGCCACTTATTCAGATCCCCAAGGCACTTACAGAAAACAGGTTATATGGAAACATTCTGCAGTCTGAGGAAATATAAGCCTGATAGCTCTCATACTAGAATTAACATTTTCAGTATGTGCTTTATTAAAAAAAAAAAAAAAACAAAACAACAACAACAAAAAAACACTTTTTATGGCTACTTTGCAATTCTATAAATTAATCCGTCTTTTGAATCTGAAAATCAGATCTTTTGAATCTCAGCTTAGTCCTGAGACACATAACAGGGCATGTATTGTAACCAGACCAAGCTTCCTCTGAACTAAGGACCTCATCAGGAAGAAGGATTTAGTGCATCAAGAGCACTCAGAGATAGGTCATAACGGTGGGTGAAAACATGCAGGCACAATACCTCTCTGTAACTGTAGTCACTGAGCTGTAACAGAACCTCCTCCTGTACAAGAACAATAGCTGATTTTCACCAATTTGTAACCTTGTTACTATGCAATCGATCTGGCTTCACAATCGATCACCTCGGTGTGGACAATTTAGAGGCCAAGGGCCAGGTTCTCAATTGCCTTAAGCTGACGTATCACCCCTGCAGTTGAAAAAGCTCTGCTGATTTCCACCAGCTAAACATGAGGCCTTGAGTTTTGAAGTTCATCTGCTTCTGCATTGCCTGGGTGGAAAACTCTTATCGCTTTTGCAAGAGAAAACCTTGTTTAACTGGATAAATGAATTTTGTGCTCACTCTGACTTCTCAGAAAGTTTTGCCTTTAGTTAAAGGCTAAATCTGATGCTTGGAGAAGAGGAAAACAGCAGCCCAAAGGTGACTTTTTCAGCAGGACAGGACCAGGTGGCATTAAATAATTAGCATTGCAACTGGTTTTTGGCCTTAATTGCTGGTTGCTACCACAGCATGTGCTTGTAGAACTGTGAAGTCACTGGGAACAGGTCCTTCCTACTTATGAGGAGCAAGAAGTGGGGAGAGCTTCACTTTTAAACAAAAGTTGCCCTTTTGGCCTTACAAATGCAACAAGCATAGAAGCAATGAGTAGTACAGGGAACATGGTGCTGCATTTTCCCTGAATCATCACCTATTATCAGTGACTTCCCCAGTGACACCGCAGAGCTGGGCTTGGCAGCTGCCATGGGTCAGAGGGTGTCCAACCACTTCAAAACCAGGGTAGGCCGCGCAGCTTGGAGGCCATCATCGAGCAGCTGAGTTGGTGGCCCCGGTGGTCAACGGCCTGGCCTCCTTTCCCAGGAAAGGCCGGATAACAGGGAGAACCGATCCCGGCTCTGACGTGTCTTATGGGGACATGACACGTTGACCTGCACTTTCAAACATGGCAACGTGAGTAAGGCATGCCAATTGAGGCGAGCGGTCTGTCCTTCCCATTGAAGACAGCTTCAAGATCTCTGTTCTTTTTATACATTTGGGAGTAAAATCATCACTTCACGCATGTCAAGTAACACTTGATGAGTCAGGCAGAGCCAGGCTTCAACCCTTCAGATCTTTAAATGCTTCACTTCCCACAAAAATGCCTGGAAAGGCGGGAGCTCTGTCTTCTTAGGCCTGGCGTCCCCCCAGAACATTCCTCCCAGTACTGGTGAATATCCACAGCCCTCAATAGAAGAAACTAGGACTGAATTTACAGAAGGATGTTTGAGTAGTTAAAAGTGCCTCCCAACATACAAGCAGAAAGATGGTTGGGATGTTCTACGAGGACTTGGGAGACCTCCAGCTCCAATTTCCACAGTGTCTTTGGGTAAATTACTTAACGAGGCATTCACAAAGGTGTAAAAAGCTAATCTCCCTAGACTCATTCTGCCCTCAGAGAAATAATCTTCTCTTGAGGGCACTTCAGAGCAGATGCCTAATTTAGCTGTTTAAAATTGTTGTGTCTCTCAGGGCGTGTCAAAGTTTCCACCTCTGCAGGGGAGGATCCTAACACACCCTGAGCTTCCAACAGGATTCAAAGGATGAAGCACCAAAGACTGCAAGGCAGTCTGACAGTGCAATAAAACAAACAAACAACAACAAAAAACAGTCCCTGCAAGCCACAGTCTACAAAACACACCAGGAAAATTTGTGATTTATTTCTAACATGCTCATTAACAGGCCCCAAAATGACTGTCTGACAGTTGCAAAGGGTGTTGTGATCACAGCAGACAGGAATCCTATACAACTCAGAGGTGGTGAAACCCATTTTGCTGAGCCTCGCTGTATATTCGATGACCTGCTCTGGCGTGGAGCTCCCCACACAATACTAATGGATGAGAATAATCATTCTGACAGTGATGATTCGGAACAGAGCTCCAAAGTCTTGCTGAAATGATACATGCTACACATTCATCATCACCAGAGAATTAATTTTATTGTGAAAAATAGAGTGCAGCAGGCTGTCGTGCTGAGCGTTTTCTTGTCCATTACAGAAGCTCCCACATAGCTTTTATGAAACTTAAACTGAGGCCTTCAGAGAGACAAGAAAGATTCTCAAGATTTGTGATGCTATCAGGAGAGCAGGCACTGTCAGAAAGCCTCACGCACAACAAGCTGAGAGATAAACGCTTATGCAAAAATTTGGAGAAGGGTCCCTCTGAAACTATGACCTGCCTGAAATCCAAGCTTCTGAAAACACAATCATTTCACTGTGTTCAGATCTGAAAATGAGGAAAATATATTCTTAAAATGTCCATTTTTTCAAGATGTCAAGCCAGAAGAACCCCTCCACAGTCTCAGTAAGTATCATCTTTAGACTACAAGTTAGGGACACCTCTGCATCACAGTATAGAGCTACTGCCTTCTTATTCTTTTGACATATACTTCCTAATGCTTCAGCTTTTATTTTCCCCTTTCCCACACTTATTTTCTGCTTTTTTTCTCCTTTCTCCTTATCCTGATACTTTCGAGTTTCTCTGCCTTTTCTAGGTTGCATCCATGTCCTGTTTCTGTCAGGGACAGCCATACTAATAGGTTTTAAAGCTGTGAGGGACTTCTCAGATCATCCTGTCCAGCTACCTCCCCCAAGCCCTGAAAACTCACCCATTTCTTCTGGCAAGAAGCCACAACTGTTGGTAGAGACAAGGTGCCAGAGCACCATGTTAAAGACCAACTCTCAGCTTTGGCTTATGCACCTCCAGTTGCAGAGATCTACCTTTGTTCAGTGGGTTTAATTATTAATTACACACACACCAGGTCAGGAATTTCTCATGTTATTTTAAGTACAAACTTGTATTTCCTTTATCATCCAGCCACTGAATCAAATTATGATTGTTTGCTTAGATAAAATAAGTGGTCATCTAGTGACAGAAACCCTCTCCCTGAAGGACAGAGTAGTACCTATTTGAGTCTCGCTTTGCACCACTCTTCTTCCTAGTCCAACACTTTGCCAAAAGCCCCTAGCACCTCATGCTAGGGAGGGAAACATGGTGTTGTCAACAGCCTCAAAGGGAGCTGGCAGATGCCAGTTTCATAGCACTGTCCTCAGGATGAAGCCAGGCAGCACACAGGTGGGAGCCAGGAGTGGGAACTTTGGGTCCAAGCAAAAAGCATGGGGAAGGGAGAAGTAGAAGTAGCATGAGGAAGGATGGAGGACCTGCCTGCCCACTGAGAGGTGCAGGAGTAAGTTTCAACGCTGATGGAGGTGGGCTGGATGAGTGACCCATGCATCCTGAAGCAGAGGCCTGAGGGGCATTTCTAAAAGCTTGCAGGTGAGAGTAAGAACAGGCAGGTGTTCTCCTGGGGGACACAGGCAGCTGTGGGAATTCAACCTCTCAGACCCAGCCCCAACCCCCAAGGTGCTAGCAAATGCATCCCCTTCTAACAACAATTTGCTCAGCTCAAACAACCTGTTAGATCCAGCAGCTTTCTGGGGTTTATGAATGACTAAGCCAACTGCCCAAACAGAAACGGAAGCATTTTTTTTTTTCCTCTGAAACCTCCGGGGATTGGTGCATAGTCCTGGTCTTCAGTGACACTTCATTACCTTCCTAATTTATACAACACACCGGTGTTTTTGGAATAATGTAATGAGCCTGCTAGCTTCTTCCTGCAGGCAGACATCAGAGGAGGACAAAGAGCAGGTTGGACAGAGCACCCTGGCAGCTGGTGGAACAAAGGCAGGTGATGTGAAAAAATCCCTACAGTTGGGTCAGACCAGAGCAGGGTAACGAGGAAAAAAAAAAAAAAAAGCCCCTCAAAACCTCTGATGATGAGGAGAAGCTCTGAGTAGGCCATTTCCATGCTTCATTACTTGCCCTCTGATATACAAATGGACTGGTAAATAAACCCCTGATACCAGACCTATGGCACTTGTGGGTGAGGCTACCTCAGGTGCCCTCACGGAACAGGTGTCATTGATTACTTGTGAGTCAAAGTCATTGTCTGTAAGACTCTTTCAAAATATTCTGTCTGCAATAAATTGCCCTGCCCTTGCCAAATGGAAGTGAGAATCCAGCAAGGGCTTGAATTTGTGAAATGGATGGCTTTGAGTCTCTCTAGCATCTGTCTCTGAGCTTCGGGTAGGACAACCACTTTTACACAGTCACATGAATAAATGGCAAAAAATCATTTAGTAAAGGTGCTTTCTGGGTGGTGAGTACATATGACAAAGGAGGTGGTAGGAAAGCCTTTTATAAGTAAGAAAATGCTGCCAAATGCAGGCAGTTACCTACAAAAGTCTTAGTGTTTAAAACATACTCATCTGACAGGGGTCTGTGGCAGAAGGAGCCTAAAAGCAAAAGAATTTCCCCATTAAAACCTTCTAAGAGTGTAGGAGATGTCAAGAGAGATCTTGACAGGTAGAGGCCCCTTGGAGGAATCCTGGCCCCAATACAATCAGGAGCTTTGCCACTGATTTCAGTGGGGCTGCAATTTCACCTCCTGAGTCCACCTCTCACCTTCAGTCCCTGTAAATTCCTCTTGTCTGGAGAATGAGCATAACTCAGGAAAAATGAAGCAAATATGGAAATTAAAGTATACCTTCAAATTCAAATCCATTTAACTGAATTACAGCAATTTTCCAGTAAGTTCATTGCTTGTCAAAGTGAGAAACAAACAGTGAATCTGACTGACCTCAGACAGACCTGGCATAAGCAAATGAAGTGCAAATTTCTACTGCTTCCAGCTCTGTCAGGATACCCCTGTTCTGTCCATCAACATCACCTAGTATTCCTGCCCACTCTCCCCATCTGCTGACGTAGCTAAGTCCTGAAAAGATGAAGCTGCTATTGCCCATGAATTTTTAATGTTGCAAGGAAAAGGCTGCAGGAAGAAGAATATTTGGTGGCATTTACTCCCTGTGATCAAAGCCATTTTGTGTCTCTCGTGTGATATTATTAGAACGCAATACAAAGTGAAAGCAGTATTCAGACTAAGGTTCCTATTCAAGAAACACATTCTTCAGAGGAGAATGCAAGAACCAGTGCCAGCAGGAAGCCCATAGTTTTACAGCACCTCTCTGCCCACGTGTATCTGCAGGGAATCACATAACAGAAAGAGCCTAGTGGGTCCTTAAAGCCAGTTCTCTCGTTATCACAAGCACGATGCTCTAAAACTCCTCCATTCACCTCCACGTGCTTCCCAACACCCAGAAAAATTGTATGGCCAGCAGTAAGAAACCCAAATCTAAAGAAGTAACATGCCACAGAAAGAGCTATATTTTAGGTCTCTGCTTTCGGTGGTATTTATTAAATAATTCTCCCAGGGAATGACTGGAAGAAGACTCCATTCCAAAAGCAAAAGGCAGCTGCTAGCAGGGCTAGGACTAGGGTGAAGTTAGTTCTAAGGTTCTCGTGCTCCCAAACCCAGCATTATTTCTGTGCTGTGTGCACGCTTGGGACATACCAAGCAACCACCTGAAAGACTAATGCCACAAAGAGTGCTTAAAAGCTCCTTCTGTCCTGTCACTAGCTAGGCCAATCCTCCAGTGCCAAGAGGCAAATGAAGACCTTACAGGAAGATCTGTTGAGCATCCAGTAAGGAGAAAGGGAATTCTTAGCTTGTAGAAAGGAGGATGTTGGGGTTGAAACAGATTTAGCAGTCTTGACGAATGCCAGGTATTTTCCACTCCTCCCCTCTACTAAAGGGCGCCATGGAATAGTTTGTTTGAAAAGCTTCACCCACTGACTTCAAACAAACTCTCTGCATGTCCTTGACAAACACGGACACAAAAAAATATTCTATTAGCAAATATCTTTGGCAACCTAATGCTCTGTAAATACAAATTGTCACGTCTTATTGCTATCCTTCAATCAACAAGGAAACTTAGACACCAAGAGGCCTAACTTACCAAGCTCCTAGTCACAAACGCATTCCATGCAGATCACCTCCACCGTTACTTGAGAACTTCTGAAACAAACTTGCCTGTTGTTGGTTAGTGTTTGAGTGCTTTATGAAAAGCAGAGGCTTTGTTCACATTATAACTATGATGGCACTGGGAATACATTGCTCATACTAGCTGAAATGTTTGGCCTCTGCTCCATGGATGAAAGACTGAGACACTCGTGAGCAAGGGATGGATATCTGTGCAAAAATATTTGCCCACTGTGTCACTCCACTGATGCTACAGGATGCATGGCTCCTCACTGTAAGCCATCATGTAAACACATTTGCACTGCTATCACAAAAGCAAGGGAACCGCAACTGGAGTTGAAGTGAAATGTAAGCATTTGGGTGAAAGTAATGTCTAAATGAATGCTGACAGCAGTCATGCAGGTGTTTACAGAGGTCACAAAAAGCCTCCACATAGCTCCTGCTTGCTAATATGTCCTTCCAAGATGGACTCTGATAAGGGCTCCATACTGGACAGCTCTTTCTATGCCACTGTACAAATGAAAAGTGGCTTACTCTTGCTGGCACAGAGAATTGCCCAAAGGATTTAGGTTTCACTCAGGGTGAACTCTCCCCACTCCACTTACACAGCACTACAAAGCTGTGGGTCATGTACTGGGCACTGCGAGTACATAAAGGAAGAAACTCTGGGGACAGAGGGGCACTGTGCAGATTGTTGTGGAAAGGGGCATAAGACACCATCATACCCTGTGTGTGTATGCATGTACGTGTGAGTGAGCAAGGTAAGACTGGCAAATATGCTATTCCAACCTGAATAGAAAACCACATAAGTTTTAACCTTTATGTTCTGTCTGCCAGGCAATAGTGCTCACAAGAAAGCAAAATAAATCAGCACAGACAGAAAGGACAGAAGAAAACTCTTTCAACTGGAGAACAAGTCTTCCTTATAACTTCCAGTATGACTCTCAAGCTCTCAAAAGATCTCGTCACCCCCAAGAGCCAATCTTAAAAAACATGCTATTTGAGCACCTTGGCCAGGAAAGTGACAATGTCTTGATGACTGGGGAACATGCAGTTAGTTTTTAGTTTACCACAGGTATTCAGCCCCCAACACAAAGATTAAGGATGTCCCTTAGCGTCCCACCCATAAGCTTTCACAAAGTGAAGTCAGGTCCCTTTTTTCTGGTTCCTGTAATATCTTTCCATAAAGCTGCCATGTGTTTGAATAGCTGTATGGGAGATGGATGGAGTTGAATATACAGAGAGACATATTTCGTGATTGGAATATGATTACGGAGCTAATGAAGCTCTAATGGCAAGCCCAAAAACAGAGTGCAAGCTGCTCAACTTTGTCTCATTCCCTGAATCCAGCAGTTAAGGACAACTTTCCCCAGCAGGTTATAGCTCATATTTCCCAACTATGTTGCCAGTGCAGAAGAGAATGCCAAATTCCAGCATCCCCCAGAAAGATGCAAAGCTGTTTTGATGACTCATCTGGCAACCACAGCAATTAAGTCACATTAATAGCAAGTCAGAATAGAAAACTTTGGAAAGTTATGGTAAAGGGAAATAAAGTTTAAGACTAGGAAGTGTTTCAGAGACAAAATAAAAATGAAGTATTATTCAGAGAATCTGCAAAAGCAGATTCTCTCCTTTTGTATTAGGTCAACCAGAGAAATGATTAATGCTTTCTGATTTTTTAATAAGTCTTGGAATATAAGCAATGAGAAATAAAAAAGAAAAACAATTTAAAATAATCTTCTTATTCCCTCACCAGACCTCCTGAACAGGAAATAGAGGAAGCCCTTTGTAAGGCTTACATTCTTCAGAAGAAAGGAAAACTCCAACCAAGGACTGCTTTTAGGATTTTAACTTGGTATGGATGTTCTTTTGAACAAAATTACTCTTACTTGCCCTGTCCATAGCGGGATTTAGGAAGTGCAAAGAACATGCATTTAACTAGCAAACGTATTAACAGCTTAGCACAAATAAGGCACTATGTTTCCATGATGTATTAAAAATCAGTTAAACCTTGGGCTACTTCCTGCCATTATGCTTAACAGATGTTGAAGTCAGACTGCCTGGTTTTCATTAGGCTGTTAATACATGCCCCCAAAGACAGCTTCACCTTAAAGCTCCCGTGAGAAAGATATAAAGGTTTAGCTCTGTTGGCAAACCCAGCTGAAGTTGACATAATGCTGATACTGCTGTAACGTACTTCCTATCTCTTCATTCCCCCAGTAAACACTCTTGGCAAAAAGATTACAGGGCCACAGAACTGCTCCTGCACTTTGGCTCTCCCAGCCTCACATTTCCTCAAGCCTATGTTTAGAGGAACAAAAGGTTATAGCATGGGCCTGATCCTGGACCCAGGGAAGTGGAGACCTGCCGGTAGGCTGGCGGCAATTCAGCTGCTGCATGGCAATTTGGGCAGACAAACTGAGGCTCATCCTGAAATTGTCTTGCTTTTGGTTCATGACTTCTGACCGTAGGGTAGGAAAGAAGATGCTACCTGCCCCAGTCCCTTCCTGAGTCCAGCTGGATTTTTCTTTCCTAAATGAAAATATCTGCCAGGATTCCCCCAAACCTGCAAGCTACTTTTAGATAATCCCAAACTGCATTTTCAATATTAATTCCAAAATTTCCTGCCTCTACCAAACAATAAAACTTGAAATATACCCACTGCCCCTTCAGAATAAGGACTTGGTCCCCATATAGAGTCTTCACTTCCCTTGTGGTGTTTCTCTGTGCAATTCCCAGAAGAGAAGTGGTGCTCTTCCTACCACCCTTTTCCTTGCTCAGGCAGGACAGTCACGTGGATGTCAGCAGTCCAACGTCACAGAGTCTAAAAGAGCCTCTCAAGGCCCTGGTGACACATTTGCCTTGTGTGTTTCCTCTGCTTTACAGCTGACTCACACGAAGAGCCACCAGGACAGGAAGAATCACGATGTATGATCTGTTTAAGAGCCTCCTAATCCTTAGGCAACAACTGAGCAGGAACTGCAGTGATGGTGCAAATATTTCTGCTTCATACCGATAAAACCCAACGCAGTATTATTGCCTGATGCATCATGGGCTTCTGCATGACAGACCTCCCACCCGTAAAATGGTGGATACGTACAACGCCGGTGCAGCCGTGGGACTCCACAGCCTACCTGCCCGCCTTGGGTGAGGCCACGATCCACTGGCGGGGCTGTGGCACAGCCAGGATGAAGGAGAGAAGAGAGCAGAGCCTCTCAACCACAGCTCCCCTGAGAGGCAGCGGTACTGCCAGGTACACGACATTTGTCTGAGCTGAGCTGGTTTGAGCTGACTGGGAATGCAACGCTTCGTTTAGATCTTTCCAGACACCAAATAACACGTAATGCAAATAAGTAACGAGAACAGCAATAATAAAAGAGGTAAAACTCACGCCGTTCCCAATTTTATGGAAACTGCTTTGTCCATTTTAAAATGTTGTGCACAGCAAATTTCAGAGCATCTCACCCTTGCTAGCAAAGCCTTACTGCTTTCTCTCTATTATCTAGCATCTGGAGCTTTCCATCTCACTCCTCATTACTGCCCTGCTACTAACATCCCGTACACATGCAGGCAGATTTGAACTTCCATCAGAGAACCATAGCATCTGCTGAACATGGAGAGGGTTTTTTTAAAACAATTAATAAGTATCCGATTGTTTCTAGGAAAACTATGGACAGAACAACATCTTAAAAATAAAACAACAGCACTGGCTGAAAACTGGCAGTCACTCCTTCGGTATGACAGAATAATTAAAACAAGTACGACAATAATTAGCACTTCTATAGTTCTTTTCATCCGTGGATATCAAAGAACTTCACAGAAAGAAGTGCAACTACCTCCATTTCCAAAGCTGAGCTCAGAGAAAAACAAATCAGGATTTTTTTCCTCGTGGAAAATTCCAACAACTTCATCACTGGCTTTCATTCTAAATTAGAGTCAAGCACTGAAATATTTTTTTCAAAATTTTCCAAAATGAAGAGTGCTTTAAAAAAAAGAAAGAAAGAAAGAAAAGCAACCAAGGTTGATGGGGAAATTTTAGTGTTTTCAAATGAACCAAAACGTTTTGCCCCTCTGAATTTAGTGCACTTTGTTTTGAGTCTCTCAGCAGTACACTGCATCTGCCTCTGGGAAGGGAATGCCTCATGGGAGCTGTAGTTCAGGCTTCCCCACTGAACTTGATAACTCTATTAGTTCGGCACTGCCTGCCCCCATCCTCCCCTAAGGCTGCACCTACCTATCCTGATATTCTGCAGAAAAACACCCCAAAACTATTTCTTACTGTCTCTACTGAGTTTGCGAATGGGAAGCGCTGACTGCAGCAAGGAGGGCTGGACGATTTAGCGAAGAAGTAAAGGCAAAGCCCAACAGCCTCAGCAGATAATTTCATGCTTTAGAAGCCAGCCTGGCTCTCTTCCTACGAGTCAGGAAAGCATCCTATACTAGATTTGGCTTTTTGGATTACTTCTCTTTTGGGATGAGTTCTTTCAGGTCAAGCCTGTGACCAGGGAGATGAAGGAGAGAGTTTCTGCTGCTGGTGCTGCCTTGGGTTTATGCCCCCAACTAGCATGGTCATCAGGACCATTTGCTTGCAGATTTGTTCTTTCAAGGACCTGCCTGTCTAGAATTGGTGGGGAAAAGGAGGAAAGTCTTGATTGCTACTTACAGACATTGCGCCTCAAACCAAAGCTGCTAATTTAACTTGACAGAAGCTCGTGACAGCATACGTACAGACGGTTACTGATGGACACCCTTCTCCAGGCAGGATGCATAGTTTTAGTACTGGTAACGGCACAGGACTCCTCTCCACTACCACAACATGGAGCACAAGGAGCTTCCTCT
This sequence comes from Cygnus olor, assembly GCF_009769625.2. Lineage (NCBI taxonomy): Eukaryota > Metazoa > Chordata > Aves > Anseriformes > Anatidae > Cygnus > Cygnus olor. The sequence goes on from NC_049169.1 coordinate 96,422,916, forward strand.
CCAGGGAGGTAGGAAATGTGTACGGGGACCAGAGGGACCTTAACAAGGAGCTGCTGTTCTAGGAAAGCCCATTTAGTGCATTTCCAGAACTGGCCTGGATATTTCAAAGCCCCACTTGCCCCCACTCCTACAAACACGTTAGGGCTATTTCTTGATGATGATCCCAACAACGAGGATACTGAAGGAAGCTTTGCTGTCTAGTCACACAAGACAGAGCTGGTTAAGCTTGTGTTCTTTCCTCTGCCTGTCCCTTTAATAATTCCTGAGTAACAAAACACAGGGAGGCATAGAGGTTCATGAGGGAGAAATTAAGGGGAAGTAGTTAACGTTGCTACCAATTTAGCTAATGTTATTAAAACCAAAGATGTTTGCAGGCACAGAACATGACGCAAGAGAATAGCATCGGGTTCAGCCTGTTATTCATGATCTCACAAATAGCCTGGTTAACTCTTTACATCTGACCCAGTGAAACACAATGGACAAATGTAACCAAAAAAGGGTATGTTTGTCCACCCTTACAAACATAACTTCTACCTGTATTTTCATGTACCCTATACACTTGTTGTATGTTTGTTTACCCTTACAAACATACCTTTTACGTGTATTTTCATGAATCCTATACACTTTTTTTTCCCCCAGATGCTTCTGATACTGTCTGACTCTTAAACCTGACACAAATTACCTCATTCTCGGATAGTTATTACATTAACCATTTACGTGTATGTCAAATGTACACCACTGCTTATTATCTCAACACCCAAGTTGCACTTGTAGCACAGCTTAACTCCACTCAGTGTTACCATCCAAAAACAATTCCTGCAAACAATCGAAGCATTCTTGCACAAAACAAACCAACCGACCTAGCACATAAGGATCCTGGAGGTTCCTGGGTAAAAGCCTAGCTCCTAAAAGGCCTCTCAGGCCCATATTTTCCTTCTTGCACATTTGCACAACTGAAGAAAGAAACAGGGCTCTCCCCACCCTTACCTGTAAGCAACATACTCTATCACTTCAAATGCTGATGGCTGCAAAGGAATTGAGGAGAAAGACAAAACTCCTCTGATGACTTGGGATGGTAACAGAGACAGGTCAGGCATTTCTCAGTTGTAGGCCAAATTCTCAGACAACTGTGTAAGTAGGGGGTGAACAACATTACTAAGGCTACATACTCTGTAAAAAGGTGGTGCTTGCACGGTAATTTGAAAATCTCCTTAATTTCTAGATCTCGTAAGTGCATAATGCCAGCATCACATCGTAAATCCCTGTTAAGAAACAGAACAGATCCTGATGCACGGAGCAGTCTTTTATACTAAAAGTAATAATCTGCATTCCTATTTCAAAACATAAATAATGTACTGGGACAGTGTCACCTTGTGGTTGTTTGCTGACATAGCGGCCAACCGAGAGGGGATGCTCTGTACCTACCCCTCCTAGCCCCTAAAAGCCTTCACTCAGAAATGCCAGCTTTGAATATCTCCTCTGCAGGAAAACAGCACCTCTGCCATCTGCCCAGTGTGCACCCTCCACCCAGGTGTTAGCAGCTTTTGCACTATCGTCTCCTAAACCCCTCAGAGATATGCAGGCATTAAACAGCTGAGCCAGCTCCCCAGCTTACAGCGGCTACCAAAATTTGGGAGGCAGAGCCGTGAGAGGAAGGAAGCTGCTAAGTTCAGAAATAGGAGCTGGAAGGAATAAAATTCCACTTGTCCCTTTGCGAATCTGCTGCCTTGCAAGGTGCACTGCAAAAACTGGCACATCTTCTTACTCCTAGCACTCCAGCCCTACAGAGAAGGCGGATTTTGAAAACTCTGTTGAGTAGAAGGAAGAAAAAATAGGGCCCTAATTCAAAGTTAGTGCTAAGCAAGGAAATTCAGACACCAAACTGTGCTCTTAATGGAGAACTAATGGATGTTAATTAACCACCAATTGACAAAGAACATATTTACTGTAGTTTAACAGCTCTGCAAATAGACACAAACTCATTTACACATGTTTAAACCTTAATAAATACATTTGCAGTCATTGGCCGCTTAAGTTGATGTTCAGACTGTCCCCTATAGTAAATCTAAAGGGATACATTTGGTTGCAAAAGTTATTGCACATTAATTAAACATTAGCTCATTGCAGAAAACCAAATAAGTTGATGGTAAATGGCCTCTTTCATCAATACTGGTTTATTACACGGCTATTAAAGAGCTGCACGCAAAAAAACGAAGAAAAAGCACCACTCCAAACAGCTTTCTCTCTGCACTGTCATCCCCACCTTTGCAAAGTAAGCATGTGCACGGGGCCTTCTGATAAGGGAGAGCTCCCCGGGCATCGCGCCTGGGTGAGGAGGGCCAGGATAATGTGGATTTACTGCAGGCAATGCTCCAAGCAGCGGGTTTCTGAGGGCGATTTGATTGTGGTGGGCATGCACCAGCATTTATAAAAGTGGTTCTCAGCAGAAGGCATGGGACGGAAGAGTGTGTGGTGACACTTAAAAGCAGAGGTGGTGGGATGAATTCTTAGAGTTTTCACTCTATAAACTTGTTTCTGGCAGCCCTGTAAGCAGTTTATACTTGATTCCTTTCCTGGTTTTCTCAGTTTGGTCAACATCTGCTGCTACTGCATTCGCTATCATCCATTCAAAACACTGCAGCTCTCAGCACAATCCCACATCCCTCCTTCTCCTCCCATCCCATTCCTCAGTACTTTCCTTAAGGTTGCTTTTCAACTGCATCCGCGTATTTTGCCCTGAAAGCACTCCAGTTGCTTCCCAAAGGTCTCTCGTAAGAGTTAAGCCATTAGTGTACGTCAAACGCTCTAAGATCCCCTCAAAGCAAATGCTGGCCATAGACAAAGGATGAACACTGTCACACCCCCTATAGAAATGCACAGCATAAAGTTAAATTGCATTTTTCTGAGGTTGCTTCATTCTCCAATGCTGTTGCAGAAGCCTCCAGCGGAGGGAGCTTAAAATAACTAAAAAACCTTTACTTTCAATAGACAGACTGACTTAATTAAGTCGCCGTTTTGTACTTTATAAAATAACAATAATAATAAAAAAATCTCAGGAAGAGGAAAAAAGGAAGTAATCAGCATTCATCAAACAGGAAATGTCCAGATCAAACGGTGAAGAAGTGCTTTCAGACTTTGAGAGAATACAAATAGTGAGAAATAGAAAACACAAATTAAATTAAGAATCATAAAATTTTCTCTGTTCACACAGCTCAGGCAACACTGTCTGGGGCCAATTTATTACCAGGCTCGACAACAAATAAGCTCACGAGTCTCACGCTGAAATAACCTTTACTCATTTCACAATAAAACTACCATAGGGGTCTGGTAAGCAAAGATAAATTACAGCTGCCTGTCAGAAATAATGATGATAATCCTTTCCACTCCCACAACATCTGGGGATTACAACAACCTTTGCAGACAATACAGAAACCTCAAATACTCCACGTAAGGAAGTGGAAGTACATAATCAACAGGTTCACAGCTAGAGAAACTGAGGCACAAGCGGAGGAAGTGAATTGGTCCAGCGTCACAGCACAACTTTGATCCCTGTTCTCACCTTGGCCTGCATCTCGTTAGAGTGGAAAGGACTCCACTGGTTTTGGAGGGTTTCTCTTGGTTTACGTATCGCTGTCAGCATCTCAGCAGATGGATTGCGGCAGCTCTCGGGCTCTGTGGTTACAGGCCAGGTCCTCTTCTGCCAGGTGCTACACAAAACCAACTGAAGGAGCTGAACAAAAAAGGATTTCCCTGACCCAGAGTTTGTAATGGAGATGAGGCTGCATCCCTTTGCATTTGACATAGCAATTGCACCCGGAGAGCATGGCTGTGCTACCGTCTGGCAAAAGACCTGCAGATTTGAGGACCTTGATGGCTGGGGTGAACTTTCTCTGATGGGGAGGGTATACGCTATGTTCTAGTGATTCAGCCCAGGTGAGAGCGCTCAGGCTGAGCTACCTCCTCCAAGTTCAGCAGTTTCCCCTTCAGCTTAAGGGGGGGAGACCCATAGTTGTGGGAACTGAAGAAGGCACGAAACGCAGTAAAAGCCTATTTTTAAGCCATTGCACACACGTGAGCAGGGCTTTGCCCCGGTAGAGCCTTAGCACAATGAAATCCTGGCTAATCCACACTCAATTCCTTCCAGGCAGGCACAGGCTTGGCTGTGAACCTATTACACAACCAGCATGCCCAACCCAAACCTTCCCTCGCTGTGGCCCTATCTCACGTGCAGCTTTCCTGCTGAGGCTGTAACGCTAACAACAAGAGGGAAGCAGAACAAGAGCAGTGCATCCAGGAAAGTGACGCCTATGGATCTGGTGCACTTTGAAGGCACCAAGCTGTTTTGCCTTCAAGAGGCACAACTCACACGGTACCTGTCAGCCAAAGGCATCCAAGTCTGCTGTGCCAAGATGCCTTTTTCTTCCCAGCTACAGGCAGCTGCAAAGTCCCCTTCTTTCCCCAGATGTTCTTGCATGCTCCACTGCGAATTCAACCTGTCTGTCAAAACTGTCCACACCTCCTCCTGGGGAAGCAGTAGCTGGGGGCAAGTTGTGGGGGTTCCTTCATAGAATCTGCAGCTTCATTAAAGGAATTGGCATCTGTATTCAATTTTGTAAACTCAGTGCCAAAATTACTGACGGCGTAACTACTGCTGTGGAGCAAAAGCAGTTTCTGGCCCTTGCTCCGAGCTTTTGAACGTGGCCTCTGACAAGATCTGTGCAATGAAATGACATTATGGCTTTGCCATACATTACATACAAATTAGAAGAGGCTGGCAGCCATGCAGTTGGCATAGCATAGCAGCAATCATCCTTACAAGATGCAGAAGGCAAGGGCTATTCCGTCCTCAACCAGAGGCAGGGGTGGGAAGGAGGAGGACAACACTACAGCAGTACCACTGTTTGCCTCCTTTCCTCTCCTGGTGATCTACAGGGGAAAAAATCTCTTCCCACTGCCCAGCCCCTGGTGCTCCCTCCTCATTTTTCAGCTGTGACAGAAGCTGTGATCTTTTCCTGTGCCAATGCAAAATTCCCTTCGAGTGTCTGCAGTTCTCTGTCTCTCCTCCTCCCCAGGCATCCTCTCGCAGCGCTGGTAGCTGCAGGATACGCGCGACAAAATGGCTGTCTGCAGGTGCTGAGCAGTGATAGACGCAGGCAGCTGGCTGGCCAGCCAGGACCTCACCTGCTTTGCTGTTGATGAACTACTCCTGGACATTAATTGCTTTTAATGTTTTCCCCCATTTAGGCATCCATCTCCTCCTCTTGAACCTTCCAGATTTTCTTTGAACTGTTTGGTCGACAACACCTACCCCAAAGCTGCCCAAGACCACAGAGCACACACAACTTTCACACCCCACAGCTTTCCTCACACCTTTGCTTCACCATGCAGCCAACCTGAACCGGCCCACAGATGCCAGACCCTACCACAAGGCAGGACTAAAGCTTGCTGTTTGCAGACAGCCCAAGGGCCTTTCAAACTCCCTTCAAGACACCCCTGAGGAGTCTCAAGGCAGACAGAAGGTGGGAGGCAATAGCAAGCAGTCTAAAAAGAACTCTTTTAGGATATTGATCACAATCATTGCCCTGTATCTTGGATAAATGTGGCTAATCTGTTGAATATGATTTAACCACTCTTTTTTTTTTCTTCTTCTACAGATTGCAGTCTTGTTGCCTATCCTAGAAAGCAGTGTCTTATTCAGTCTAAACCACTTCTGGTCTACAAAGGACCTGCTGATCAAGTCCAGCCCCTTGCAACTGCAAACAATTTCGTCATAGACATTTTCAAAGCCTCTGATGAGCAGACAACCAGAGGACTCGGAGGAGAAAGAGGAAACAAATCCTGCTCCTTCCTCACATCGCTGCAGTAGGGGCACTTGTGGCATTTTGGTGGAACAGCCAACAGAACAGGCAGTGATGCGGTTCATCAGAAGCACCTTGTGCAGCCAACACCACAACTCGTCCCTGTGTCCCAGCCTGCTACCCTCAACCCGTTTCCAACCCAAGGGACGTTTCTGTACAATACCAATAAAAGCAAATGGCTGTAACCACCCAACGAAAAGAAACAATCAAGTTCCTCAGATAATCTCCTTCACTTTGAATAGTGTTTGTGAAGGGAAAATGGTCCCTAAAAGGGAGTCACAATCGAAGTAGGCTTAAGTGAAGAGATACTCTGCAGTAGTCACGCTGATAGAAGCAGAGAGAGGAGATAGCCCTTCACTAATTTACAGCAGTGGCTGTTTCCCAAATGAGACATAAAATGGCTGTACTTCTGAAGTCTATAAAAAGAAGCATCAGAGTATGTATTTTACCTTGCAACATTCACATGGCTAGAGAAGGGAACATCAAGAAGGCATGTCAAGAAACGGCTGTCAGAGTTAAAGCCCAGTTAAAAATCTGTTAAGTAGCATTTAAGGGATAGATAATTTTACAAGGGTTAGAAGTTTGTCCAGTTATCAAGTACAAATTTGGAATCAAGCCTACAACATTTTAGGCAAAAGTGACACCCCTGCTGGAGTCAGGAAGGCCCTTATTCTACTCATGGGGTTTATATTAGATGTGGGAGAGGGAAAAGGGGCACTTTGACCCTTTTAGGCAGATTTTTAGATGGGACAATGGCAGATGTGAAGTTCTGGAGTCATACAAAATTCAGAGACTGTTACATTGAGATGTGACAGATGGTATGGAAGCATGGAATATTCAAAGACCAGTGCATTAACTTTATAAATATTACATGCATCCTTATGGATTTTTTAGTGATTATATTTGTGACTCTATAGGTAAACCAGAGAAAGTTTTCTGAACATGGCAAAAGACCCCAGGCAAGGACTTAAACCAAACTTTCCAGTGCTGGGAAGAGAAGGCTAAAGTCATTAAACGATGTGAGCTCATGGGCCAACAAAAGCACATCTGACTTGAACTAGCTGCTCCAGTCTCTTCAAGGACACGAGCTCTATGTGCATGGTAGAACATGAGAGCATTCCCCAAGAACCAATTGTATGCCCAAGCCGTGACAAGATACTAACATAGCATTTTTATTTTTCATGGGAAGGACAGCCAGGCAAGTAGGCAGTGAGAGTCATTGTGTGCTTTGGACAAGCAAAGGGCCACAGAATGCACATGCCCTGAAATTTAAGTAAGATTAAGGTTTGTTCTTTAATCCTTGACAACCACCTATTGAGCTTTGCAGATTATTATTTTAGTTTGGGAGCCAGTGATGATGAGGAAGATAGTATGTTATAGCTGCACAGCATCACCTTTCAGGAGATTTAGGCAGCAGTCAAGGTCTTGCTGGGAGTAAGGTGTCATTCCCACTGGCAGCACATGGACTAGCTGTGGGGTCTCCCCTTCCGATAACCAGCTGTGGATGAATATGTGGCTCTAGCAGGAGTGGATGCGTGGTATGGGAAATACTCTGCACAACTTGCACCTAGGCACAGCCTCCCTGCGTGCCGCATGCTGTGCTGGCAGCTGAGTCATCATTTACAAGTGTTATCATTTCCACAGGCTGATGTTTTCCAACTGACCTCCCCCTGACTTCTACTGCTGCACCAGACACCCATGCAAAGAGAAGCTCCGTCAGCCTCTCAGAACCTGCCGTCCTTATTGCCCATTCCACATTATTAATTACATACCCACATCAGCTACAGAGATGTAATTGCAGCCAAGTTCCTCCTCCGATCCAAAGATTCCCCCGAAGTTCATTAACATTTGTACTGTAACTGCTGTTGAGCTTGCCACATTTCCAGTCAAGACTTCATACCAAATGAGGTTACCAAATAATGACTTAATTGCGAACACGGGGTAATTTATATATTGAAATTAAAGATTAAACCTTAATCTTAATTAAATCTCACAAAAGTTCAGTAAAGCTGCCCAAATTACAAAAAAATAAAAAAGATGTATTGATTATTTGAGAAATGGAAATCACATTTAATAAATACAGTAGTGAGCCATTAAGGGAATGGGGAGATCAGAAAAAGCACTAACTGGTGATTAAAAGAAGATAAATATTTATTAAATGTTGCTGTGATTTATTAAGCTGTGTTGGGCTAAACAAATGTAATTTGATATCTGAATCATATCTCATTCTGATACAGCCTTCATTAAATCTGAAGTCTTGGCTTAAAATGGATATCATATGTTCCCTTCAGTTCTTAATCTCTTTGAAACATCAGTTTGATGCTGTGGAAGACGTTGAAAGTCACAGAGACTGAAGTCTCCTGCGTACCAATGAAGTTGTTTTGCACTACAGGTGAGTAGTCAACTTCCCACTCCTCAGTGCTTTCTAATCCAGGACCTGTTGCAACCTTGCATTGTCCCTTGATGACAGGGCAACGTTCAGATTTTAAAACCATTCGGTCAAAAGACCAGGCAGGAACAGCGCAGCTTCAAATTTCAAGCAGTCCCCAGCTTTCCCTTGGAGTACTCCAACAAGCAGAGTGCAGGTCTGAGGCAGAATAATATGCTCTGCTGACTTTAAAGCAGAAGAGACGACTGTCATGTTAATGCAGCTGCTGACCAGCACAACATCAGCTGAGGTCGACCATGCGAAAACATTTGCCCCCTGGTCGATACCCAGTAATTAGTCTAGCACCAAATATCTCAGTTGATGCAACTTTCTGGCTGAGATGTGAATCAGGCGGGAGCTGAGAAATTCATTCTTCTGAGATTCACAGAGCAACCTTATCTCAGGCCCCTTGCAGAGGGAGGTGAGGGTCTGTTATAGCATGACGCTCCACGCGCATGAGGTATTTGAATATGGAGCTTTTCTCGGGGTTAGACAGCAAGTTATCTCCCTGTCTTAAATGCATTCTCACGCTCTCTTCTCAGCCTCTGTTTGGAAGAGGAGCTTCTTGTTGAAAATTACCAGCATAAATAAATTTCTGCTCATAATTACATTTGCACAGAGTTAAAATGAAGTTACAGTGCCCTTTCCCAATGCTACAAGAAAGCGTTACAGACTGCTGTTGAGAATCTTTGGCTATGAGGTTGTAATCATGGAAAAAGATTGCCTGGATAAGTATTATTTGACTTCTGCATGTTCATCTGAATCTGCATGTTGCGAGAACAATTACTTCCCTGCCATCTCCCTGTTTGCACCTTCCTCCCAAACCCACTCTCCCCAAAAAAGAGAGAAAGAGAGGAAGAAAGGATGTCAACGCTCCACAAATGGGAGAGGGGAAGAGACAATCATATGCTATTTCTTTTGTCTTTGCAGGAAATAAGGATCAAAATCAGATTGAGCTAGATTATGGGATCAAATGTATTGAAACACAAGTTCTACCTCTCTCATCTCTAGTATCTTCTCTGCAGTCATGTGAGCACAGAGGAGTGCAGCAGTGGGACAGGAGAGAGTAGCGTGTGCCAAAGCCACTTCAGATCTCAGAGTACTTGATGTTTTGAAGGTAAAAACCAATCATCTTTTTTGGAAGCATTCTTACTCTTTACAGGCACCCTCGTGAAAGCCAGGGTCCAGCCTCAAGGGCCAAGGAGATTCATTAAGCCAAATCAAACATCTCATTTTATTAAAGAGCAGCTGTGAGAGATGCCTTTGCATTGTATGCAGCTTTCCTGTAGGAATTTCATGATAGCAAACTCCTGGCACTTTCTCTCCCTTATGCAAGCAGGAGTTGACCTAGCACAAAGTCATTAATTTCAATGTGCTTAGCCAGAGGAAAAGGAAAAAAAAAAAAAAAGACCTGACTTTAAAATCCTGTCTACCAGCACAGCCAGATTCTTCTTCTGGAACTCATTTTTGGGTTGAAAACATGAGCAAAAAGTTCAAGGGCCCAAAGCAATTGTCTTGGAAAGTTTTAAGCTACCGAAGATAGCAGGTGTAGGGCCATAACCACAATAAACACAGCAAATGAATAAGAGTCTCCTGGCAAGAATAAACCAGAATTGCAGAGGCTGATGTTGCCAGTGAAAAGAACATGAAGGTAACCAAGTGAAGAAACAGCATGAGGAGGATTATCCTTATTTGGAAGCAATCCATTCCAGCAATAAATTAAGCCAAGGATCTCTGCATCAGAAAACTGCAGGGCAACCTATTAAGCTAAAGGACAATCTGCTTTTTCTGTCACCTTTGAGCCCTGACTGAATGGCGATGGAAACAAACATTCCAGCAATGAAAACGTATGTTATTTCTATAGTAGTAATGGTTGGCTGGAAGTTATAGAGACAGTGAAATCATTTCCCTGAACACTGCTAGTGCAAGGGCCTGATCTTCAACAACAACAATATCAGTGGCATTGCAACACTACTGTGTTGGGATGGGATCTGTGAAATAGTCACTCAGTCCAGTGAAGCAACTCTCGTTATGATATTAGAAGACACAATGATCAAGGACAAAAAATTTTAAAACTCTATACGTGCTTAGCTCAAAGGTATCTCTGGATCTGCCAGCTATACCACATACTGGAGTGTTTACAGGCCACATTTACTGCAGGAAAGTAGCATCCATGACTAAGGGATTTTTGAGCAGCAAACAGAGGCCATGTTTCACAGAGGTTTAAATTGCAAAGAAGAGGTCTCTAAAATGAATGCACTGCACAGAAATGGGAGAATATAGTTGAATGACAAGCTCCAGCAAATCTTAAATGTATACTTGGCACATGCATAATATGACAAAAAAAGAGGTATGTAGGTTTTGGGTGGCTGTATCCCTCTACACTTTCAGGTATCTGCTCTATCAACAACAGGACTTATGTAATGCCTGGTATTCCCTCTTGAGTAAAAGCCTTGCAGTGTATTTTCATCTCCACCTCCACCACCAGCTGCTCTTCTAGTTGAAAGGCCCCAAGAGCTGCCCTGATGACTCTCAGAGCTGACGTGTCACTCCCACTGGTCTCCCAGTCCTGGGCCTTCCCAAAGAATGATGAGGCACCCAGCGATCCCAAGCTGCACGCTCCTTTTGGCAACGACAGCTAACAACCTGTACCTGACAAGATACTCAAGCATGTCCAACTTCCTCTAGTTCCCACTGTGATACTCACGCTGGTGCAAAACTCTTCTTTAAAAGCTCAGACGAGACTGACAAACACATATGGGCTGTGAAAAGGGCAGAGCATCAGAAAAGGTTCCTCGCTTTTAAACAACGATGACAAAAAGTAATTCCTCATTGCAACATCACCTCCAAAGTGAGCTCTCAATCACACTGTACTAAGACATCTTTTCCCAGCTCGCTTTTCTAAGTCCAGCTGACTCCAGAAAGGAGCCCCAGAGGTGCTGCTGGCTGCTCCTCCTCCTGTCAGGAAGGGGAAGCCAGACCCAAGCCGTGCTCTGCTGGCAAGGCCAAAGCACTTTGCTACTCTGTCCTGTGATGTCCACAGAAACTACTGTGAAGGGGAAGTGTTGGTGTTTGGCAAGTCAGACGTGATGCCTGGCTATGCTATCAGGCTTCTCGTAGAATATTTCTACCCATGATAAAACCCTATTGCTGTCGGTATCAGGCACTCGGTCTTTATCTGTCTACCTATGACAGTCCTCGTTATTCAGGCAGGTCTTGGGACACCTTCAAGGGGAGATCTTCTCACCCAATGTCAAATATACCAACTATCCTGACTTTTCTGATTCTGTTCTTTTCTTCAGCCCCTCCTGAGCTTGCAAAGCAGAGGGCGACCCCCCTTCCTCTCCAACAAACCCCGGGGCAAGAGCTAAAGGGACCCTAAGCTGCCACAGGACCACCCCACTAGAACCAGTCTAGGTTTTGCAGAGCAAAGACAAGTACCTGAGCTTTCCATACTGGTTTTGATAATGACATGGGAAATGAAAATATTCAAATATATACGATAAAAGAGGAAATAGGCCTCTGAGGAGACTGTGGCTATGGGGACACATGCTGGGGCAGGGACAGCCCCAAGGGACTGGGGCTGTGGAGGACCAATGCCAGAGCAGAGGAAATGCATGAGGAGAAACAGGAGGAGAACAGGGGGGAAAAAAGAGAAAGAAACCAAGAGTGGCAGCAAGAAACCATCATGTACTGACCCAGCCTCCTGTGCTGCTTCATCCAAAGGGCCAGCAGGGACTGGGTGTATGTAACCTATGGCCAAAACAAGGTGTGTTGTTGGAAGGGGACTAGGACTTCCCCCCATATTTGTTTCATTGTTTTCCTTCTGTGTTTCTCAGACTTTTAGTTACTGACTCATATACTACGTTAACTGACAATAAATTAAAGTTGAATTCCCCAACTGAAAACTATTTTGCCCATGACAATAAAGGAAAGTGTTTTCCTCGAGTGCAGCAAAAGAGCCCAAGCAAACTCCAAAGCAATATTACGGGAGCATGATCCCTGGTGGCACAGCGGCCTCCTCGCTCAAGCTTAGCTCCAGCCAGAGGCTTCATTCCAAGCGTTGATTGCTTACAAAGATTTGAAAAGCAGTTATGGTGCTGCTTTCAGTAAACAGAGAGAAACTGCTACTGGTTGGTATCCACCTCATGTAGGTTCTTCAATCTCTTTTGTCTCACAATTTCTCTTGGGAGCCCATCTAATGTGAATAGCTTGGAAATACAAGGTATGCTCTGTGAAACTCTTTAGCTAAGAATTATAGAGTGGTATCTGCCATTTTTGCCATGTTTGACCCAGGCACGTATGGTAAATCTCCCACTGTGTTTCTACTAAGTCCTGATCTGTTTCATAAAACACTAAGCCCCATAACAGTTATGATACAACTTTCAAGATCGCATCATGGCACCAAACCAGCTCCCTGCAGATACACAAATGTATACCACTGTCATACCTTTTAATATCAGAATCAGAACCCTGAAAGTGAACTGATACATTTAAAACCTGAAACTATTACTGCCCTTCTGTGGAGAACTTCTGTATGGAATATATGGGTGGCAAAACACAGTCGAGGAGGCAGCAAGTGAGGTGTAATGCAGAAATCATGCAGTCTGCCCATTAAGATGCTTCTATTACATATGCTGGAGTTATTCAGGTACAAGTCACATGGGTTACAGAGGCCAGAGGCATCTGATCCTCTATCCTTCATTCTAGAAAAGCCCATTCATCCTGCTACAACAATCTAAAATAGCCTGGGTAAGTGCAAGTACTCTTAAAAAAAAAAGAATTGGCAGATTACTAAATAAGATTGCTCATCCCCTTCTTTCTGACAATTTCTAGAAAGTTATCAGCACAGGAAGGGCTATAATGTTTGTCGAAATAGAGGATGTTTGGCAATGGTGCTTGCAAAATTGTAAATGCACTAGATTGGAACTCTACTGTTCACAGTTTAGGATGAAAACAAGAAAATCCCTAGAGAAATCAGAGAGGGATTCTGAGAGAACCTTAAAATAATAACCATTCTACTAAAGAACAAATTTTAGGAGGAGCGGTAGAGGGAACTGGGGTTATTTATCCTAGAGAAAAGGAGGCTCAGGGGACACCTTACCACTCTCTACACCTCAAAGGAGGTCGTAGTGAGGTGGGGGTCAGTCTCTTGTCCCAAGCAACAAACAATAGGACAAGAGGAAATGGCCTCAAGTTGTGCCAGGGGAGGTTTAGCTTAGATATTAGAAGAAATTTCTTCAGAAAGGGTTGTGAAGCATTGGAACAGGCTGCCCAGGAAAGTGGTTGAGTCACCATCCCTGGAAGTGTTTAAAAGGCATGTAGACGTGGTGCTAAGGGACATGATTTAGCAGTAGACTTCACAGTGATGGGTTAATATTTGGACTTGATGATCTTAGAGGTCTTTTCCAACCTGAATCATTCCATGATTCTTTGATTCAGTGTCCATCATGTTCTTCCTTCCACATCTGCCAGCATACCTTCTTTAAAACTCTCAGCATGCCAATTCCTGCTCTAGGTAAGCTTAGACTTCATTGTTACACTCATTTTAAAAGGGGCTGAATAGGCAGAGATAGATGAAATAATTCATAATGACTATGGGAGTAGTAGAGTCCCAAATCCCTTGCATGCTGACTGCTAAACCCTACCAAGAATCGCTGGGTACAAACGTCTTCCTTGGAGTAGCCTACCGAAGAACCCTGTCAAAAAGGGGGACTTTTGGATTAGGTTGGAATTAAGGTTAGTAATGTCTTCAGAGGTATAATAAGAAAGAGAGGTGCAGTGAAGAGATAATAGAAACCTTTCTGTACCAACATCACTCATAGCTGGAAAAGACGACAACAGCTATAGCATTTAAAGATCAGAAACGCAGAGAAAGGGAAGCTATTAAAAGTCAAGTCCTCACTTTGAAGTGGGGTTGGGGAGGGGGGATAGAGAATGTTGGACAGGGGGAGGAACAGATTTTGGGAGTACAGCAGCTATATTTGGGAGTGAGATGTTTAATATAATTAACACACGCCTAAGAATCTGGGCTGTGCTTTCAAGGAAAGTGCCTCTCACCACATGCTACACGGGCAGCTGTAGGTCTCCTAGATACTGCTGAAACTGATCCCCGAGGGATCAAATTCAACCCCTGCGGATGCCTATTGGGACCTACCAACAAATATACTTTTCAGAGAAGAGCCGCATTATAAATAATGCATTGTCTTTACACACTTCGCTAATTATTATTTCCTGATAGTTCCATTAATGTCTCCTTTACACACATTGCCAAAAACCTCTGGCACACGCTATTGGCATTGCTGATGCACTTTGTGTATGATTGCCCTCGGTGGTCTTGCCTTTCTCCTCCTCTTTTCATAAGAGCATGACCTGCATGATTTGGTTCCAGATTTTGATCCCATTTAAAATTTGTGGGCGTTCTGGCTAGCTCATTCTTAAAGACTACCCCTCGCCACTTCATTTATATCCACAGTTTCCTGCATTTCATTTCTTACCTTGATTCAGAGACAGACAAAATACCTTACAGATACTTGATAGCAGCCTGACAACAGACTTTCAAGCTTTCACTATTTAGAATACACAGAATTTGGGATACGAACTGTATTTCACCTCTAGGCATTACCCTAACACTATAAATAATATACAAAGCATTCTAAGGATTTCAATATCCTTACTTTTCCCTTTAGACTCTTAAAACTATCATCTGAGTTTTTAATAATCTACTTACTTGAAGTCTTGTATCATGTCACTCTTCAAGCTATTCTCCTGGGAGGACAACAGACTTGGTCTACTCAAGTCACTCATAATGACTGAGCCACAATAAGCAACACCGGCTGGAAAAATCTCTCTTACAAAACGTTGTAAGAATGCCAGTTTGTGGAAATCAAAATGTTCTGCAGGTATGTGTCAACCTCATTAAAGCTTTGGACTGTATCATTCTCAATTTCCTCTGAAATTTTCCCAGAAATTAATTTTCCATCAGCAGTTTGTTCTTGCATTTCCATTCTGATTTGTGGCTCATTTTTATATTATATTTAAAAAATAGTGATGCTTGTCTTTTTTTCCTAGAGAAGAGAAAATATTCCAACCAGATGCAATATTCAGTTTCAGAACTAAAATCCGCAGTGCCTAAAATGGGAGCCAGTACTCCTTATTGTGCATTCAAGAAATTAGCTGCTACAAACAACATTTGCTTGAACCTGATAACCTGTTTCTCCAGTCCGTGCAACACTGCTATGTGTGTTCAATTTCAGTTTGGATAATTCAGAGTAATCCTATTATAGAGAGGCACCAGGCGCAAAGTTCTGTTCCAGATGACACGTCAAAGTTCAGCAGCTCTCAGAATCAGGATTTCTAACTTTGGTCCAATTCTGAATTAGTACAGATTTCAGTTCTTTCCCAAAGTATCAAAACCACAACTGAGTTTCTCCTGGCCGCACTATTTCAGAGGCTGAGAAACAGTTAACATGCTTATGACTTTGAGAGCTGAAATCCGTCTCACTAAAGGCTCTATCAGAATTGGTATTTTGATAGAGCCAACACAAATCTACACAGAATACTTGTCTGGGACATTACTTCATTTTTCCACACAGAAAGACAATTTATGGTATTTCATTGATTTTTCCCAATCCATGTTGATTCAAAATTGTCATTTACTCTGTTGTACATTTATTCCCCCCCCCCCCAATTTTGCCCTTTTTTTTTTTTATGAGATACTTTTTGCCCTGGGAATAGATCTTAGCAGTCTCAGTAAAAAGAAGAGAGCTTTCGTCTACTGTGATTTACTATGGAAATAACAAGAACACCAGAACAAACAGGCTGAGCAAATTCAGACACACTGGGTAAAGTTGCTTATTGCTATCCACATATATTTTTGAGTATAACTAGGTCCCCCTGCTTCCCCTCTCTACAATTTAACAGGAGAGGGGATACAATCTACGTGAACTAATGCAGGGGAAATAAACCCTCACACTCCAGTTTTCAGATCCCCATAGCTTGGCCCTCTTCCTTGGTTCTCTACGATATCTTGTTTCGTATATTCCTGATGATTTATTTCTAATAGTATTTTTAAAAGGCAGTATGAAACTCAAGACAAGTGTAACGTGCAAAAATGTAGTGGTTTTATCCTACAAGCCCAGAGCAGATGTACCTATATTGATAAAATATAAGGTTATACTTGTACAGGTTATTTCCTTTCCTGCACAGAAGGGCAGCATTCCAACACAAACATACCTGCGATGGCACAGAAGCGCTCACACGTGGAGGCTTGTAGCACTTTGGCAGTGTGCGCATAGACTAGGTGTTATTTGGACCACTTCAGGTGGTATCAAATCACTTTATCCAGTCACTCATTGTTTCATTTTGCTGAAATTTTGTTCTTGCTTTTAGCATTACTCCTTGACTACTCTTGTCTTTCCAAGATGTGATCCTGTTCAGGCCCCCATACATTATTCTTCAGTGATAAAGACTTCATTTTCAGCTTTGCTACCACCATCAGGTTTTATCGCCTGGTCTGAAGGCTCCTCAGAATTTACTAGCTGTCCCACTGCTCCACACCTGATTTTTTTTTTTTCTTTTTCCTTTTGCTTTTAACTGCGTGTAAGCAGGAGCTTCCTAGAAACCAATTCCTCTGCCCTCCTCTGAAATTCTTTGCTATTCATTAAGCGGCAGTCAAAACCAGCTAGAGTAACTAGACTTAATCCATGCACAGGCTAGAGGGAACTGCTGTCAGGGGAACCCTTTCAGCTCCTGCAATTTGTACCCTGCAGCTTAACACCCAAAGAAGAGAGATACCTAGATCCTCAGTTTGCATGATATCCACCTGTTAACATAATGACTGCAGACGTGAGAGTGATTTCAGGCATATTTTTAGAGGCTGAAGGTGAGAGGTGAAGTAGCTTTAATGCCTTGAGTGCCAGCCAAGGCACACATACAGCCTCTGCTCCAGCCCTACAACAGTTCCAGAGGAGATCAGATGTTAAAAGCTAAATACAGACGACTGACCCAGGAAGCTATTTGCCCAAATTTTCAACAGTCAGGTACCTATCCAAACACAAACTGCCTTTTCCTCTGACTCAGCATTATGGGGCATGCAGCAGGCCCCTCCTGCATTAGCCTGTGAAGTCCCTGCAAGACTGCTTCTGTCACTGGCACGGTTTCACTGGAGCTACCCTGGCCTGAAAAAATTCCACTTGTCCTCATGCAGCCTACTAAAACAGAAAAAAAAAGGTCACAGAAAAAAAGTAAGGAAAGGGAAAAACAAGGAGGAATAAAGGAGGAAGGACCAAAAGGTTCTGGAAATAGCTGGGGTTGTTCATGCTGAGCCATCGGGCCCTGAGATTTGAATAATGCATGTTCCATAAATCTAAGTGTCCCTGCTTGCCACGTTTTAGAACAGAGAGCAAAAATAATAGCTACTGTCCATACTTATCACCAATAATAAATTACAGGGCTTCTGTGTGTGGCAGCGATTAATGCAAAACGCAACCCAAAACACATAACTAAATAAATAGATAGTTTGACTTTCCTGGGGGTTATCTCCTTCCTTTTCTACACCCCTCTCAGAGTCTCCTTCCAACCACAAACTATAGTAGGAAAGACCCATCCTTATGCTATACCCCCTTCAGACAGACAGGCAGACTCCTGGTTATGTCCTACATATACTCCAACCCACTCAGTGGAGTGTACACACCTCTGAAAACAGGAGATGGCAACACACTGCACAGATTCTGGAAGACTACGGTGTTCCCAAGGCATCATCTCCCCTTTCAGTAGGGCACATGCTCATGCAGGCACCTCTCCAAAACCAAGGCCCACAGTGCTTCCCTGGATAACATTCTGCTCTACAGTTGATGTGCATGTATATGTGGAGAGGAGAGACCTTCCTTTTGGCAGCAGTCCTTTTCTTTCAACTTTGAGCAGTAACTAAGGGAATGCTGGGGTGCTCTTTGGTCCCAAAGTAGCAGTGTGGTAACAGGGTAACATCAGAAAACGGTGCAAGGGTAGGATGTGAGGAGCAAGAGGGGTTAGTGAGAGTCCATTATAGAACTGGCCTCACCAGTGGAAGATTTCCTGTAAGGACTCCACTGCATCCTCATTTTCACTTGTCTGGGAATTACAAGCCCAAACAAAGAATGACCTTTCATTAGCCATACCCACTCAGTAAGAATGGGTTGCCTTTACAGAGAAGAAAGGAAGAAGAAAACTGAATAGGCAATACAGAAATCCAAAAATAATTGGTAACTCAGAGGGGAGGTGTGCACAACCACGTAGGAGTGCAGCATAAGTATCCACCTTAGCACTACCAAAATAAAGTCTCTCCCTACAAATTGAAAGGGTTACGTAATCAAGACAGTGCTGGAATAGGCAGCCATTAGAAGCGACCAAGCACTTAAAGAGAGATGTAGTCAGTGCTAGTCCATGGCAGCTCACAGGTAACTGTACCTCATTCTTTCTCTTAACATTTTTATTCCGACATATACAGCTTTGGTAGAGATTTGGGTTTCCTTTACATAGACTGCCTTTCTTAATTTCCCAGTCTATTCCCTCTGAGGAAAGGGTGGTCTAACCCTAGAGAAATCTCTTTTGAGTAGAGACAATTTCCCCTTAGAGAAGGCATCCCTGTTTATAGGATGGGTTTCTGCATACAGCTGCCCTTGGCATCCTCCTTTTCTAACTGTGAAGCAAGAAACAGAGCTGGAAAAGGTCACAAGAATCAGAATAAACCACAGGAGAGACAGCACTGAAACATTGGTAAAGACAGCTGGGATGCAGCTTAAGCCCCAAAGTATAGCACTGTTATTTGACCTGACTGAACATCTATGCTACCTGTCATATGCCCTCGTCCTCCTGCGCTCTTCTGCAGTACGTCAGCATATGTCTTCGTGCTAGACCGGAGACACTACAATTTACAAAAGCAAAATAGGAGAAGATATCGTGGGCCCAAGCCACTGAGGGTGAGGTAACTCACATGAATAAGAGCAGGGGAAAAAAAGAAGCTCATATACAAAGCAGACAGTATTATTATTATTAGCTATTCATTACTCATATATTGGTATTATAGCAAGATCCAAAAGCCTCATTCAGTATCAGGGCCCCATTGTGCTAGTCTCTATGCAAATACAAAGAAAGCCAGGAAGAGCTTGCAGCCTAATTTAAGACAAGACCCAGCAGGTGAATGCAACAAAAATTGAGGAAAGGGAGGGTAACAAGACGGTGTGATCTCACAGGCTAATGGTACACTCCTGAATGCTCATTCCCAGGAGATCTGAGAGGTTACGACTTAATAACCCTCAGGGATGCTTCTTGCAGCTTTAAACTGTGAAATCTCTGACCTCCTGGGTAAGCACGGCACAATAATATTTCCTTTAGTTAAATGGATGTCTAAAACGTGCTTAATCAGTAGTCCATTAGCTCTCCACTTGCCTCATTAACATGTCTGTGGAGCAGGTAGGGCTGACCCACCCCCACCATGATGTTTTTTTTTTTTTTTTTTTACATTTTGGTTTCAAATGCTGCCATGCAAGGTGTAATGCCTTTGAGTGCCCTCCCTCCAGAAGCATTTCATTTCATCAGTCCATATGTTCTAAACATATGGCAGTGTCCCACTACAGGTTTGCTTGGAATTAAGAGGTCTCCTCTGCTGTCTGCCTGAGCATTAGCCATTAACAGTTCTTAATATCTAATTTTTTTTTCCTGAGATGACAACTTCCCTCCCCCCCCCTCCATTCATAAACAGTGAAATGAAGCCAAGGATAACACTGAGTAAAACGCCAGCACTAGTGTTTTTGGCAGACAGTCCTCCCAGGCTCTTCTTTAGAGAGCATCAGTAGCATGGATCCCATTTGTACAGCCTCTGAGAGAGATTAGGTGCTGTCAGACTAACAAAACCGTGATCTTGGCAGCCAATAAAAGATAGGCTTTTCATCCAATTCACCTATGTGCTACTTAAGATTTAAAATAAAACACCTAAAAAATGCCAGTCCAAGTAGTCCAAACAGAAGGCTTACCTACTCCATCGCTTTCAGCAAGTCGCATTGATTCTAGTCTTCTTCAAATATAAAGTGAGGGTAATAGTCACTCATCTTTCACAGCCATTAAAAATTAATTTCAAAATGTTTGTGAGGAAGTTTGAAACTGAAAACCACTCTACATTCTTAAGCGTGGCATGAAGTTCAAAGCAACCCTGACATAACTAGTTTAATATACTTGGTTGTTTTTTTACTTTTTGTTTTCGAGATGGCATTTTGACTTCTGTATCAAGAAACTGCTTACTCTCCAAGTCTGTGGCATACACTGCGTGGTTCATAAGCAGTCATTACCCAAAACGTAGATATGCTTTAGTTGAAAAGTATTCTGCGCTAGTTCTTCTCCACCTCTTCACTGCAAAATCAAAGCAACTTCCAGTGGTGAGGTAATGACGTGACTAACATCTGCCATGGATCATATTTTCCTCCTCATTTCTTCCGCTATATCAACTGCTGCACATTTAAGGGGGGAAGATGAAGGTGTGTTTTTTTTTGTTGTTTCTTTTTTTTGTTTGTTTGTTTGTTTTGGTAGTTTTTATGCGTATGTTACACTTGGAATAGAAACTTGGGAGATTTGGGATGGCCATTCATCCCATGGCTGTTGACTGACTAACAGAAAGAGACAATTCATCGCCTACCCCCAAGAGAAAGCTCTGCCTTGTCTGAGCATCAGAGAGGTTAGACGTGGCTTTCACTTTGACCTTCTGGTAGTGGCCTAGTAAATTGGGGTCAGCTTTCAGGACAAATATCAAAATTTTGATGGTGACTTGACAGTGTGCAGGAAAAGCAAATCTGATTTGGGGTGGGGGTCAGGGAGAATAAATCAGAACACAATAAAGGAAACCTATGGGTTTTTTTAGGGTGGCAAAAAGAGTATGAATATTTCCTATGTTATAGAGCAGTGCCACAACGCAAGCAAGAAGAGGTGAAAGATCACATAATGATGACTAGGTCACTGGATGTTTTCTCACCAATCTCCCTGCCACTGCACGAGACTTTCTTCCCAAATGCTAATACATAAAAACTGAGCCCTACAGAGGCACTTTTCAAACTGACAGACTAGAGAGGCTAATGACAACAAGGTGTTTTTCAGTCCTAAATGAGTAGAGGTAGCTGTGATTTTCAGAGTACTTTGGTCTGGTCCCTAGCTCACATTCAGCTTCCAGCCAGCTAGTTTTCTCAGTGCAATCATCTCATCCAAGAGCTAAAAACTTGTACTTCAACTGTAGGATAGAGGAATGGGAGGCTTATCATTTGAGTTCACTTCACAATTGCAGAGAGGCTGAATACAGATATTTAGCAGGTAATTCAAGTATCTTCGTGAGCCCTCCAGCAATGGCCTCCCTGAGCAGCCATTAGCACAGGAGGCCAGGCACCCCTATAAGGTCTTGTTCAGTCACCCACGATACTCAGACCCCCTCAGGTAAACCAGAGCTCTAGATACATCTAGAAGAAAACGTTCCCTCCCCACAAGACAACAGCATAGGGAATATCCATCATATACAGCCAGGCTTACCTTGCCTTAGATGGTTCAGGAATGAAGGGACAGACCAGGAGACTGACTGCAAGATGACTACCATTATTACAAAGACAATTGCAGAGACCAGCCTCCTAAATAGGATACCCTAACTTTATGTCAGAAGACAGGAAGCTAGCGAGTCTCTAAAGCTCAGATATAGAGTATGGTAGGGAGAAAAACATGTTTTTTAGTCTCACAGATCAAAGCTTTGCTCAGTGTTTGGTCTGTATCAAATCTGAACAGCTCCTCCCAACCAGGCCACCATGAAACCGTGAGTTTTTATTTATTTTTAATATTGGACAGGCAAAAACAGATCTACCCACGTGGAACTGGCTTTTAAACAGAGGTTTAAAATATTCTGTCTCCACTAGCAAGGAATACTGAATGATCTCTCTGCTGGTCTCTTTCTCCTCTTTTTCTTCGAAAGCCAGCCAACCCCTTTTGTCTATGAATTGGGTTTACTAACTTGCAAGAGGTTGGAATCATTTCTCATGTTAAAAACTCAAGATAAACATGCTGTGCTCTCTCATGAAGTCCTTCCCTTTTCTCTTTTTTTGACTTCTTTAGTCTACAATGAATGCCATTTTGGACTGAAAGTCCTCCTTTTGAGCACGGAGACATTAGTGGTCAGCGTGGTGGAGGGGATCCACGGAGGCCACCCCTGCTAGTTCACCAGGCATGTGCCAAATCGTGGTGGAAGGGAAGCCAGCCCATGGAAATTGGGTACTGGGGCTCAGAGGAGGAACTCCGTGAAAGCACTCCTCTAAAGAGGAAGTTTCAAGCTGATCTTGAAGGTCTTTTCCAACCTTAATGATTCTATGATTCTCTCGGATCTGGGCAGCCTCCCTAAGGCAACAGGGACCACCGTGGTCCACAGCGGCCTTATGGAAGCTGAATGCTGCATTTCTGTTATTCCCTTGCTGTTTTTTCTCCTCCTCACTCGCTGACTTTTTATTCTAGTTCTTTATTTTGTAAGGAAAATAGAGGAAATAGAGAAATGTTACAGCTTTTTGGAAGAACCAAAGCCAACTACAAGGGCTCGAATCCAAGCAACCTGGAAGTACGGGAAGAGGCAAAGCCAAATCTTACCCCCAGCTCTTCACTTTAGGGCAGCTCCCAACATAAGTATCCTCTGGTATCCTTTATCTTCGGAGAGCAATGATTTTTTTTTCCTGACTTCTGCAGCTGAAGCCTTTTTCATTATTTTCAAATGATGGTCCTGGAGGAGAGCCTGGACCTACGGTGTGTCTTCTGCTACAGGCCTTCAGACTTCTGTGGCTGACTTGGGGGATTCACTAGTCGTTGTAAAGACTTCAGTATTTCTTTTCGTTGCTTGCAAAAGGGCAAATGCCAGCTTGAAAGGCACAGGTTCCTATAAAAGCTCTATTGCTTCTGAATATACTACACCCAGGCTCCAGCAGTTCAGATACAACAAGAAATAAAATAAATCAAATGTTAAACAAACTTCCTTGTCAGGAAACTAATAGCACAAAGCCAGTGTTCCAGGAAAATGTGAAGTGCTGTAATTGCACGTCTGTTTTAAGAGCATTTCAGCATCTTCCATGTGCATCTCAGCCTGAGTCAACTTCTACCTCCAGTGGCCTCATTACACAAATGCAGGTAGACAGCTTGGTCTTCCGACCCATACAATTGTTGCCCAGGAACAAAAAAAAAAGAAAATGCAAACACTTCTGATCATACTAAGCTGCTCAGAGCTGTTTCCAGGTAAGGGAAAAAAAGAAATTACTAAGTTTATTTTAAAAAATTCCCTTCTTCCTTTATGACAACTCATTTTATTGCTCTAGTATTTTGCATTCTAAGCAACGTTACCACTCAATAACAGGCTACATGCGCAGGGAATAGCACAGCACCACACTATGTGCGCACACTGTAAGAACAGAGGAAGGCACAAAGGGCACAGCTACAGATTTCATGTAAGGTGTAGAGCTGCCTTCCTGGACCTAAAATTTCACATCATGATAAGCTAGGATGGGGAACAAAGGGAAAGAGTTGTAATAGGATTTGAAATAGAGAACAAGGGTGAATAAAGCAAAGTCAAGTGGGCTATACATCAAAACACGCAACAATTAAACCAAGAGATACCGTGGAAAATATTTCAGTAAGCAAGAGAAATAAGATTCAGGCTACGTAAACAACTAACAATGCACTGGAGTACATCACCTAGCAGCACTCAGAGACTACAGGACTCTTCAGCTCTCCATTTACCACAGTGACAATCCTTGTGGTTACAAAAAAATGGTTTGTAATTTTATTTTATTTTTTATTATACCCCAATGCAGCTCTATCTTATTCCTTTGCAAAAGAACTAAAACAACAGCTATGATAAATACCAGCTCCTCTCACAGGTCTCTGTGGGTATTGACTCTGAAGTCTAATTATGTCAATTTAAGTGTTGGCATTGTTAACTTGTTTCCAGCCATTCATTTCAACAAAAACAGCTGTCTTCCCTAGAATAATGGGCAGAGGTTCGGATTGCGGACAGAGCACAAATAGAATAATTGACAGTGTCCTCCCACTCCAGCTCTGGGGAGAAGCCAAGATAGGTGAGAGCACGAATAAGAAAACCTAATAGTAAACACATTGGTATGGAAACCTTTGATATTCAGTTGTTACAAGGCATTACAGACACTGCCTGATTGTTCTGCCATTGTGCATGTGCTGCAGGCTGATGGCTGGCTCTCAGGAGAACACGGTGCCCTTTTTTTTTTTTTTTTTTTTTTTTACTAGCACCTAGAGTAAGGCTTCTTGTTTGTCCAAGTGCTGGAGATCAGCACTGATAGTCCAAAGCTCCCACGTGTCTATTTGGACACTGCATGCTGACTGGCAGGTTTCTTGACTAAGTTGCAAGCAGGTATTTAATAAAACATAATGTTGGCCTTACCACTGCCTAAATTTGCTGCCAAGCATCCTCACATGCTCCTCACAACACTCCTTTATCCAGACTCCCACTAAAACAAGAAAAGCAAGACGCAGCCATCAGGCCTGAGCACTCGTTGACCTTTATGAAGGCCAAGCCAGAGATCAGAGCAGCCCTTTGTCCCTTCCCAGAGGGGGGAAAATTAATAATAATAATAAATCAGTGCAATAAACTTTAACTGAGAAACAGCCCTGAAGGTCTTCAAGACCTATATACCATGTGCACAGCACCCAACATAAAGGGGTCCTGCCACCTGCCTGGCCTCCTTCCTGCACTGGCAATAGAGTTATATGCCATTAGTAAAGGCCACACAACCACACTGGGGTGCTTTCCTACAGGACACTGACTACCGAAAGGACCTTAGCCATATATTTTTTTTATTTTATTTTATTTTTTTTTAGTTCTGTGCCAAGGTTCAGGTGTCAAACTGCACACCAGAGAAGCCAAAACTGCAGTGGAGGCAACGGTGCCTGCCCCAATCCCGAAGGAGCAGAAGAGCTCTCCTCCCTCCTCTCCTCCTCCCAGCACCAACCCAGGTGATTAAGAGTGCAGCTGGCACTTGGGATACTCTCATCCAACTCCACGTGCATTTGAGGTGCCTTCTAAGAGGCTATTACAGCCAAAGGCCTGGTATTAGCCTTCAGAGTAGCTATTCCCTAGCCCGGAGATTTGAGGGGAAGCAACCCATCCAAGTCAACACAATCCCATCCAACAGGAGCTCTTCTGCATTTGTAACAGGGCTTTGCGATCCTGCAGGTGGAACAGTCCCAGTGGTCGCCTCTCAACTATTCTGCTTTGCGTGCATCTCTGACAGGGGAAGAGGCTTAGCTGCCCTTCTTCTGCCGGGATTTGCTGTGTCCTAATTTTTTTCTAGAGGATACACAGGGTTTGTTTCAAATTAATTGCATCGGCAAAACACATTCTTTAAGCTTGTAGATGCGATGGAAATAACTTTTGTGCGTCAACAGTTCTGTTAGGTAGAGCCATCCATTGTCAGTGACAGACAACTCTTGTATTAAATCAGAGCACACAGTTTTACAGGGGACCAAGCAGAACTGAGATCTAGCTCTGTCTTCACTGATTTATAAACATGTACATTCTGGACTTAAAGAAAATAAAAAATAATCTTTCCTGAAATTCAAATGGAGATGATTTCTCAGGAGACTATCATATATAACAACAGCAGCAACAACAAAAAAACACAAACAAACCAGGAAATAGTTTAAGAACAAAAACAGTATTTTCATTGTGGCATTGACTTGAAAAACTCATCTGGAATAAAATCCATACTCTCTCTCTCCCCTGTATCTAAAGCTCCTACCAGAAGAGGGAATTAGGCCTTGCTGGCAGGGCAATGAGTTGTCAAATGTCCTCAGAGGGAGGAGACCCCTGCTGTACAGATGCTTCCAGCTGGTGTGGAGTCAGATCCGATGGCACTGGATTCCCACCACAGTCCTCAGGGTAAGGGGAGCACAGGAGGAGAGACGGGGTGCAGCTGGAACACTAGTGCTCTTTGGCTCAACTCGTTTGTCACCAGGGGCCCTGGCCAGATGGTGGGATTTAAGGGAACTCACAGGCTAGTATTCCCTCAGGTTGCTCTTAAATTATACACAGAGGTCAGTGTACAATTGACTCCTAAGCCATGGAGCCAACCACTAGCTTCTTTGTTAGCACCATCCCCAGCTGCAGACGGTGGCCAGAGTGAAAAATCAGCACCGATGAGCTTATTTGTGCTGTGCGCCTGCGAGTCAGGCTTGAACAGAGGGGAAAAATCCAAGTTCTCCTAACTTAACTAATATCCTTACCCAAGTCAAGAGCAGGATTGTGCTTCATCTTTCTTAATTCCCTGTGGTGTTTCCAGCCACAGCGTCTTTTCCTCACACAGCTCCTAAACATAGCGCACCTGCCAGAACAAACCAAACCCTTTCAGAGCCACAGCCACAGAGGGATGTATTTTATTTCCTTCCAGTCATGGAGAAATATTCAGGATGATCACAACCAACTCCAAACAGACGAGAAAGTGAGAGTCACCTTTGCAGTGAGGCGGTTTGGGTTTACTCGGCTTATTTTGAAGATTAGAGAAAGCAAATAATTTCCGATTCAAACATCCTGCAGTTATGGCCATAGAATTTTAATGTTCATATCAGCACACATCTCTGCTAAAAGTTGGGGGGGGGGTCACAGTTTATTTTAGAAGAAACTGGGGTTATGAACTTAAGAAGTCTTCCAAAGATAAGGGCTAACTGGAATTTTTATTTAGACAGTTTAGTACTATAATTGCTGTTAGTTCACTAAGGCTGCCGAGCGTGTTGAAGGAAGGGAAATTAAGAGACTAGCTGTGCTCCCTTTTACCTTTTATCCCAATGGACGATGCTGTCTCACAGGGTGGGACGCAGGAATGCACACTTGTCCCTGGCTGGACAAACAGGAGAAGAGGCCTGGCCCTCACTGCTTGGGCTGAAGAGTTAACAGTGGCACAGTGTGGCATGGGATAAGTGGGAAGAACCACCATGCTGTGAATTTGAATTTCACTGCCTGGAGGAGGACAAGGCTTTGAGGGCAGAAAAATTGCGTTTTGCCTGCCGAGCAAAGACACATTGCTCTGTGCTGCAGCAAAGCCTCAATTCACCTTCACAACCTACGTGTTCCTTGTTTAATCTCGACATTGTCTCTCCACATGACTTCACATTCTTCTAAGAGGAAACAGGAAACTAGTGCCTGCTGAGGATGCCAGGGAGGGAACCCTCTTGCTCCTTGTAGGAGCAGAGGTTGCATGAAATGGGCCCTGGCTGCAGTGGGAGCAATTGCAGACCACGCACCTTTCCATCAGGAAATGCAGGGTGGTCAGCTAAGGGGAATCACGTTCAACTAAGATCAGCCTGTGCTGGAGCTGCATTAGTGACTTATAGGATCAAAGTACCATGAATGTCATTTTTCGTTCTGCAGTGGCGTTGCTCTC